>NW_015090873.1:1216349-1240426 GCF_001431845.1 Calidris pugnax | reverse complement strand
CACTCGGGAGAGGGGCCCCGGTGTGGGCCTGGAGCCTGGGGCGGGGGGACTGAGCCCCGCGATGTGACACACACACACACACCCCGGGACGGGGACCGGCTCCCAAGGCACCACCCTGGAGCGGGACCTTGACCGAGCACCACAGACCGGGGGTACCCCCACCCAGCATCCCACCCCGGGACCCCCAGAACATCGGCCCTGCTGCCCTAGAGGCTGGGACAGGAGCCCCCAGAGAGTGTGGGTTCTCGGATCCAGGGATGGGGACTGAGAGTCCAGACATAACCCCAGGATAGGGACCCCAGGACAGGACCCTACCTCAGGAGCCAGGCCTGGGACTCCAGTCTGGACCAGGATGGGAAGGCACTGGGAGACTGGTACCCCAATCCAAGGTGCCATGCCCAGTGATAGAGGTCCATCTCCCATCCTGGCCGAGCCCCAGCATGGCTCCAAATGCACCATTTCCATCTCTGCATGGTCAGGTCCCTGCTGCCCAAGCCCCAGACCTGCCCCGCCATGCCCCTCGGAGCGGAGGGGTGACGCGGCAGCGAGGAGCAGCCCTCCAGCCCTGGTTTCACCCAACGTTGATGTGTGAGGAGCAGCCCTCCAGCCCTGGTTTCACCCAACGTTGCCAGCCCTGGTTTCACCCAACGTTGATGTGTGAGGAGCAGCCCTCCAGCCCTGGTTTCACCCAACGTTGACGTGCAAGGAGCAGCCCTCCAGCCGTGGTTTCACCCAACGTTGATGTGTGAGGAGCAGCCCTCCAGCCCTGGTTTCACCCAGCGCCGATATGTGTTCGTGCCACATGTGCTCTGGTGCCAGGGGGAGCGAAAGCACAGGCAGCTCTCCCGTTTTTTCCCACCTTGCTAATTAAACCGACCAGAAATAGGTCAGTCTATTTCTGCCTGGAGGCTATAATGACTGTTCGACAGCGTTAGCTGCACTGGGTGAAGATTTCTTTTTTTCTTTGTCCACGCTAACTCTCCGCGTGCGTTTCATCTCCACAATACTTCAGCTTCAAATGCTGCAGCCCCAAACCCTTGACTTTTTACAGGAAAAAAGAACCCTCCAGTCTTGACAGAAGAAACATATCTAGTGACAACCCGCTGACCTTCTGCGTATCATTGTGTTTTCTTCCATTTCCTACCCACTTTTTTTTGCACCTCCCATTGCCGGTCTTTCCCATTTTAAAATTCATTTATATTGTGGTGTCGTCCACAACAAGCTGAGAAGAAGAAAGTCTGGGCATAACGGCAGCCTGCTCTTGAGCAAGAACTGTTGCCTAAAGAGGATGCTGTATCAAATCAAGATGTTAATATGTCAGAGTGCTGTACATAACATGACTTTTACAGTCTTTGTACAGTAAGTAACTCTCACGCTTCTGGGAACTAGCAGGTAATACCACAATCAGCTTACCTAACGAACTTGATGATAACATCTTGGAAAAAAAATGCTTTTGTGTGGCTTTTATTGCTCTCGTGGAGGTGCAGTCCTCATACAGAGGTCAGCACTGATGAACTCTTGTGATGTCAGGAGCAACAAATAGTACAACTCTGCACACCTGGATCTCTTACTCTGCTTTCCAAAGCTTCTTCAGAAGTGACCTTGTCAAACTCTGCTTCTCCTCTCGAGCCCGATCATCAGGTCCTGAGATACAGGACACTAACAGACATTCAAGTAAAATAAAAAAATCAGGCCACTCCTTTCCAAAAGAGGGAGATGTGGCAAGTCCACGAGCAGGAATGGGATTACTCTCAGCGTGCTCCACATCAGCAATAAAAATCTCCTGATTCAAGGGAAAGCCACTGTGGCCTATGAATTACAGGAAAAGGCAGAGCTAGCGTGGTTAAAAGGCAATAAAAAAAAGAGAGGAGTTGGGGCTGAGGAGCTGTCAGTTGGCTTCTTCCCATAAAGAAAAGAAGTTAGTCATCAGAATTGAAAACTTCATGCGACTTCAGCACACATGGAAACGATGAAACAGAGCAGCACATTCCCCTGTTAGATCTCCTCTGCCCCGAGTCCTCGTTTGGCTCATTCCCACCTCCCGGCACCTCCGGAGCAATTATGGTCCTGGACCTCACCACGGGCAGAGGGTGAGCAGAGAGTGCCCGGGGAAGGGGCAGGAGAAGGAAGGAGCCCTTTGTTGGTGCCAGGATTTAACCCGGAGAGGAGGCAGGCTCTGAGGTCATGTTGCCACCACACGAGATCACACCACTGAGACAAACTGGGGATAGCACCTGGGAATGCTGCAATACCCACACAACCTGCCTAAGCACAAAGTGCCTCGCTTTATCTCATTTATTGGGCCAAACTCCCATTCAGAAGTGTTCGGTGGGCAAGTGACCCTTTTACTGCTCCTGCCCCCCTCCCCTGTTCTTGCACGGAGCAGCTGCTGTTTCCACTATAGGAAAAAAAGAGGAAAAAAAAAGGCAAATTAAGGAAAAACTTGAAGACCACAGCTTGGCTCTTCCAACTGAATTATAACCCTGCCATTACCTGCCTAAAATATGTTTTTAGTCTGGTTGGCAGAGAACGGTCATAGCACATAATCACATTCAAGTGCCTTCCCCTATTAAGACAGCTCTTAGTCTTAATAAATAGTTGACACTCTAGATTATGGCTACTATATATTAAAAGGTGTGGTATTTTTCGCATATAACACTGTATACAAGCACAAACACGTTTCTATTCAGCATATTTTCTATTCTGGGTGGGACTGCTTGAGGAAATATTCCGAGGGCTCTCCAAAATCCAAGAGGATGCAGGTCCTGTGCGCTCCATCTCCGTGCTCCCATCCCACTCACTCCAGTGAGACCAGCACCCGGAGCAGCCAGTGGGAGCCCACCTGACAGGCCCCACACAGTTCAGATTCATAATCACATTAACAAAACAGTAATCCCATTTTTAAATGATGAAAAAGCCGAGACCGTGAAGCGGCGAACTGTTCTGTGTGCGTACAGAATAGATACTGACATTTTGGAATAAAGAAGCTTAAAACTAAAAGAAAAAAAGGTTTTTCCACGTAGAGGACTCTACCCTGTAGAGGAAAGAGGGACTATCTTGCATTACAATCTCTTCTTTTTCCCATCAATTTTAATCTCAAATTTTTCCACAGTGGTGAGCCCGCTCTAAAACTTACAGGATGTACCTTCTACATTATATATTCTTCACCGTATTTTAAAATACTAGTTAAAGAAGTGAACTACTTCCCAAGTGCTCCAGAGACTTTAATTATGAATGTTCCAGTACTTAAAACTGATACTTTAAAAAACTACCGAGGCACTGGAAAATGAGCATACTTCATATATTCAAGGTAACAGACTCATGGTGGAAAAAATCTAGCTGGGCAACCAGCAGCATTTGTCTCTGTCACAGTCTTTCCAGCAGGGTTGCATTTTCCCAAATGATGCAGAAACTCCTTTCCCAGCTCCAGCACCCACTTTCCCCCCTTCTACCCCCCGCCGCTTTTCTCATCCATCCTCTTCTGCTCCTGCCTTGGACCAGCCCCAGCCTTTTCTCTCAGCTGAATCACTTGGAAGATGCCAGTTGGAGGGACAAAAATATGTCACTGGGTTGCTCCTTGCTGGAAAGCCAGCCCAACATTGCCATCCCACGGCCTGGCCCCGCAGTGCAGCAGCCGCTGCCCTTCCCAGCCAGGAATTCCACGTGGGATTTTGGAGGGGATGAGGGGATGGAAAACCCTCCCGCTCCCTGCACAGCTCCCCAGTTACCTGCTGAAGCCTCCCCTTCTCATCACAGAAGGGAAGGGGATGTATCTTCAACGTGCTACCGCCTGACCTGAGTCAACAAACCATTGAAAAAGCCTAAAACTTGTATTTAAAGAGCAAGTGTTGAGATGCAAGATACCTAATAAGCAGAGCAGCTAATGAGGTAGCAATTACATTGCCTAAGAAGCAGTAAGCCAGATTTACAAGGAACATTACCCACCTGTAGTACGTGATAAAGTAAAGCTTTAGGACCCAGGTTTGGGGTTTGTTTGTTGTTTTTTTTTTGAAAGTGCATGTTGTAGGCCAACTTAATGGTAGCTCCCCATTTTAACGCACGCAACAGAGTAGCAGAACTAGATTGAAAGGCCAGGTATTTGAGTATATCCATTTTCCTTCCATTTACATTAAATAGAATGTTCTTTTCCTTCCTTACCCTCGGTACTAGCTCTGAAGCTTGAGCTCAGCACACGGAAAGAACCCTGATTAGGAAACTTTGGTAGACACAGAGGGAAGAATCAAATCGTTAATTTAGCAGCAGAGATCTTGCTCCGCACTGAAAAGTGCTTTTTAGCAGGTATGCACTTCAAAACACAAATGATCACAGAAAAAAACCCAGACATCAGAGCAGCGGCTGTGCATCAGCCAGCCCATCGCAACCGAAATCTGCAATGCAAACAGAATCACAGAATCACAGAATCTTCTAGGTTGGAAGGGACCTTAAAGATCATCTTGTCCAACCGTCAACCTGACTTTGACAAAAATAGACACCCGCACAACAAACAAGAAGCATCACCATCACTAAACCATACCTCCCAGCACTACATCAACCTGTCTTTTGAACACCTCCAGGGATGGTGCCTCAACCACCTCCCTGGGCAGCCCATTCCAATGGCTGAGAACCCTTTCAGTGAAAAAATTTTTCCTAATCTCCAGCCTGAACCTCCCCTGGAGTAACTTGAGGCCATTTCCTCTCGTCCTGTCGCCTGTGACTTGGGAGAAGAGACCGACCCCCACCTCTCTACACCCTCCTTTCAGGGAGTTGAGGAGAGCAATAAGGTCTCCCCTCAGCCTCCTCTTCTCCAGGCTGAACACCCCCAGCTCCCTCAGCCTCTCCTCATCAGACTTGTGCTCCAGATCCCTCACCATCTTTGTTGCCCTTGTCTGGACCCACTCCAGCACCTCGATGTCTTTTTTATGGTAGGGGGCCCAAAATGGACACAGTACTCGAGGTGGGGCCTGTTTGGTGTGTGTTCACCACCAAAACTGAGCTGAGGAGACCCATTCCATTGCAGCCACTGGTTCCTTTATGAAAACCCATGGAAGTTTTTGAAGTCGCTGGCTCTGGAGCTGGGAATATGGGCAGGGTGTGTGTCAGGCTTGGAACAGCTGGCTTGGATGCTCACACAAAGTCAGCTACAACGGGGCAGCCGGGCCAGGACACCACCCAGCCAGCAGCCGTATGCTTTTCCTTTGTGGTTGCACAGCCGTTCCAAAAGCTTAGTTTGTTGTTCCAAAAAAGGGGAAAAAGAGAAAAAAAAAAAAGAAAGAAAAAAAACCCCACACAAAACCAACCCAAGTCTTCAGCCCATCCAAGTCTAGACCGGCTTTTTCTACAGTTGGAAATTATATAGTTTCAGTGTTCTGGGACAGTGTGGACAGAAACACGCTGTGCCCCACTCTTGGCTACCTTAATCCCTCAAAAGGTGTCACTTTTTTAGCCTCTACAAGGACAAAAATCGTCCAAAGGGTGGATGTGATGTGGAGATGTGTGTTGATGTGCAGCCAGGCCTGAAAAACCACTGCTAAAACATACGGGAGACGATCACGCTGGATGGCATCCTTGTTCAGAGAGCTCTCTGCATGCAACTGCTCCCTTCAGTCATCTTCTTGGGGGGGGGAGAGAGAGGGGTGGGTAAAAAAGACACAAAATCCAAGAAAAAACAACCAAATCCAAACACCTGAGCTGAGTACCCACACAGCCTAAGGAGGACACCAGACTGGGTGTAAAGCAGCTTCAGAACTGCCTAATTCCTTGAATTTTGAGTCAAAATGGTAAGAACTGTATAAACCACAGTAGATTAGATTTGTTAGTACTAACATCTCGCACCTGCATTCAGTCTCTGCTAGGAGAGGAGTCCCTCGATGGTATGGGTACAAGTATGATTTTCATTCACATTGATCTTTGATTAACACACAGGTAATTTTAGAACCCCTGGAAACAGCTTCCCTGTTTGTCCTCACTCCCCCAAGTCCATCTTCTGTTGCTTGTTATTAAAAATTTCCAGTATAACGTGGTTTTTTTAAACAACTAAGTATGCAATATCACTCCTTAAGAGCTTTCCTTCATTTCACAATGTTTTTGAAAGGCAGAAATAAAGCCAAATAAATGAGTGACGTGGTGCTTGTTATTAAAAATTTCCAGTATAACGTGTTTTTTTTAAACAACTAAGTATGCAATATCACTCCTTAAAAGCTTTCCCTCATTTCACAATGTTTTTGAAAGGCATAAATAAAGCCAAATAAATGAGTGACATGGGGTTTTTTGTTCAGTTTTAATTCCAGTGCTCAGTATCTCCTGATGAATAGTTAAGAGAACTGTGCATAAACTAGGACTCATCTGCAATTTAAAGAAAACAAAAAACTTTGTTCCTCCAGCATATATATAATCTGAAAGGCAATGAACAATATTTAGCTGCATTTCACAAGCAAGTAACATTTTCAGGATTGTTTTGTGCCTCTGAACACTTCCTTGACTTGGGATTTTTCAATACCCAAAACAGATTACTCTTCAGTGGCCAAATAACATTATACAGCAGTTAAAAGAGCATTCCATTAACTCTAAGTTCGTTAAGTAGCTTCTTCCATATAAAGATATTTCCAGAAAATCTGCATCAGTAGAGTAAGAGGCTTCTTGCATAACTGCTATAAGTGGGGGGGGGGGAAAAATCTGAATGCTTTTTAATATGATCTTTCATAATTCAACTTCTTGGGAATTCCTACCAAAGTAGGAATAATGGATTCATTAAATAGTTCACTTTCACCTAATGCCTTCTGCATGCTTCACTCTTAAGCTATAAAGCAACCTTCCCATACTTGTTTGTGGTCAAGGAAGAGCTTTCTTTTTGAAGTCAGAGGAAAAACCCTTCCATCTGCTCGTGCAGGTCGTGAGCCAAAAGAGAAGTTTTACAAACTGAGGTTCTTCCTCCCACCCTGTTCAATGGCTTAGAAGTGTCTGATGAAGAAAAACTTTGGGACTTGAGGATTAAAATGAAAAAAAAAAAAAAAGAGAGAGAGAGGAGGTTTAAGTTTCCAGAAATGTCACTTCATTCCCACTGGGTATGTCTTAATAAATCTTAGAATTGGGCAAAAATCCATATCCCAAGTCCCAGCCAGAAGCAAGTCTTGAGACACAGAGAAAGATTAGCATATGCTCGGTTCAAACCTGCTTCTTTCTTTCTTTTTTTTTTTAACTGAATTAAATCAACCCATCCTTACCATTTTATCAACACAAGGAATTCTGCTTCTTTAAGACAACAATCTCCCACAGTTATTTTTCTGAAGACACCACCTCTGTTGCCTGTTTCCCCAACACAAGGGGGAAAATGTTCCCCAGAGGCATGAGTTAGATAACAATTTAGTCCTCATACTGACAAAGAATCTTTAGATCTTGAAAATATCCTTTCCCACCCCTATGTTTTTTTTTCTGACAAAGAATCTTTAGATCTTGAAAATATCTTTTCCCATCCCAATGTTTCTTTTTTTCTTGTGAAAGACTAAAACCTGAAGTTACAGACACCGGTCTATATTACAACAATAGAAATCTAAATTTACATACCAAACCGCACAGAAGCCAGGAAATGAAAACTAGTTTCCATAGGAACATTAATAGCCTTCTCACTTCATCTTCTGCACACGCTTGAATACACACTTCATGGGTCTGAAGTAAAAGGTTCCTGCCTTTCCATTTCATTAGGTGGCAACTTTAAAACTCAGTAGTAATCCATTTCATTAGGTGGCAACTTTAAAACTCTGTAGTAACATGGAATCATGGAGTGGTGAGAGTTGGAAGGGACCTTAAAGATCATGGAGTTCCAACCCCCTGCCCTGGGCAGGGACACCTCCCACCAGACCAGGTTGCTCAAAGCCCCATCCAGCCTGGCCTTGAACCCCTCCAGGGATGGGGCAGCCACAGCTTCTCTGGGCAACCTGTTCCAGTGCCTCACCACCCTCAGAGTAAAGAATGTCTTTCTAGTTTCTAATCAAAATCTCTCCTCTTTCACTTTAAAACCATTACCCCTCGTCCTATCACTGCATCCCCTGATAGAGTCCCTCCCCATCTATAGTCCAGAGAAAATCACAGATCACCTGACACATAGAGCAGGACCTATATACATCTAAATGGTGTATTCAAAGCAGGCATAACCCTGACACTGCACTGCTAAATATTTAGAAAGAAGTGTTCAAGCAACCCTAAGCTATGCCAAGAAACACCAATATATACTTTAATGCCTATATACAAGCTCAATAAGAGCAATGGGACACAGGGACGCTCGTACACTGACAGATCTATGTCACTCCTCATCGGGGACAAGCCTGGATTTTACTCGTCTTTCATATTTGGTGCTAGAGAGAAGGTGAAGGGGCTGGAATGTTGGGAAAGCTCAGTTATGATAACCAGCTCCAACTCTATTTTCTATCCACAGTGCTGGATACACACCAGAGGGATGAAGACCACACAGGTTTCACATGTTTGCCAGCCAGCTGCCCTTTTCTGCACAAACCACCCTCAGCTGTTGCACTGCAGGAGGGCAAGAGGACACCTTGGCATCCAGCTGGGCTACTCGGGACAGCTGTGCAGCCAGGCTGTCAGTGCCCACCATCAGACACATTCAGAACAGAAGGCAGCCCAAACAGGATGCCCACGAGCCAGCAATGTGCCCTTGTAGCCAAGAAGGCCAATGACATCCTGGGGTGCATCAGGAAGAGTGTGACCAGCAGGATGAGGGAGGTTCATCCTCCTCATCCGCTTTGCTCTACCCTGGGGAGGTCCCATCTGGAGCACTGGGTCCAGTTCTGGGCTCCCCAGTTCAAGAAGGACAGGGAACTGCTGGAGAGGGTACAGCAGAGGCTACAAAGATGGTTAGAGGCCTGGAGCATCTCTCTTACAAGGAGAGGCTGAGGGACTTGGGTCTTTGTAAAGGCTGAGGGGGGATCTGATCAACACCTATAAATCCAGCTGGGCTGTCAGGAGGATGGGGCCAGTCTTTTTTCAGTGGTGCCCAGGGACAGGACAAGAGGAAATGGGCACAAGCTTGAACATAAGAAGTTCCATCTAAACATGAGGAGGAACTTCTTTACTTTGAGGGTGGTAGAGCCCTGGAAGAGGCTGCCCAGAGAAGTGGTGGAGTCTCCTTCTCTGGAGACATTCAAACCCCCCTGGACTTGTTCCTGTGGCCCTGCTCTGGCAGGGGGTTGGACTGGATGATCTCCAGAGGTCCCTTCCAATCCCATATCATTTTGTGATTCTCTTAATGTCCCTGAGGTGTAACCCTGACACCGCACTGCTAAAGCTACAGACATTCCCACTGCCCACAACACACCGATCTCAGCAGTTTGTGGCTTCTCTTTTCCCTTTGAGTATCTTGCAGTGTTTGAGTTGACCAGGCCCGTTCACCCCCTCCTCCTCCAATGGTATTTGTCAACAGTAATTTGGAAAGAATCTATTAGAGCAAAGGCCTTTGTTAGGAGTTTTCTTGATTTAGATTCAAATACAGCTGAAGTGCTTGACAACCAGCACCACATCTGTCCCATTTCAGAAACACTTAACTGTTACTGGGGTGGGGAAGAGAACAGGATGTTTCATTTTTTAAACAGGGGAAAACTTGATTTGATCTTAACCTCAAGGTGATTACTCTGAAATCACGATTTGGAACACACATTACCCAAATAAAACAAAACTGTTAAAACCCCAAAAAGATCAGCTGAAAAGACCCTTTTGTTTATGGAGGTAGTGAAATGAAAATAATTTCATTAGATCTCTCCTCTTGCTTTATACACATCTATTGCACTGAAACATACGACTTCTATATAAAAAGATGCTGTAGAAAAATCACAAAGTTGTAAATACTAGATTTATGATTTCTTTGCAATTATATTTAATATTAATAGTGTTTTGTTTTTACAAAGCGGTTGAAATAAAAAAAAAAAAAAGGAATAGCAAGAAACCCCCTATCTGCTGTCTAGCATCAGTAATCCTCACTGGTTTGTTTACCATTTATAAGGAAAACATCATTCAAGGTAGCTTGTCACAGAGACTCTTCTGCAGTAACTGACCTGTGGTTCAAATCCGTGGCGTCTGTCAGTTCATCTGTTTTTTTTCTGAAAGTCCCTCCTCCTAAAATTCAAGGCTCCTGCCGATGATATTATTCTTTCCCTCTGAAGTACCTTCCAGCCAAACACAGTAAATCTGGTGACACATGTCTGAGGAGGGCAAGTATCCTCGTTTTACAGAAATAAACGGAGCAGAGATAATTAAATGTGCCCGAGGCCAGTCTTTTTGAATAGCCAGCCCCAGAAACCAGATCTCCCAATCCCAGGTGATTCACCTTGGCTGGAGACTACGCTTCTCCTCTACAGGAGAGTGAAAATGAACTGATTACACTGAAATTGTTTCTTCTTCATCCTCTCGGAGAGGACTGGCTATTTTTCTTGCGTAGTTATCAGCTTCTGCATTACTATGTGGAAATGGTGTAAATCTGTTTTCAAGTTAACACCTGCACTAAGCCCCATCCCAAAGGAGTCGCTGTGACACGCAAACTGTAGGCAGTTAGACAGTGGGTAAGAACAAGCCCTAGTGACACCAGACACTAGGGAGGCTTTAGCCTCATCCACCTGCTGATGGGCCTCTCCGGCCGGGTCTCCAGGAACAAGTTCCACCTCCTTCTCCAGAGAGGGGGTTATAGCCTGGAAGTAGAGAGGAGAAATCCACCGTATCAATATTCATCCTCAACGGGCTTTCATCAACACACAAGAAACACCTTGTTTATACTTAGTACATAAGCAGCTTTTTAAGGAAAATGAAAGCAGAGAAAATATCCAGACTCGACTCGAGATGGTTTATTTTTATAGTGCTAAAAGTAAAAGCCATTGAAAACCACTCGTGTTTTAATTTGATCAATTAGGATTAAATTAAAATGAAATTAATTATAATTTAATTTCTCCAAGTCTGCACTAAAGCTTTAATGCTGCTCTGTGGAATAAACAGAGCAGTAACAGTAAGTCTTACAGTAAACTCTGTAAGAGTATATCTGTTCTCCAAAATCCCTAATAGGTAGGAACATAAAATAATCTCTTGTCCCAGTCCTGCAAGGAATATTCTGAAGGTCAAAAGGTGGATCCACTCATTACTACTCTAAGATTTTTTTTAAAAGAATTTGAAAAGGCAAGTATATATGCAGTAAGGAAAACAGATACTTTAGTTGAACCTCCTAATGCCATCACTATAGGCAAATTCATTTTACAACTATGTACTTGGAAAGATACAACTTGGCAAACGTCCTCAATTTGTTCTGTACAAGGCAAAAAAAAGGAAAAAAAAAAAAAAGAGAAACCTGAAAACCTAGCAGCCTTGCTAACCAAGCAGGTTTCAGAGCAACCTGTTCCACTGAAACTACAAGCATCACCTCCATCTTTCAAGTTTGTTTTTCTCATAAAACTAGCCTGGTTCTGTTTTCTAGCTTCATTCAGCAGCTGAACAGTGCAGATGGTTCTTTCACTTTGTGCTGATCTACCTCAGGAGAAGATCAGAGACCTCTAATTTTATCATCTGTTACTTAAGCAAAGATTCCCCTTCGGATGAAACTGGGACAGGTAGCTGCTGGAAGGATGCCTCAGCCCAGCTGCCCTGATCCACAGCTATTCCCATGGATTTCTCATCCCCCATGGTGGTAAATATCCCATGCAAGAGCTATAAAGGCTATTTGACAGCATCAGACCTTAGACTGCACTCAAACTGTGCAAGATGAATCAATCAGTCAAGTGCCTTCAGAAATTGTCAACAGCTGTCAGTAAAAATACTCAAAACTTTCAGCACTGAGCTATTATTGAGGTTTAATATGTTTAATCAAGAATCTTCCACTATGGAAAATTGTAATTAAAATATTATACCCAAATTAGCCCTTGCAGCTATGGCACAGCAGAGAAAGGAGACCAGCTGCAGAGCAGTGATCCTCACGTGGGCTTTGTAAGGCCACAGAAAGCAGTTCAGCCAAGATGATTTCAGTGGCTGAAAGTGAGTTTAATGGCAAGACCCTCTGGCAGTTTGTGAGACTTTATATATCTGCAGGATTTATATATTCAATAGGTCATTATTGTGATACCTGATAAAAAAAGGTCACATTTTATTTAATGAAGTCTTTCATCTTCCTGAATCTATATTATACAAAGTGAAATATCCTCTGCCTGCATTTAGTTGGGACTACAGGCGATTGAAAGACAGACCAGATATTAAATTATTGGACTTTTACAATAATGGGGGAGAGATCCCAGAAATCTTCTAAGAATCTATAATTTTGAGTGACAAAAATCTCAGTAAAATATGGCAAAAGCATTTATAAGACAACTGAAACCCTGCTGCCCTGAAAAGCAACGTCGAAGCACGCTGCTAAGTTTTTCACAAAGCAGACCACGTTGATTAGAGGCAACGAGCTCATTTGTAAGGCACATTTTGTTTCCTCCTTGAAGAGGAGAAAACATACGTACGATGACTACGTACGCAGCTGGGTAAGTGCTCTGTTTCAAGCTCAGAATATCTTAAGAGTTTCATACTTACCACCTCCTCGCAAGGGCTTTTTGTTTGGTTTAGATTTCGGGACTGCTGATGAGGTGGAGGCACCAGATTCTACTTCTTGCTGTTCACAAAAGCAAAAGTTACTCAGAATTTAATCAACGTCGAGTGTCAGCTAATCTAATCACAAAAACATAACTGCAACGTGATTAACAACACAGTTATTACCTGACTCAGTTTCAGGTTTCCTTTATAGCTTTTTCCTTCTTGCATACTTTCCCACATTGCTATCTTCTGCCTTCGTTTCTCTTCTTCAAGCTAAGGAACAAATCCAGGGTACACAAGACTAAGATTTCAGAACTAATAGAATTGCTACAGAAACAGTTAAAACAGACACATCAAACCCCAAAGGATCTATCTTTATCTGGTGCAGTATCTCCAAGGTTATGGAAGCATTTACTTTTTTTAAACACCTACACCTTCCCAACCACAGAGCAACAACCCCTCTTCAATACACACAGGCTGTGTCTGCAGCTCCATTTCACCACTTGATGCTTAAAAACATTTTGAGAGTAAACCACAATGAAGTGGCAAGCTCAAGTCCTGAGTTTATAAGAAGTGCTGAGTAAAAAATATTGCATATGATATTAATGCACCATGTAGGGTTCTACAGAATAAAATGTGTTTTTCAAATGAAGAAAATAGCCAGCTACATATTTACATCCCAATAGACATTATCAACAATTCTCCCAGCTCTCTTCTAAAGCAATTTCTCCACAAAACCAAGTAAATTAATGGTTAAGACAGACTGCCTTCTTCTCGAAAAATAGAAAGGAAATGAGGCAGCTATTCCATCCAGTCAAAGAAAGCAAAGCTCCCCAAGTCCAAGAGCACTAGATCTAGACTTTCTGCATAATGCCTATTTTCTTCCTCAATACCACTTTTCATTGTTTTTTAACTGTCAGTATTTCTTGAAGCATCAGCTATAAACTGAGGTGGGAATGTAACTGACTGCCAAAGTAAAAACAGACGAAGAGTTAGGATTAATGAGCGATATTATTGCTATGCTGGTTACCTGTCTTTGCTTTTCTTTGTATCTTTCTGCTTGTGCATTCAACTCCTCTTGCATCCTGAGGCGAGCTGCTGCCAAGGCTTCCTGCCTTCTCACCACCACATCGGGTTCTAGGGAATTGGGAAAGAGTTTGCAAATAATTCAAGAATATTCAAAATAAATTCTTCATGTTCTCCTCAAAGATTTGCAATAAGGAAAGGCTCACATCTCTCCCTGCAGCTGTTTTGCAGAATATCACAGCTCCAGTTCAGTTACCACCTAATCTTTTACAGTAATTAATATGCTGATTTAAGATTAATAACATTTTAATATTTTTCAGAGCGCTTACCTTTAATGGGATTTTAATGAATAAGGACACCAATGTAACGAACACATAAAAAATTAAAATTCACACCCATAGGATACTTCCTTCTATTGCTGAAGGATTTGCTTGATACAATTAATTTCAGAAATGTCACCCCTGTTTGCAGGGATTCCATTTTTACCCAGAGAACTTCTTTTACGCAGAAGTATGAGGCAACCAGCCCACATTCACTCCTACTCCTTCTGGCAATTGGTCCTGCTCATTTCATTACAGCAGTGAAGCAGTGGCAGATTTAACATGCTCCATCAGCAGGGAAATGGCTTACAAACATCACACATTTCTCAAGAGAAAACTGGCAGTCTCAGAAAATCTACGTTGAGTCACCACTTCTCTTCATGACTAGCCTTTAGGAGAAGTCAAAAGAAAAATAATATTCAAAGGCAAATAGTGCTCTCTTCTTTTTCCTGTGGCTGAAGTACCTCTACGCTTGTTTGTCTCCTTGTGTTTGTTATCATCCAGTGATGAATATGTAAAAGAAATTTCAGT
Organism: Calidris pugnax; assembly: GCF_001431845.1. Taxonomy (NCBI): domain Eukaryota; kingdom Metazoa; phylum Chordata; class Aves; order Charadriiformes; family Scolopacidae; genus Calidris; species Calidris pugnax. The sequence goes on along the minus strand of NW_015090873.1, from coordinate 1,225,994 downwards.
ACTTTCAGTAATTTCATTTTATAGGCAGTTTTAGCAATTAAATCAAGATTTAATTAGCATTACAAAACAACACCAGTAGGATAAGGGCACGTGAGTAATATTAATGTAGCGTGATGCCAACAGGCCAAAGGTACCAGCACCAAGCACTTCTCATTTTGGCAGATACAGAAGTATAGTCTGTGCTTTACGGCAGCGAGGCTCCAAATGAGGCAGAATCATGACTGTGTCAGATTTACAACCTATGCCACACTGAAGCAGATAACACAGAGGAGAGGCACTCCCACCCCAAAAGTATACAGTCCTGCCTGAGTAGGAAGTGTGAAGGACTAACTGAAAGGAGAGAGATGATGAATGTTAATAAAAAAATATCATTAAACAAAAGGGCTTTCCCGTAATTAGATTTGGATGTTTTGTTTTTCTTTGATAAATCTGAAAGTTAACTGACCACAACCCATTTGAACCAGGTGGTTCTCTCAGCTCCTGCACTATCAAAGACCAGCTACTCCCTTGTTCTGCAACGCTCTGCTCCTCCTCCCCCAGCCACAGGACTTTGGGACAAAATCCTTCCTTGACACAGCCTTTTAAAAACTTGTCCTGGTCCAACCTTTACCCAGCGACCTCTTCAGTAGCACCATCTGTATGCTTCCACGGGCTTAAAGTTATCCTGAGCATTGCTCACCATCAAAATCCCTCGGAACTGGAGTGGAGCACCTCCCTTCCGAGGAAAGGCTCAAAGAGCTGGGGCTCTTTAGCCTGGAGAAGAGAAGGCTGAGGGGAGACCTCATCTATATTTACAAGTACCTAAAGGGTGGGTTGAAGGACGATGGAGCCGGACTCTTTGCAGTGGTTCCCAGTGACAGGACGAGGGGCAACAGGCACAAGCTGGACCATGGAAAGTTCCACTCAAACATGAGGAAGAACTTCTTTCCAGTGAGGGTGCCAGAGCTCTGGAAGAGGGTGCCCAGGGAAGGTGTGGAGTCCCCTTCTCTGAGATTTTTAAGACCCGCCTGGATGCTCCCGAGTGATATGCTCTGGGCAATCCTGCTTTAGCAGGGGAGCTGGACTGGATGATCTCTAGAGGTCCCTTCCAACTCTGACAACTCTGTGATTCCGAGATTCTTTCTGGATGTTTTAAATAAAGACTACGTGTGTGTGCGGATCTGAGCAGCTGTCAGGCACCACGATTACAGAGCGCTAGTGGGAACCTAGAAGCGACACCAGCACCACCCCGTCCGGCTCCGAAGAGCAAAGATTTACTCCCCCACAGCTGCGTCAGCTGCTCCCGCCTGGGCGCTCTGCCGGGCCGCCAGCCCCTGCGAGACCTTCTGCATGAGGAGATAGATGGCGACAGCGGCCAGGAGGATGTACCAGCCATAACTGGACAGCAGGGAGCCCACTGGGACGGGGGACAAGCCGTAGGTAAGAGCAGAGCCGCGGGGGAAGGGAACCCGCCCAGCCAAGAGGCGAGAAGGCCCGGCGGGGACTCAGGGCCTCTCCTCAGCGGACAGGCCGAGTCTGTCCGGCCCCCCTTTTCCGCTCCTCCACCCGCCCTCCCCGCCGACCGGGCAGCCCCCTGGCCCCTCACCCGTGTGCTGCAGGACCTCCAGGCCGCCCTGGCCCAGCGCCGCCTGCCCCGGGCCCGCCGCGGCCTCGCCGCCCCCCAGCTCCATCGCCCGCCGCCGCCGCTGCCGCCTCACGTCCAGGAGCCGCCCCGCGCGCGCACCCCCCCGCCTGCACCAATCACCGCCCTCCTCGTCTACTGCCACCTCGGGGGCTAAGAGCCAACCAGAGCGCCAGGCTGCCCCTCGCCGGCCAATCGGCAGCGAGGAAAGAGGATTACAGCACGGCACTGCCGGCCAATGAGAGGAGGGAAAGAGGCGCGGGTGCGCAGGAAGGGCTCCTCCCCCCTCCCGCCGCCATGGCGGCCCCTCAGAAGCCCGGCCGGGACCGGGGAGGCCGCACCACGGGAAGAAAAACGAAACGTTGGTTTATTAAAGGCCGAAATGCACAAGGACGGGGTGCGGGGAGAGGGGGAGGGAGCTGCCCCCGGTGCCGTTCCCCCTGCGGGGAGAGGCGGCGGGGCCGGGCTCTAGGATCCGTTGGGAACTGCGTCTTCCTCCATTTCTTCCTCAGCCTCCTCCGACGGGCCTGGAAGGAGACATCAGGGGTTAGTGCCAACATCGGCTCTTTGCCACCGGGGCAACGGTAATGCTCACCCCTCTGAAGAGGGAGAGTAATAATGTGAACTATAAAATATGGCTGTGTCCTGGTTTGAGGTAAAACAGAACTAATTTTCTGGTCAGGAGTTTTACTTTTTTAGCTGGGCCTCTTCTAAACTAACTAAACTGAAATTTCTCTCAGAGTGGTAAGACCTGATTATACCAAGGAAGGGTGTGCAGAGAGGCCCCAGCTTATACTCATTGCTGTAACAACCCAAGTTTTACTTTTTTAGCTGGGCCTCTTCTAAACTAACTAAACTGAAATTTCTCTCAGAGTGGTAAGACCTGATTATACCAAGGAAGGGTGTGCAGAGAGGCCCCAGCTTATACTCATTGCTGTAACAACCCAGGTGAGGTAAATTTGTTATTTGCCCCACTGGAGGGTTGGAAATGGAAAAACGTAGAGGGGTCACACCTGTGGTGATGAACAGACAGGACAGGTGACCCAAACCTGACCAACAGAGTGTTCCATCCCATCTGCATCATGCTCAGTACAAAAGCTGAGGGATCAAAGGGTCAACTCTCTTCCTCTCCTCCCTTTCCCTTAGAGGGGGGAGGGAGGGGCCATCTGTCATTCTGATTGGTCAATCCGGTCAAAATCACCACATGCAGAAAAAAAATGATCAACATAGCTGTAATATATAAATAAAGAGGGGATATTGCCAGCCTGCAGTCAAGATTCATCCACACAGAGACCTCTGAGATCACAGAGATGCTTCTGTACCCCCATCTGAGTCGCTAATGCTCACAACAACCAACCTAGGCCAGATATGCTTTGTGATAAATCTGGGTTTTTGGTTTTTTTTTCTAACTAGTTGGGATGAACTGTTTGGAGTTGGCCAATAAAGCGAAGCATTTGGGGCTGAGGTTTGGCACCTGGTTCTGGAGGGAGCCTGGGTGTAACAGCCCTGAACTGCAGCACCCCAGAGGCCCAGCAGCCAAAATCATAGAATCACAGAATGGTTAGAGTTGGAAGGGACCTTAAAGATCATCAAATTCCAACCCCCCTGCCCTGGGCAGGGACACCTCCCACCAGCCCAGGTTGCTCAAAGCCCCATCCAGCCTGGCCTTGAACACCTCCAGGGATGGGGCACCAGAATGTTCTCTGTGCAAACTGTTCCAATGTCTCACTACCCTCACAGGAAAGAATTTCTTTCTAGTATCTAATCTAAATCTCCCCTCTTCCAACTTAAAACAGTTACCCTTTGTCACATCACTACACTTCCTGACAAAGAGTCCCTCTCAGGCTCTCCTGTAGCTCCCTTCAGATATTGGAAGGCTGCAATAAAGTCTCCCCGGAGGCAATATGCTGATTGCAGAGTCTTAAAGATGTCATCCTCGATTATCCAGTCTATAAAATTACGCTCATTTTAAGCAGTTTCTTGAAACTCCCCAACTGTTTGGCCCACCCAGCATAGCTCCCCACTGAGGTCACGAAAAGGAGTACGAAGCAATGAAGAGAGAGAGAGATTCTGTTTGGGAAATAAAAGGGGAAAAAAAAAAGTGCAGTGACCTGATTTTCGTTCTCTGCCAGGGATCTGTCCAGCCTGTAGTAAGCCTTTCAGTCGCTCCACTTCAGCCAGAGTCGTGGCATTTGCTATAGCAGTCTGAAAAACAGACAAAAGAGCACGATGAATCTTCACATACAGTATTTTGGTCTGTTTAGAAGATGTTTCCCAGTTAAGCGAAGCTAAGCCTTGACAGAAAGTTCTGCAAAATTCTAGTTCTACAAATGACAAAGCACCATCTTACTTCCCCCTTCTATTAAACAAGCTGCTCTCTCCTGGGAGAGCTCTAAGCTCCGACCAAAATTTAAGATCTCAAAACCCAGATATATTGTAACAGACAAAAAATTGCAGAAAAAGCAGCTAAACCAAAGTTAGGACCTGCTGCTCTGTTCGTCTGAACAGAGTCAGGGCTGCCAGGAGGAAGGAAACATTTGTTCAGATTAATGACAGTTTTTCTCCTCAGCTTTTGCCCATGTGTGCTGTCCTGACAGATTTACCTTAATTGCCTCAACGTCCCCTGGGGAGGGCCCAGTTTTCTTTTTGTCAGTTGGCAAACCAGCACCTGGATTGAAGCTTCAAAGGAAAAAAAGAAAGACCCGTTACACCCTCAGAAGGGTACGTGCTTCTCCAACTCCCAAACTAGGTTTGGAAGCATTTCATTCAATCAAGTGTAGTATCTTATCTTTGTTAACAAACTGATACAGTGAAGAGTTGCCTCCTTCAGAAACACCAGCAACTTGTCCTCGCTGTCCCATTTCCCCCCATCCTCCCTCCCTTTTCATCTGCTCATAAAGAGAGGCAGAGCTTTAACTTTAGAAATGAAGCAGTTGACAAAAGCTATTCGATTTGGATGTTGTTGAACACTCGGGTGGTCTGTCGGCATTACAAAAGCAGGGTGGGTAAAGAGAGTAACTGAAATTGGGTTTCCTGTTCTTTTATGTCTTCATACGATATTATAGCAGCCTGAAATAAAGCCTACACTAGACTGGATGTAATCTTAGCACACAAAGGTTAGCAGCTGCTGCTGCTGCTTTAAGAAAGCCTACACTAGACTGGATGTAATCTTAGCACTCAAAAGGTTAGCTGCTGCTGCTTTAAGAAAAGTCTGTAGTCTGTGAACATGGATGTAATCAGCTGGAAAGAAATTCCTGAAGTGCTGACCCAGCAACCTTTTTTGCAGACATAAAAAGATTTTATTCCATAAGAAAAGTCTGTAGTCTGTGAACATGGATGTAATCAGCTGGAAAGAAATTCCTGAAGTGCTGACCCAGCAACCTCTTTTGCAGCCATAAAAAGATTTTCTTCATATCTTTATTAAGCTTTTTAAGTTCATCTACTTGTTCTATCACAGACCTGAACCCTGTTCCACTCATAAACTAGAGCTGGAGTCCACCTATTATAGTTTTAAATACTAAATGCATTCAAGATATTTTATTTAACTGTGAGTTTGGAAATGCTGTTGCCATACGTGATCCGAATTCTGATTTCAGAACAGGCTGATGAAGGATTAAAACAGAACACACAACGTATCACTTCAGAATTAAACTAAACAAACACATATTTGTAATAGCTTAACTAAAGATTTTGATCTGCATTTATCCTCCTAATAACAGCAGATTTTACAGTTTGTATTGCCTGGGAAACAGAGAGTTTTAGTTACCAATTATCTAGGGGAAAAAAAAAACCAGCAAAATAAACAATGGCCAACTCTCTGCAGTTAAACAACCAGAAGAAAAAAGTAAAATTAAGGTTTCCTGCTTGTTGACTTAAATCAACCCACCCTGACTAAATCTCTCTTTCAAAAATATTTATGAGACGTATTCACCACCATCCAAAAATTGGGATGCTTGGACAAGGCACTTCTGGCTACCGAAGCTTTTAAGGCATCCTGCCAGTGATTGATATTTCAGTTTGCTGCCTGATAGCACACACAAAGAGAGTGGTGTTTCTGAAGGAGAATGCCAGTGGAAATTTGTTTTTTATCTTACGTTTTTGTTCTCCTGGCAATATCCTTTGCAAGCTGTGCACCCCGTTTGCCCTTGAACATTTTCTCTGCCTCCTGTCGCTCCTACAGCGATACCACACACACACAAAGTTAATTTTAGAATATTGCATTTTGCAAAGCTTCTGTCCTTGCAAAGAAAAGAGGCTTTGGCTCATCTTCATCAGCGAACATTGGTACGTGGAGACCAGACGTAACAAGCAGCACATAAACATCCCCCAAATGCTCAGAATCAAGATGTATCAACCGAATGCTCTTAAAATGTTGAAGTTCAACAAGTCCAAGTGCCAGGTCCTGCACTTGGGACATAACAAGCCCGAGTGCCAGGTCCTGCACTTGGGACACAACAAGCCCAAGCAGTGCTAGAGGCTGAGGGCAGAGTGGCTGGAGCTGCCTGGCAGAAAAGGACCTGGGGGTGTTGGTCGACTGTCGGCTGAACATGAGCCAGCAGTGTGTCCAGGTAGCCAAGAAGGCCAACAGCACCCTGGCCTGTGTCAGGAACAGCGTGGGGAGTAGGACTTGGGAGGTGATCGTACTGTACTCAGCACTGGGCTGTGTCCAGTTTTGGGCCCCTCACCACGAAAAAGCCATTGAGGGGCTGGAGCGGGTCCAGAGAAGGGCAAGGAAGCTGGTGAGGGGTCTGGAGCACAAGCCTTGTGAGGAGAGGCTGAGGGAGCTGGGGGTGTTCAGCCTGGAGAAGAGGAGGCTGAGGGGAGACCTTCTGGCTCTCTCCAACCCCCTGAAAGGAGGGGGGAGCCAGGGGGGGTCGGTCTCTTCTCCCAAGGAACAGGCAACGGGACAAGAGGAAATGGCCTCAAGTTGTGCCAAGGGAGGTTCAGATTGGAGATTAGGAAAGGGTTATTAAGCCTTGAAAGGGGCTGTCCAGGGAAGTGGTTGAGGCACCATCCCTGGAGGTATTTAAAAGACGGGTTGACACAGTGCTTAGTGACGCGGTTTAGTGATGGGGTTTTATCAGAGTGAGGTTGATGGTTGGAGTAGATGATCTTAAAGGTCCCTTCCAACCCAGACAGTTCTATGAAAAGTAAGAACTCTTTCTCACACTCATCTTCACTGAGAGCTCTGCTCTCTGCTCATTAATTTCCATAGAGGTTTGTCTTTCTATCAACACCAGAGGGCCAGAAAAGAATCCCAGAATCACATGGGGTTGGAAGGGACCCCTGGACATCATCAACCCCCCTGCCAGAATCAGATTAAACAAACACAGGTAGTAAAACTCAAACACAATTAAACAGACTTTCTCCTTAACAGAATGAAACCAGGAAAGACAACAAGTAGCATGTTTTAGAGCCACTTATGATACACAGTTTTGATAAAATTTACAATTATGACAAAAAGGTCAGTTACCACTGAATTTCCAAGAGTGTAACAAGAAAAAAGGTATTTATCTCCTGCTGAATCAGAAGAAAGTAGACTTACTTTGAGTTTCACTTTCTGAAAATCCAGCACTCTGACCTGGGGAACTTTGTGGATCACATATAATCTGTAATGCTTCTTATTTGTTACAGGGTTCCTTAAAATGCTACAAAGTAAATTAAGGTTATAAAGAGATTCTTAATATTGAAAATACTTTCAAATACACTGAAATACATTAATGTACTTAAAATGCATTTATGTACCCTCTGCTATAACAAGCAACAAATAACAGTATTAAATAAGCCAAGTGACAGTGTTCTCTGATATGATGAAAACTATAATAAAATCTTGCACTTTATCAATTAAGTAGATTTTCAATATAATAATAATATAATAATAATAATATATAATAATATAACTATAATAAAATCTTGCACTTTATTTTATCAATTAAGTAGATTTTAATGAGGACCAACAAAAAGAACAACCTTAAAATATTTAAAAAAACCCAACCAAATAACTACACCATCACATTCCCTACCTGGACACTGATCGACCAAAAAAATCACAGGACAATTTCTTTTTTTGTCCCTTGCATGAAATGTAACATTACTGAAAAGTCATGGTTTACATGTGTTTTAAAGTATTTTGTAACAACAGTTTAAACCTTAAGTTTTTAGGTTTATAAAGGTTAAGGTTACTTCAATCCTTGCATATTGGTTACATCTCAATGGTCCAACAGCGTCAGGAATATAAAACCTGTATTGCTGAAGTGTAGTGGGAATTTTGTTTATCAATTCAATTTTTAAGCATTAAAAAAAAAAATCTGTCACAGCTCTTAAAAAGGAGAGCATTCCAGATCAAAGCAAAGAGACAGGGCCAGCAGCAGGGTTTGAAAAGCAGAGAAAAGAGTAGCTTTACTTTTCAAGATGACATACCTCAGGTAAGTCAGTGATTTAATACTTGATAATGGATCCAGTTCACCCTATAAAATGAGAACACAGTAAGCATTTGTAAGTCCGTTTAGTGAGAATCAAACGTTTGAAAACAAAGTTCCTAAACTCATATCTGTTTTAGAGACCAATCAGAATTACTGCAATTAGTTTAACCAGAAAACCACTGAGACTTTGTGGGTGCTGTTCCATTGCATGCTGCAAATTATTTTCATTAAAATATTTACACCACTAACTACCAGCAAACCCATATGATACTACTCTAAAGAGAAAGAAAAATAGGCTCATTAGAAATAGGCTCATTAGTATCATATGATACTACTCTAAAGAGAAAGAAAAATAGGCTCATTGGAAAGATCAGTAGTACCAACCAAAAGGATATGACACTCCTCTCAGGAAAAAGGTTAATCAGAAAAATTTAAGCTTGTTTAGGTTTATCCTGCATCCATGGCTTACCAATTCTGCAATGTTGTTGTTGGTAAGAATGAGCTCCGTCAGGCTGGGCAGAGCCTGCTCAAGGCTTTCCCCAATTCGGCTAAAGAAGAAGAAAAAACAAAGGTTTAATTTACGCCCGAAATTAGCAATGGTGAAAAGACACACAGAAATACAATGACAGAGAGGATCTTCCTGTAAAACAACCCGGTCTGACACTGGCAGAAGTTTGGGTTAGCAACTCCTACAATATTTTTTCTAATAAAGCTGGCAATAAATACCAGCCGTCACTGCAAGAGTATCAGATACAATTTGGGATTTCTGCTCATTTGCTTGCAGATATCCCCATTTTCTCATCTTTTTCCAGATCATTACTGAAATCCAAAGTTCCAGCCAAATTTCAAACTCTGCATCTCGTTGTCCTGTCTAAAAAATGATGACTGACCCGGGATAAATTTTTGCTAAGAGACTTAAAGAGAGCCTAAGCAGTAATCAGTGCTTATTTTTTTCCCCCATAAAACAAACAATTCTGCACCTACCTGCACTGAAAAACGCATGCACACATCTCTCCCAAGAGCATTTTCTTCTGCCCCAGGGTCCCATCTGGCCAAAATACAAGCACTTACCAAATCCTATTGTTATTCATCAGAAGAGTTTTCAGCCTTCTCAAGAGAGGGAACCCATCCAGTTTACGGATCTCATTGTCAGAGAAATCAATTGCATCAAACTGGTCCAGAGTGGCACCCAAGTTCTCAATAACAGGGATTTTATAGCCTGGGGAGAGAGCGCAAGGCAGGAATCAGACGGTGCCCTCAAGAGAGCAGAACACAGCCAGAGACAGTGCGTGGGGGGGATATCTGGATGGGCTGAGGATGCAGATAAGTCTCAGTCAAAACACTTTGGGAAGAACTCTCCTCCTCATGGCACGAAGACCAAACTCTCCCCCTCGAAGCCAACCGCCCCCGCAGCCTTCTCCAAGCTTCCCTCCTTCTCCTCCCTCCCTGTACGCAGCCCCTCGACCCAAACGCCCCTTCCTGCCACATCCCTCGTGTGCCTCACCCCCACCACCGCGGGTTCCTCCGACACTTCACCCCGAATTCCCCGTCCATCCCATCCCCTTCCATCCCATCCCCTTCTATCCCCACCCCCAGGTTCCC
>NW_015090873.1:1189192-1216180 GCF_001431845.1 Calidris pugnax | reverse complement strand
CCCCGCCGCTCGGTGCCGCACCGCCCCGCACCGCGCTCCCGCTCCGCGCTGCCGCTAGGCCGCGCCGCACCAGGCCGATCAGCCGAGCGCCGAGCCCGGGCCCGACCAGCCGAGCGCCGAGCCCTGCCGGGCCAGGCCGATCAGGCGAGAGCCGAGCCCCAGGCCGACCAGCCGAGCGCCGAGGCACCGCCCCGCCGCCCGCTCTCTTCTCACCCCGAGATGGCGGCGGGGACAGGAGCGCGGCCTCCCCCAGCCCCAGCCCGGGCAGCTCCCGCTCCCTGATCTCCTCCGGGCTCCAGCGGTAGCCCGGTGCCGGGCAGGCCCAAGCTGTGTCCCCTCAGAGAGTGCCGAGGCCGCTGCGCCCTGACGGGGAGGAGGGGGGAGCCCTGCGGCCCACCCCAGCCAGGCCCTTCTCCTCCTTCTTCGGCCCCCTCCTCCGTCTCACCCCCATAAAGCTTTTTTTCACGGTAGTTTCCCGTGAAATAGCTGCAGGGGTGGCCGGGGCCGTGCTCCCCGGGGGACAGCTCTCCTCCAGCCCCGGCAGCGGCAGCGCTTCGGCCGCTGGGCAGCAGAGGGACCCGGCGGCCCGCGAACGCGGCCCCCAGCGCCATGGGCCTCCATAGCGGGCTGCTCTGACTACAGCAGTACCAGTGCTCCCAGTACCCTCTCCTTGTTGAGGTCAGGACCCTCCACTCTCCCCTTGGACACCCCCCAGGCCGCCCTGCAGCCCCACAGCCAGGCATGGGCCGCAGGCAGGGCCTAGTGCCAGAGCACGGGTCAACAAACGGAGAAGGGAACTGCTGGAGAGGGGACAGCAGAGGGCCACAAAGATGATGAGGGGCCTGGAGCATCTCTCTTACGAGGAGAGGCTGAGGGACTTGGGTCTTTTTGGTCTGGAGAAGAGAAGACATAGGGGGGGATCTAATCAATGCTTCTAACTTCTTGCCCCAACGCCAGACCCCTGAGCCGTTCCCTTCCTCCCGAAGCCACAGCACTCAGTGTCTCACATTTGCTGTCCCCTGCTGAGAGTGCACAGCTTCCTGCTGATGGGATGGGCTGAGTACAGTCCTTCTACATTTTATACTGTATCGGGATCAATACTAGTTCTTTAGTAGTATTAATGTTAATTATTTAGTCTTACCATATTAAATCTATTTCTATTTCAACCCTCATATTTCCTTGTTTGTCCCTTATTCCCCTTCCTGGGTGGGGAGGGCTCATCAGGTGATAGGATAATTGTCTAAATGAATAAATTGTTGTGGGTTGCCCATAACAGGGGCAACAGTGAGGAAGAGCTGGGGCAGCTGAGAAGGCTCAGCCTGCTGTGGCCAGCTGGGTGATGCCACTGCAACGTGGAGCAGGTCACCAGGTCTGAGCTGGGCTACTGTGGCTGATGCTGGAGTTGGCTGGTGGCAGCAGGGCTTTGCAGGCAGGTGAGCCACAGCACAGATGACCTGGATGGAAGGTGGCAGGTGAAGGGAAGCAGTTCACCACCCACCCCCAGGTCCCAAATGTCACCACCCCACTGCTTCTGTGGCCAAGGAGAAATACTTCCCCACCCCCCTAAGCGAGACGAGGCAGAATGATTTCTGGATCCACTGCCGTCGAGGGAAGGATTTGGGTTTTTTTTTTGTGACATTTCTGTGAACCCAGAGGATGTGATAATAGGTTAAACGCTGCAGTCACGTTTGGCACCACGCAGTGGTCAAGTTGTTGACGGCTGCACTCGTTTTAAAAGCAGTCAGGAGAGAGCGAGAGAAAGAGGCAGCTGTCATAAGCAGAAATGAAGAATTAGCAGCACTGTTCTACGTAGCTCGGGAATCACGCGGTGGTAGAGACAAGGGAGCCTTTAGTCATTTCAGGCAGTTGTTAAAACAAGACCCTCAGCCTCCCAGAAAGCAGGTCCTCCCTCTGACAAAGCCAAAGAAAACGGGGGCCTTTCTCCCTCAGCACAACACAGCTGCATCCCTCCGCTCTACAGCCCTAATAGAATCATAACCCAAAGCAGACAGATTCTTGGTCTCAAATGCTGTCTACAAGCTCTTAAGAGCCCTTTCTTTGTAAGGGAAACTCAAAGCAAGGATTTTTAAGATGTGTGTTCCCCACCTGCCAACTAAGAAACAGCAGCTGGCCCTGGATGCAACCTCAGAGCCAAAGAGCAAACGAGGAGTCAGGCTGCACTAAGAAGATTTTCCAGAAAACAGCTATTATAGATTTGGCTTTGGCGCCAAGAGGCAACAGAGAAACGGGCTTTTAATAAATTGCCTAAATATGTATTTATCTTGAAGATCCAGCTACTTTGATCCTCTGAGCATAGCAGTGTCAGACAGATTTTAATAGCTCCAAGCAAGCGTTGCAATAGCTTGGATAAATAATCTGAATTTTATTACTTTCCAAGAATGATTTCTGAGGGAGTTAGTGCCCTGGGAAACGCTGGGAGCTGATGTTGCTGCATGAACTCGACGTGTAGGATTTGTTTCTCTTTCCCTGGCAGGCTGGAGGGCAGCATAAAGCAGGATAAAGCTGGGACCGCTGGGGATTGGTCATTTTAAATTGCATTGCTTCACCCAGTGTGTATTTAAAGTTATGCCAGGATGTAAGGGTAAACATCTTTCTTCTTCTTTTTTTTTTTTTTAGCATTTCAGTACATCTAAATATACCAGTGAGCAGTATTTAGAAGCAGGCCACCCCGTGAGCCAGAGAACTGAAAGGCAGAGCTGACGCAGTCCTCCTGATCCACAGCTCATCTTTCCTGACTGTGCGACACAGCAACAGAGATGAATGTTTGTTATTTTACAACCCAAAAGGGCAGAAGCCAGGAGAATTTCACCCCTCTCCCGGCCCCTGGTTTGGCCCAGCGTCGAAAGGAGAATCCTGGAGCAACAGAAGGAAGTCCTGGTTTGTGATAAATCATCCGATTTATTCACGTTTCTCATCTGGTAAACGTGAAGATCTGTTAAGACACGGGAGCCTGCAGCAGCACAGCACTGGGAAAGGATCTTCCCTCCTGGGAGGACTCCCTTCTTTTCTTTTTTTTTTTCCCCATTTAAAAAGCTCAGCTCCAGCTACCCAGGCACTACCCCGGGCGCCTGGCCCGTGGTTAAATATTGCAAAACCACCACAACAAACAAAAGCCTCCACAGCTCTCTGGGGCACCAGTAGCTCCTTTCCCTCCCCAGCCAGCCCAAGGGGGATGGTGGCCCCGTGGCTCCCGGTGTCTGTGAGCCGTGGTGGGGCACAGGGGGGACACAGGATGCTCCGAGCACGGGTGGGAAAGGGGAGCCAGCCCCCCTGCCAGCTCATCCAGCTGCGGATGCATCCCTCTCCCCATATCCAAATATTCCCATCCACAGAATCATAGAATCGTCTAGGTTGGAAGAGACCCTTGGGATCATCGAGTCCAACCATCTACCCTACTCTACAAAGTCCTCCCCTACACCATGTCCCTTAGCACTGCCCCTAAACGCCCCTTAAACACAGCCAGGGATGGTGACTCCACCCCCTCCCTGGGCAGCCTGTTCCAATGCCCTATCACTCTTTCGGTGAAAAATTCTTTCCTAATGTTCAATCTAAACCTACCCTGTTGGAGCTTGAAGCCATTCCCTCTCGTTCTGTCACTAATTACCAAGCGCAGCCCCAAACCCTGGCCAGAGATGCCAGCCCAGCCTGGCACGGGACGTGTATTTGGGATACAAGTTTTTCTGAAGGTAAAAGACCTCTATGAGAACAAATCTGACGGTTTTGTTCCTGAACTGTTTCTCCTTCTGGGCTGATGAGGATCTCCAAGCCCAACCAGCTGCTTTATTTCAACATAAAGACGCGGCAGTGCATCGTCGCCCTGTCCTGGCTCTGCTCGGGAGGGTGGCTGCCTGAATTTGGAAGAAGCACAGATCCGTGGGTCGGGGGAGATCAATAGTTTATTAACTTAAAAGGTCAGTTCGCCAAAGCTCCATCTTTCCTTGGGCTGGGCTGGGGCCAGGCAGGAGAGGACAGGGTGACGCCGTGGCTGTCCCCTCGTCACCTGGCTGAGGTAAGCTCTAGCTGGGCAAGCCCGGGCAAGGGCGCCTGTCGTTTGGGAAGAGGTGACCATCATTGTGAATTTCATTGGCAAAAAAAAAGAGGTTTAACTCGCTAAAACTATCCACAGTGAAAATCAGAACATGCAGCGCAGGGAAAGAGTGTTTTACATCCGTCTGGTGCAAAGAGCGGCTCGGCGAGGCCAGAGAGGAGAAAAGGAGAAGGATGGAAGACCAAAAAGACTTCCCACTCCCATATAAAAAATAGTCCACAGAGAAAAAAAACAAGGATTGTATAAGTTATTTTTAAAAAAAAATCTGTAAAACAACATAGCCAAGGATATTTCAAACACAATTATATAAACACCACGTGACTTACTATTAAGAGAGAGCATGAAAAGGTTTGTTTCGGGGAAGGGTTTTGTAGAATTAAGAGTTTCCTGGCTGGATCCCTGGAATGTCTCTTTTGGAAACAGATGCCCGAGAAAAATCACTGCTGTGAACAGGAGGATTTTGTGAAGAGAGAAGGGGAAACCCAGCGAAACCGGGGGAAGAAGGATCGTAACGCAAAATGCCAGAAAAGATTAATTAGGACACCATCTCCTTTAGAGGAAGGATCTAGAACTGAACTAATCAGCAGCTTCCTAGCAGTTCCAGGAGGGAAATCCATTTCATGGGAAGGCTGTGACCCCCCCCTCAGCCCCCCCAGCCCAGGCTGGTCCGTGGGGGATGAACCCCCCGAGTCCCTCAGTCCCCGCAGGCAGAGGGGATTTCCCTGCCTGCAGGTACCTGCGGGGCAAAGCCCTGCTGGACTCGCTGGGCTGATGCCTGCAGAGCCATGGGGTCAGCTCTTGCTTTGGTCCTCAAACCTCCAGTTATTGCCACGGCCAGAGAGAAACAGCCACCGACCGAATCTGAACAGGAGCACCGGAGCGGGCCCCAAGGCACCACCGCTCCGGGAACCACCTAATTCATCGTTTGACCTATGGACAGAGCACAGTACTGGCTGTTCACAATGCAGCCTGCTATCAGACAGAAAAGGGTACCAAAAACGGGGCCAGAAACAGCTTTTTTCTTCGCAGACGCGTCAAGTCCTGCATCCTTGGCGGGGAGGGCTCCTGCCAGCCGCTCGGAGCGGGCACATCAGTAGGATTTCTGCGAAGAACCGAGCGTGTGTACACGGATCCTGCACTGGTCCCTGCTCCTGAGGAGTGTTTGAGAGTATTAATATCACCGCTGCCTTTCGGGACTCCATCATCGAGGGTAGGATCCAACCCCTGCTTAACATATCACTATAGAAACGCACCGACAGTGATATTAAAGCTATCAAACTCACGAGCGAACGCTTGACAGCACCATGTAAACTCTCCCCAAAGCTGAAAAAATAAACTTTTGTCCTTAAAACATTTGGCAAAACCGGGCTGGCAGTCGGTGGAAGTCCTGGATGGATGCAGCCGCTTGAACTTTTACCCGGCCATAAGACACGTCTGACAGCAGAACTGCACAAACAGCTTCTTTTCACAGAGCTTGTTTGATTTCACCATCTCACAGAAAGTCTTGTCAGCTGGGAGGCCGGGGCAAGGAACAAGAGAAAAGGAGAGCAGATTAACATTTTAAATAAACAAACACTGCACGTAACAGGCGGTGCGATTCGTTCCAGTGTTGGGGGAGAGAGAATTGAAAAGGAGTCGCTTCTTAAGGGCATCTTTCACATGGCTTTAATGAAGGAATAAAGCAGCTTTGCAGCGAGTGGAAGAATTAGCCCCCAGACTAAAACTCTAACGAAATACAAACGCTTGGATGCGTTTGAGCAACAGGCAGATATCCAGCAGCTCTGCCAGGTAAACCGCCCGCCCGCCGCAGCCGTGCCCCAGCAAGCCCAGCAGCTGCAGCACCTTCAGCTTTTCTGCTCTGAAGGGAATCCCCCAAAACCCTTGTTTTTGCTCCCAGGGAAGCATTACGGTGCCAGCAGTTCTGCCCACAGCTACCTACCGTTGGTGCAGGTTTCATTTGTCACGCAGGAGCCGCCGAGGAGGCTGAAACCTTCTTTACACTTGAGGCAGTTTCCACTGGAGCCCTCGCAGGCTGAGCAGTGGTCATCACACCTGGGGGACAGAGACCCTGCCGTGGTCTGAACTGCCACCCAGAGCCTGACCCTGGCCATCCACCCCTGTGACATCCAGACCAAACCAGAGGATGTGGAAAACAGCAAATCTAAAGCTTGTAAAGTTACTGAAGCCCTGGGAAAAATGGGCTCGGTGGTGCCAGCTCACTGCTGGGCGACAGCCAGTGACACAGAATCATAGAATCACAGAATGGTTTGGGTTGGAAGGGACCTTAAAGATCATGGAGTTCCAACCCTCTGCCCTGGGCAGGGACACCTCCCACCAGCCCAGGTTGCTCAAAGCCCCATCCAGCCTGGCCTTGAACCCCTCCAGGGATGGGGCAGCCACAGCTTCTCTGGGCAACCTGTTCCAGGCTCTCACCACCCTCACAGCAAAGAATTTCTTTCTGGTATCTAATCTAAATCTCCCCTCTTCCAGTTTAAAACCATTACCCCTTGTCCTGTCACTATGCTTCCTGACAAAGAGTCCCCCTCCAGCTCTCCTATAGCTCCCTTCAGATATTGGAAGGGGCTCTAAGGTCTCCCTGGAGCTTTCTCTTCTCCAGGCTGAACAACCCCAGCTCTCTGACCTTCCCTCCCATCATCTTCACAGCCCTCCAAAGCAAAATATCCCAAAAGCACTCGCCTGCTGGGAAAGCTCAGTGGGACACGCACCTCTCGTCCCACCAATCCCAGTCAGAAAAAGGGTGGTGAGGGGAATTTGTGCTGCTCCCAGCCGTTTGCTCAGGGAAAAGAGCCCTTCAGCTGTGCCTCCCACCTGGGGATGGCGGGAAGGGGTGCTGGAGCCCTGTTCCTCCCCGTTGGGTAGCCCAGCGTGGGCGAGCGAAACCCCAGGCAGGCAGGGGCTGCGCTGCCTGTTCCCGAGTCACCTTTAATCCTTCCCTTTCATGTTCGCCTTAATGAGGCCAAATCCACTCCCACTCCCCACTCAAAGCCCAGAGTGGGAGCAAATTGCTGCCCCCCCCGGCATCTCCCCGTCTCCCGTGGGGAGCTCTCCCCCGACACGGCCGCGGGGCGCACGCAGCAGGTTTTGATTGAAAGCCGGAATATTTGCCTAAACATCCCCGTTCCTCATTCCTCCCACACCTCCTCCGAAAGAGCCCGGGGCTGGGGCTGAGCCCCTTCCACCATAGCCCTAAGACATCTTGGCTGGCTCCGGCAAGGAGAACGTGCTCCTCAATCTATAGGGCAGGGGCGTGTGGGGTCCAGCCCCACGGCTGCCCTGGCTCCTTCATCCCTATTTTAATTTCCCTAGTAAACAGCTCCAGCTGTGAGCTGTTTGCTGCATTATTTTATTTATATTTTTTTTTTTATCGTTGCTGCCAGCACTCCCCATCGGTTGGGGAGGGGACGTACCTCTTGCAGACTTTGTTGGGCAGCCCGTGGCTGTCAGCGGGGTAGAAGCCCTCCCGGCAAGCGGGGACACAACGCCAGTGGGGTGCAGGGGCCTCGGGGCCACAGGGAGCACAGTCCTCCTCGCCCGGCCCTGCAGGGACAGGGAGAGATGACATGGGCAGTTTCGGAGACGGGAGCCATGCAGCACCGAGGTGGCTGCGTCCCCATGCGAGGTGGCATTGGACAAGCTGGTTGTTGTGCCACCAGGGTCCTGTGTGGCTAAAAAAAAACCCTTCAGCTTCCATCTCAAAAAATTAATCTCCCATCCCCCAAAAATCCATCTCCCATCCCCCAAAAATCCATCTCCCATCCCCCAAAAATCCATCTCCCATCCCCCAAAAATCCATCCAGGACCCAGTGTCCTGCCCCTCTGCAGAGCCAAGAGTCGGCCACAGCGGCTCAGAGGGGGACAGCACTTCAAAATCCCCTCCAGAGCATCAGGCACCAGTTGAGCTTTCACAGAATCACAGAATCACAAAATCATCTAGGCTGGAAGAGACCCTCGGGATCATCGAGTCCAGCCATCCACCCTACTCTAAAGTTCTCCCCTACACCATATCCCCCAACACCACATCTAAATGGTTCTTAAACACAGCCAGGGATGGTGACTCAACCACCTCCCTGGGCAGCCTATTCCAATGCCCTTTCCCACCCATGCAGAGTAAAACGTGGAAAAAGCGATGCTGAATGGGGCTGCAGAGGAGCTGGAGGAGGGCAAGGCTGGGGAGAGGAGCTGGGAAAGCAGAAGACCTCACTCTGACACCAGCACATCGTGGCTGGAAGGCAAAGGGTGGTGATGGAGGTGGCAGTATTAGAGGCCTTCCAGGCAGCAGGCTTGAGAAATGGTTATGCAGGAGAAGGAGACGGGAAAAAAAAGGCTTGAAAAATAATTGTGGTGAAGTACATTTACACTGACTGGAATAAGAATTAGAAGGGAAGTAATTTTCTTAAAGGATTAAGAGCCCATTCCCTTCTGCGCTTGCCAACAAGATCAATAAATATTTTGGATTTAGTCTTAGGAAATTGCCCATGTATGATAGATGAGATTCACGCCGCTGAGCACGGATTGTCTGGAGATCATATTATCGTCGGATCTATGATGATTTTGAGGGCAGAGGCAAACATTAACAATGGAAAATAATTGGGACTTTCAGGAAGGGAAAAAGGCAGGGTTTAAAGGGAACACCGAGCGGCTGGGGGCAGCGGGAGGGAGGTGGCAGTGGCTGGTCCAGCCCCGTGGGGCTGCCTGACATTTTTATACACCGCAAAGCCATCTTCCATCACTCCCAGAGGGTTTTATGGCCTCCCCCGCAACCTTATTAAACTAAAGCACCTGGCTTCAGAGGGATCGGGGAAATAAAGAATGGCTCTAATAAAAATGTAAAAACTCCCTAAAAACCTTTCTGATATGGATATACTCCCAGCACCTCTCGGGATGTGCTGGAGAGCTGGGATGGCTTCCCTGCCGGGGTGGGGTGGGTACCGTGGGCATGGGCTCTTGATGCAACGAGGGTTTGGGGGTTTTGGATGGGGATGCCGTGGGGTGAAGGACATACCTGTGCCAGTGGGGCAGGAATCACACCGTCGGGGCTCCCGGCTGAGGTACATGGCAGGCTGGCACTCCGGCACACAGCTCTCTCCTGCCAGGCTGCCAGGAAAGCAGAGAGGACGTTTGTACCCAAAGCTACAGGCTGTGGGGATTCAGCACAACCTGTCCCCATCTCCACATCCCCCCGTGCCCCACGGCAGCCTCAGCCTGCAGCGCAGGAGGCACTGGAAAGCCAGCCAGCGCTCCAGGAGACATTAAAGTCCTTCCTGGACCAAAGGGACGGCTGCAGGTTCCTTAATTAACTATCCAGGAGGAAATAAAATTATTTTTTTCCCATGGGCAGGCAGCCAGGCTCTCCCAAAGCCCTTTTGCACCGTGAGGCTCCCTGGAATAGAAGGAAATTGGTTCGGTGCCACGGCCGGGCCTGGTGCTGCTTCACCGTGGCAGGGATGATTTGGAGTCCTGGCTTAAAAGGATATTGGACAATAAAAAGCAAGCACCGTGCGGATTATGTCTGACAAGTGCCTCCAGTTTTGCTTTTTTTTCCGAGGGAGTAGATAATCTTTTGGCGGCGGCAATTTCCTTGTCTGAGAGAGCCCCACTGCCGCACCATGGCCCCGGCTCGCTTACAGCCCCTGAGCAAAGCAAAACTCAATGGGATCCTGCTTCCATGTGAGCTTGGGGATGGAAAACAGCTTCCTCCTGGAGCCCACGTTGCTTGCCAGCATGGCTGGGCTCTACATCCCACAGGAGCCATGGGGCCAGCAGCAAGGGCACCCTGTGCTCCTGGTGGGGTCGGGGCTGCCCCACCTGCACCTGTTTGTCCATCCTATGGGATGTTCCCACTCAACAGGAACACTGGATAAAATTTTCCAGAGGGGAAGGGTTTTGGCACTTGCAGAGAGCATTTTCAGCCTGCCTGGGTACCAGCTCTGCCCAAAAGCAGAGCAAAACCAAGCGCCCCATTTGGCTGCGACGGCTCGGACGGAGCCACCCGAGACTCAGGAGGAAAAGGTTCACTTTGCACCAGGCAGAATAA
The DNA here is from genome assembly GCF_001431845.1 of Calidris pugnax. Classification (NCBI taxonomy): domain Eukaryota; kingdom Metazoa; phylum Chordata; class Aves; order Charadriiformes; family Scolopacidae; genus Calidris; species Calidris pugnax. Next base: position 1,206,056 of record NW_015090873.1, on the reverse strand, counting down.
ACGTTTTCACTGCTTTTTTCCACCCCCGTTTCAGATGCTGCGATGCCAGGAGCTGCTCTGGTCGCAGGTCACTGAATTTGGACAAGCACTCCTGAGCCTGGGGCACAGCACTCACCCAGCACCCTGGCACGCGCTGGAGAAAAGGAAATCAAGTTTAAATCAGGCTTTTCAGCTAAGAAAGGGTCGTGAAGCACCAACCTTTAAACTCCCAGACCTCCAGCGCTCTGTACCATGGCTGTAATACCACAGAAGCAGGATATCGGGTCTTTAACTAAAGGACTTCCTAATTTCCCATCGGTTTTCCCAAATTTAAACCACAGGTGCCCACGCTGCAGGTACGGACCCCTCCTGTGCTGGTATTTTACCTGAATCCATCTTTGCATGCAGTGCATTTGTCTGCTTCGCCGACACATTTTTTACAGCTTTGGTGACATTTCAGACAGCGTTTCTGACCTTTCAAAAAAAAACACAAAGCAAGGGAGGGAGAATAAAACCCGGGCAGTGGCAGTGATTTGCAAGTGGCAGTCGGAGCTGCAGAGCCCCACTGCACCCCAGCACCAGCTCCCCTGGGGGAGGAGAGGTATGTCCTCCCCCCGACGGTCCCTGCTACAGCAGATGACCTTATCTGTCACTGCTTGCTAAGATGAAATATGCTTTGGAAGCAGCTAGGATCATTAATTACAGTCTTCTAATTAAGAGCTGAGTGCCTCTGCTTTGCACCACCCCCTCTGAACACCCGGAGGTTTTCCTCCTCCCTTTGCTGCCCAAACTGGGTCGAGGGCCACTCACCCAGCACCCTGGCACGCGCTGGAGAAAAGGAAATCAAGTTTAAATCAGGCTTTTCAGCTAAGAAAGGGTCGTGAAGCACCAACCTTTAAACTCCCAGACCTCCAGCGCTCTGTACCACGGCTGTAATACCACAGAAGCAGGATATCGGGTCTTTAACTAAAGGACTTCCTAATTTCCCATCGGTTTTCCCAAATTTAAACCACAGGTGCCCACGCTGCAGGTACGGACCCCTCCCGTGCTGGTATTTTACCTGAATCCATCTTTGCATGCAGTGCATTTGTCTGCTTCGCCGACACATTTTTTACAGCTTTGGTGACATTTCAGACAGCGTTTCTGACCTTTCAAAAAAAAACACAAAGCAAGGGAGGGAGAATAAAACCCGGGCAGTGGCAGTGATTTGCAAGTGGCAGTCGGAGCCGCAGAGCCCCACTGCACCCCAGCACCAGCTCCCCTGGGGGAGGAGAGGTATGTCCTCCCCCCGACAGTCCCTGCTACAGCAGATGACCTTATCTGTCACTGCTTGCTAAGATGAAATATGCTTTGGAAGCAGCTAGGATCATTAATTACAGTCTTCTAATTAAGAGCTGAGTGCCTCTGCTTTGCACCACCCCCTCTGAACACCCGGAGGTTTTCCTCCTCCCTTTGCTGCCCAAACTGGGTCGAGGGCAAGAAAGAGTCCAGCGAAGGGCAACAAAGATGATTCAAGGATTGGAGCATCTCCCTTATGAAGAAAGACTCAGAGAGCTGGGACTCTTTAGCCTGGAGAAGAGAAGGCTGAGGGGAGACCTTATTAATGCTGACAAGTATCTCAAGGGTGGGTTGAAGGAGGATGGAGCCAGACTTTTTTCAGTGGTTCCCAGTGAGAGGACGAGGGGCAACGGGCACAAGTTGGAACATGTGAAGTTCCACTCAAATCTGAGGAAAAATTTCTTCACAGTGAGGGTGGCAGAGCCCTGGAACAGGCTGCCCAGGGAGGTCATGGAGTCCCCTTCTTTGGAGATTTTCAAGACCTGCCTGGATGCTCCTGAGTAACATGCTCTGACAAGCTCTAGGCAATCCTGCTTCAACAGGGGAGTTGGACTAGATGATCTCTTTGGTCCCTTCCAACTCTTCACTGAAATTCAGTGAGGGGGGAAACTCAAAGCCAACACTCAAAAATGGAGGTGTTTTCTCCACCCACGGCCCTTAAAACAGAAGCGACCCCCGCGTATCCTCACGCTACAGCCCCCAAGGGATAAAACATCCTTACGTTCCTCGGCGTAAAAGCCGGGGGGACACAGCACCACGCAGGTGTTCATCTCCTGGTGGTGGTAGAGGCTCCTCTTGCAGGCCGTGCACTGGTTCGCTCCCCTCCCCACGCAGCGCTCGCAGCCCTTGTAGCACCGGCGGCACCTCCGGGCGCCTTTGTCACCAAAAAACCCCGCGGGGCACGAGCTCACGCACATCCTGGGGAAGGAATCGAGTTGGTGCCAACAGCAGAACACCTCCTGACACCCGCCACCATCCCATTTGGGGCATCCCCCAGCCTTGGCAGTGATTTGGGATCGTTTACTTCTTATTCCTAAAATTTAAGGTGTCTTGAATGTCATGGCTCGGTCATAAAGAGCCAGGGCATCTCTTGGCCAGCGACCTCGTCTACAGGTAAACTTTCCATGTGCTGGCCCCCAAGAGATTGAGGAGTGGAAACCCCAATTCCAGAAGTGATTTGGCACCTCAGCCAGGTGTCCCTTGGGCGTGGGTAACCCCAGCTGGTGAAGACAAGGCTTCTTCCCCATCATGATTACATGGGCAAGGTCCTCCAGGGCTCTCCATCTCTGTGTCCCCCACCCCATCGCACCCTCACCCAGGGCAGGGATCCCCACACCTCTACCTCCTCCTCCTCCCATTTTATCTCTCATACTCTTTTTTCTACGTGCAAACATCTATCAACCACGCTGTGGTGTGAGCCCTGGGGAAACACACCGCCACCTCCCAGGGACCCCATGGGGACACCTCATCACCCCCCTCACCTGCCGGTTTTCACGCTGCCCAGGCTGTAGTGGATGCAGTTCAAGCACTGGTCAGCGTTGGGGCCGTCACAGCCCTGGTCACCACACTCAGGGTGACACGGACCTGGGGAGAAAGAGACCAGCTCAGCCAGGGGAGAAGCTGAGCACCCCCAGACCCCACTGCCACGATGCTCTGAGCACACCCTCCCTTGGCAGACGGACATAGGGAAGGGGCTGAGGACCCTCCACCTATCTTATCCTATATCTGTTATCTTATAGATCTCATCCTATCTATCCCTACGGAGCTGTATGGCTCCGGGTGCTTGGATTCTCCTCCAGCTCATCCTTCCCAACACGAATCCCACCCCACCATCCTCCGGCTGAACACCCTCACGCAGGAGCAGCTTGGAAAGAGGAGCCAGACCCACTCCTGGGGGACCGGCCAGGGAGGGAAGGTGGGCAGAGGAGCTTTTTTTACTCCTCAGACGCCTGCACCACCAATTTGTGGCGGGAGAGCTGGGACGGGGCGTTTTCCCTATACCTTCTAATTTCGCCGGGCTGCTGCCCCGCGCCGGCCGCAGGCACCGCTCCTCCCAGCCCGCCCTGGCCCCGGGCAGGATCAAGCCTCGTGGCTCCCCTGCTTGGCATTTTCCCAAGCATTTTTTAGGGGGGGACAACCTGGCAGCTTATCCAGCGCTTACCTGCATACTCCTCCTCCTCTTCCACCACCTCCACCTGGCTCTGCAGGAAGGCAGCTCTTGATGGCTCCATCTCTGACGCCGGCACCTCCAGCGTCCTCCCCCTGGACTGGGGGCCACCCAGCGCCGTGTAGGGGTGCTCAGCCGTCCCGTAGAAGAGGAGGCTCCACTCCTTCAGCTTCCCTGCAGGGTGGGCACCATGTCATCCAACCCATTCCCCATCCTCCTCCTCCCCAGGTGACCCCGCAGCGAAGCCCCGGCTTTGGGAGAAGCAGGGGGAGGGTGGACCAGACCATCAGGGCTTCTCCACTCGAGTGACAACACACAAGCAAACAACAAACACCCACCAACAAGTCTTGCCCAGCCCCTGAGCTCCCAGCCTGCACAGAATCCAGCTGTTTAAGGCACCTACAGGGGATTTTTTTATGCCCTAACTCACCTGCATCACTGTACCCATCACGCCCAACGTGCAGCGAGAACCAGTGACTTCAAAAGCTCCGTAATGGAGGATTATTTCTGTCTGATAAAAGCTGCCCAGCACACACCGGATTATTTCTTGTGGCTGTTGCTCCAGCCACCCCCCTATCCGACATGTCGCAGGTCTGAGCTTGGTGTTCCCCAAAACATCGGAGAAGGGGGGGGACCACCAGAGCCTGCGCAGCACCCAAGGGCTGGGGGCTCCCCACAGCCTCACACCCACACCAGAGCTTCCCTAGCTCTGGGGAGAGGGTCCAAAAACACTGCTACTTCTTTCCAACACTGTTTTTCTTTAAATTCCCCATCAATGTGAGTCACCTCCCGCCTGCAGCACGCTCAGCTTTAACCACTAATCCCTGCGTTTCCAGGAAGGGCTTAAAATTTCCAACACCCAAATCCCTTTCGGGTCTCCCAAAGGGCTGAGAGGACCCTCCTGGCGCAGGACGGAGCGGAGCCTGTGAAGGGATGAGCTTGGGTGGCACCAGCTGGGGAAGAGCTCGGCCACACGCCTCCATCAGAAGAATTTAATTTGCTTTAAATCTAAAGTGTCCCCATGCGAGGGAAGCCCGGGCTGCGTGGGGCTGATGCTGGGGATGCAGCGGCGCCAGCGACAGGACACCCGTAGTATTTAATTGGTAATAAACTAACCAATTTAATTGGTTTAATTTAATGGTCTTAAATTAACACTTAATACCTGCGTCTGCGGGGGGGCTGGGAGCATTGTCCCTCTTTTTCCTCCCACTTTGCCCTCTCTTACAAACCCAGGGCAGACCCTTTTTTTTTGGGGGGGTGACTTCACACACTCATTTTTCCTTTAATTTTGCAAAGCCAGGTGAAGCCAAGCCCTGGGGGCTCAGAAACCCCCGCCGCAAACCATAAATACAGAGAGGGGGGAGGAAAAGTATCTCCGTGGGCGCTTTCGCTGCCGCTCCTCCGAGTTCAAAAGATTCCGGGGGAAGGCAGCAAACAAAAAAAAAAAACAAAAAACACCCACTTTTCCGCACAATGCGCCCTCACCTGCGCCAGAAAGTGGCGTGGGAGAGATTTTTAATATACTCCTGGCTCCTTATCAATGATGGTGGGGATTTTAAACACCCCCACAAGGCACGCCAGCCCCGGGGGGGGATGCTCCATGCCCCCGCTGCCACCAGCCAGGGAGGATGGATCCCGACAGCCCGGCTCCTCCGCCGGGAAGGGGTAAGGGAGAGGGTGGCCAAGCCAAGGAGGGGGGGACACAGCGGGGTTGGGGACACCCAAGGGGCCAAGGCTGAGCCCAGCCACCCCCCGGCAGCCTGGAGAGGATGTCCCTCCATCTGCAGCCCGAAGGGCATCGTCCCCTCTCCCCCCCCCTGCCTTGCACAACCAGCCCACGCGCCAGATGTCCCAGCAAAACAAACAAAACACCAATTACAGCTCTCGGGTTTCCTCGTTTTGCCTCATGAAGGTTTAATTTTGGAAACCCGGCTCCCGGTTGCAGCCAGTTTGCTGCTGGGAGAAAACCCGCTCCCGGGTTCTGCCAGACTGGCAGCCTCCTGCGCCGCAGCTTCACTCCCGTTTTGCCAAAGACAGTAAAACTCACAGCAAAAAATCCAGACCAAACTAAGCAGCCTGCAAAGAGCTTTTGGGGGCGAGGGGGACCAGCAGGTGTTGGGGGGGGACGTGGGTGCTGGGGGACACCCTTACCTTGCACGGCAGGGTTGCGCACTTGGGACGGGGTGTCGTGGATCTCCAGGGTCCATTCCCCCGCCGCCCGCTCCCCCCAGCAGTGGACGGTCATGAACTCCCAGCCCTTGAAGCCTTCGTTGGAGTGGTCGAACACCCTGCAAGAGTCATGATGTGCACCGAGAAGCTCGGCTTTGAACGTCTTATTAATTTGGAAAAGAAAGATAGGGAAGTAAGGATTTTAGGGGTCCTTACATGCACCCACCCTTGCGCGGAGCCCTCCTGCAGCTGAGACCCGAGCATAGAATCATAGAACTGTCTAGGTTGGAAGGGACCTTTAAGATCATCTACTCCAACCATCAACCTAACTCTGATAAAAACCATCACTCAACCGTGTCACTAAGCACTGTGTCTACTCATTTTTGAAATACCTCCAGGGATGGTGCCTCAACCTCTTCCCTGGGCAGCCCGTTCCAGTGCTCAATAACCCTTTCAGTGTAAAGATTTCTCCTAATCTCCAATCTGAACCTCCCCTGGTGCAACTTGAGGCCGTTTCCTCTTGTCCTACCACCCGTGACTTGGGAGAAGAGACCCACCCTCCTTTCAGGGAGTTGGAAAGAGCACACCCACCTCTCTACACCCTCCTTTCAGAGAGTTGAAGAGAGCATACTCCTCGCTTTCCCCAAAAACCCAATCAACCCCCCAAACGAGGATGCTGCCCAGCCCAGACGCACGTTGGTTCCATGCGCTCTTACCTCCTGGCGAGGAGCTGTGACCTGGTCCCTGCTGGAGACACGAGGCTGATCTGGAGGTCTCCCCGGCGCGGGTGGGAGATGCTGAGCCGCACCACGACGTGCTCCAGGTAGAGGACGTGCTGGTCACGGTGGTCAGCACAGGCACTGCTGAGGGTGCTGGCACGCAGCACGTGGTCTGCTCGGATGTACCTGCCAGGGACAGGCACAGACAACATTGGGGACAGCAGCACACGACAGTTCCCGGCTGCATGGATGCCCAGCTGTGTTTGAAAACCCTGTCTCCTGCTGCTTCATGGCAAAAATTATCGTAGAATCATCTAGGCTGGAAGGGACCTTGAGGATCATCTACTCCAACCATCAACCCAACTCTGACAAAAAAAACATCACTAAACCATGTCACTAAGCACTGTGTCTACCCGTCTTTTAACACCTCCAGGGATGGTGCCTCAACCCCTTCCCTGGGCAGCCCATTGCAAGGCTTGATAACCCTTTCAGTGTAAACATTTTTCCTAATATCCAACCTGAACCTCCCCAACTTGAGGCTGTTTCCTCTTGTCCTGTCACCTGTGACTTGGGAGAAGAGACCAACTCCCACCTCTCTACACCCTCCTTTCAGGGAGTTGTAGGGAGCAAGAAGGTCTCCCCTCAGCCTCCTTTTCTCCAGGCTGAACAAGCCCAATCATCTCACCCTCCATTGCAATACAGTGTCCTAGCACAGGAATTTGCTGAATTGCTCAATGGTAGCACGATGGGTTTGAACTGCCTCGAAGATCTATGCCTCATGGGCTGCAAGGGCGCTGCTTTATTATAATTATCAGTGCAGCGTTCCTCTTTGGGTTGTAATTAGTGTCTGTATCAGATAAATAGTTTCATGAACACACTTGGCTCCAAATTCATTCCTGCTCTGTGTATGTGAGTCTTCCAAAGGCACTCCCTTGCCTGATGAACAACTCCCTGGCTCTGCAGCCAGGCAGTGGTAAACCAGGAGGGTCCATGTGGTCAGATCCCTGATCCCACCCTTTAACCTCGCAGAGACAGACCTACCAAGGATAAGGTGTGAGCCTAAGCTGGTCTGAACCTGAAGCCAAATTCAAAGAGACTCCCAAGCACTGGAAAATTTGGGAACCTTTGCAACAAAGCACCTTTTTTTTGGTGTCTTCCATCAAGACAAGGTGTTTGGTGGGAGAGGAAGGAGGGCCGAACCCATCACCGTTCAAGTAGGACCCAGTGGGCGAGTTGGTTTAGGACCTTTAACCTCGCAGAGACAGACCTACCAAGGATAAGGTGTGAGCCTAAGCTGGTCTGAACCTGAAGCCAAATTCAAAGAGACTCCCAAGCACTGGAAAATTTGGGAACCTTTGCAACAAAGCACCTTTTTTTTGGTGTCTTCCATCAAGACAAGGTGTTTGGTGGGAGAGGAAGGAGGGCCGAACCCACCACTGTTCAAGTAGGACCCAGTGTGCGAGTTGGTTTAGGCATCACTAAGCCATTTCCAAAATGCCAAACAGCACTGTCAGCCCTCAAAAAATCCCTGCTGATCTTCCACCTGGGTGGAAAAAGCACAAACGGGGCAAAAAGAAATCACCTGCCATCAAAGCTGGTCCTGGAGAACCCCTGCAGGACCCACTCCTCACCGAGCTGTAGGCACAGACCCCAGGTGGGCACTTCTGGGTCAATAAAGAGACCTCGGGGTGGACAGTGCGGGTTGCTCTGACCACAAAATCCATGAATACCACCTCACATGCATATGGGCTTGTCCCGGCCACCCCCGCTCCTAATTTCCCTTTCCAAATGCCAGGAGAGCAGCTGAGCCTTTGCATCGCAAGAGCTGGCTCTACCAAAGCTCCTTCCAAGCAGCCACATGCCCCTGGACAGTCCCCCCCACCCCATGACACTCACTTGGGCACCCTGTCCAGGCTTCCCACGCAGACGTGCTGGGGAGGAACTGCCTTCCACTTCTTGGCTTCCACCACAATAGCATCTGCATCCACCAGACCGAAGCCATATAGATGGCTAACTGGAAAGAGAGAAGACTCAGAAACCCACTGCCTTCCAAGCAAGGGAGAGGAGCAACTCCTTGGTGCTTGATGGAGCAATCTCCAACCATTGGGGAAGGTGTGGAGTTAACCCTGTTGGGGTGTGAGGTCCTCCAACACATGGAACTCCTCACCCTGCCCAAGTGACACATCGGCACCACGGAAAACCCACTGCTGGGAGCAGCCCACTGAAAGAAGCAGGCAACTGCTTCTCCTGCAGCTCAGGAGAGCCTCCACCAAGAAAGGCTTCCACGCCTGCACCAAGCAACACTTCCAAGCCTCTGCCAAGCAAGGCTTCCAAGCCTCCCACCCTCCAAATTACTGCCCTCTCCTCCTTCCACTCAACGGCCTGATGGTAGGAGCCCTCGAGGCAGGTAAGAGTGGCCACCCAAGGTGAATGCTCCCACAAGTGAAGCTCTGGGGACCTTTATCTTCTCTTGGGTGGCCATTTTTGCCATGCCACCTCCGCCCCCCAGCCCCTCACCTTTATGCCCTGCACCATTGGTCTTCCAGTCGGGCGCCCGCAGATGCACCGGCCGCGAGGTTTTGACCAGCAAATGCTGAACATCCCTCCAGGTGAGCAGGGGGCTGCAAGGATACACGGTTCATGGGATGGTCCCCGCTGCCTCCAGCATTTCCAGCAGCAGCAGAGACCTCCATTGGATTAAAAAAAAACAACCCAAAACTCTCTTTTCTGGTCCAGAATGTCCTGCCTGGAGGCTGGCCAGCACTTGGGGTGCCCGCAGAAGAGAGGCTGCCCCAGAGAGGGATGCCACGTGCCCATGGCATTTAGCTCTCCTGTTCTGGGATATAACTGGAGCAAATCAGGAAGGTTTTCCCCGTTTTCTTATAGGAGATTGGGAACGAAGCACAACCTGGGGCAGGGTACTGGGCTCAGCTGATACACACTGCTGAGCAAACCTTCCCTTTACAGGAATAACAGCAAAAATTGCTGGAAAAAACCTGCCACGTGCCCATGGCATTTAGCTCTCCTGCCCTGGGATATAACTGGAGCAAATCCAGGTTTTCCCCATTTTCTTGTAGGAGATTGGGAACGAAGCACAAGCTGGGGCAGGGTACTGGGGTCAGCTGATACATGCTGCTGAGCAAACCTTCCTTCTACAGGAATAACAGCAAAAATTACTGGAAAAAAAAACCCCTGGGTCGCTCATTTAACAGCAAAATGAAACCCAAAGTGTTTCCCAAACCCCTCTTCGGCTGGGTTTGAGGAGGTTTGTGTGTCCAGGGTGCAGGACACTGAGAACTGTGGGCTTTTGAGCCCCACTCCCCTGTCCCTAGACCCCAGCCCAGGGATATCGCTGAAGAATTTTCCATACTTTTCTTACAGTCAGTTCTTCAGCATCTCGAGCTGGGATTTATATTGCTCTCGAGCAACATTTAAGAAAAGAAATTCAATTTATTCCTTCTCATCATAATGGAGTGCCTGAGCACCAAGTTCTGGTACTTAATGTTGCGTTTTATGCCTCAGCTAAACAATTCAAAAATTACATCTAAAGCTCTTAATATATTTGTAATGAAAATGGCATCTCCGGAAACACGCTCACCCGACCTGGGTGCTGGGATTAAACTGGAGGAGAAGGAATGGAGCCAACACGCCCCGGACACAAGCGCGACGCTGCCCCGTGGCTTATTCACAGCCTTAATTTTATTTTCACCCCATAAAAATAATAATAATATTAATAGCGAGAAGCTCATGAGAAGATGCTCCATGGAGCAACATGGGGATGCCCAAGGGGTGAGACCCGGGGGCTGCTCCTGGGCTGGGGGAGCAGGATGGGGACAAGAGGCAAAGAGCAGTTCGTGTGTGTTATTGCTGGTCACGATGCGTGGGTTTCTGACATTATGCAAAAGTAGTCTTTTTTCCCCCAGAAATGAAACACTTGCTGAAAACCATCACTTCTACAGACATTTTCCATTTTCCGTGATGTTTTCTGACATTTTTTTTCCAGGAAGTATTTATAAAACTCCTGTTGGAGCTGGCTGTCAGTGGTTTCAAAGCACCAAATGAAAAGCCTGACTTATCTCACCAACCCCAACTTTTCGACAGATGGCAACAAGTGAAGAATTAGCTCAATAAAACACCTGCAGGAAGATTAGATGCAAAACAACAACACTGCATCAAACCGTGCCAAAAAGGGAGCCATTTAGAATAACTTTGGCCCATCTTGAGTTGCTCCAGAGGAAAAAAAAAAAAAACAACTATCTTTTTTCTTTCTGGTTTCGCTTACCAGCTACTAAATTTGGAAACACCTACAAGCTGGTGGTGAGGTTGGACTTACTTTGCCTCCAAAGCCAAGGCGATGATGCCCGCGACCATGGGGGCGGACACGGAGGTGCCGGTGTGGCCATCTGTGCAGCGGTGCCGGAGGTCCGTGGTGACCTGTGGAGAGAGGAGCTGCAGCCCTGAGCACCCCAAGATGCTGCCATGGGGGGCACTGCCCCATGGAGCACCCCAAGTTTGCTGGGGATGCTGCCAGCGGGGAGCAGAGTCTACGGGTTCCCCAACCTGCAGCAGCTCCCGTGCCAGCAGGGTGCTCTGAGCCCCCCAAAATTGGCTGCAGACACATTTGGCACATGAGAAGACCATTTTCCTTCACCTGAAAATGCAAAAACTATTTGAAAGGGGAGAAAAAGTCGATTTTGCTGGGGTTCAGCTGGAGGAAAAGCCACGGATGGAATGGTGCGAGCAGGGGAGGGCTGGCAGGGGTCTGCACCCATGGGTGCACGGTGAGTTGTGCTGTATTAAATGCTTCCCATAAAAGCTCCAGCTCCTGGTGTCAGGCAAGAATTTCCACTTGCATGGGGAAAAAAAATAAAATAATAAAAAAGAAAAAGACCCCACATTTCCAGCTTTTTCATTTCAGGGCAGAGCACGATGCTTGGGTACCAAAAGCTCGGAGAGAAGAGGTGGGCAAAGACACGCTAAATTGGTTGTATTTTTAAAAGGCTCCTGGGTTTTGAGCTATTCTGGTGATTTTTTGGGGAGGGAGGACACATAGTTCCCCCCCAAGGTGCATTTTTGCCCAGCAATGCTCCGGCAGCACTGATCTGGTGCTGGCCTCAGCCGTGCAAATGCTCCTGAGCACCATGAAAAAGGCATTTGGATTCTGTTTTCTGGCTGGAAATGAATCTTTTAGGGGTCAAACAAATCACTCCTGAATTAAGAAAAAAAAAGAAAAAAAAAGAGAGACTTGTAAAACCCCCAAATTTTTGTCAAAAAACTAATTTGGGTGGAAAACTCCCTGGCAGCTCGGGTAAGGTGCTGTGCTGGTGGGTGATGTTTTACTGCCCAAGGTTTGGATGATGCGCAGGGATGTCGGTGACAAAAGGCTTTGCTGTGATGAAACCACAGCAGCTGTTGGGACAGGGCAAATACAGCCTGTGATTAGGGAAAACCAGCTTGATCCACACATATACACACTGTCGGGCAATTCCTGGGCTCCAAAAACTTTCTGCTCCCTGTTTGTGTTTGCCACATCCCTGCCAAACACCTCCATCCCCCCTCTTTTTTCTCCCTCTCAGGCTAAAACTCCTTATTTTCCCTTTTAAATTCCTTTTTTTTATAAGCACAGGACAGCGAGCAGGCACTCTGGGGGACAGGTCAATATTTGCACGGGTATTTTTGCAATCCTCCAGCCCTTTCACCCATTTCCCAGGGAAAACGCCACGTGCCCGAGCTCTTCCAAAGAACCAGAGCATCAAAAAAAAAACCCACCATAACCACCAAAACCCACCAAAACCCACCAAGGGATCTCTCTGGTCCCTTCCAACTCTAAAAATTCAGTGAAATTCAGTGAAATTCAGTGAAATTCAGTGAAATTCAGTGACAGGCAAAGCCCAGCTCGTACGATGGAGTCATCATCCAGCCCAGCCATGCAAAAAGCACCCAGGGGATGCTGCCCCACTCGCTTTTGGGGTAAAACTTACGATTTTCCGCTCGTAGAAAGCCCCGCTGCTGTAGGTGGTGGCAAGGGTGGAGGCACATTCCTCCAGGTACCAGGGCTTGTAGCCGTTCTCGGTGGTGCTGCTGATGGAGATGGTGTAGATGCTGTTGGTGTAGCCATCACAGGAGCAGTAGTCACCCTCTCTGCCGCCGTTCCCCGATGCCCAGACGAAAATGGACCCCAAGCCCCTGCGACCCTGCAGGGAGAGAAGGGACAGAGGGGTGAGAGGAGGTCTTTGGCCAGGATGTCCAGGATGAGCAGCCATCTCCCCACCCTGCCCCGGCACTGGGATGCCATCATCAAGCCAGATTTTTGGGTCAGAAGGTAGGGTTTGGTTCAGTTGGAAGGATGGGTCCCATCCTGCCCAGTGCTCGTCCCCCAAACCAGCCCCCAGAAATGTGTCCCCCGGCCCGGCCAGCCCCAGTTCTACAGGCAACGACTCCCCCCGAGGACAGGAGAGCCTCTGGTGATGGAGATTTTGGCATCTTCATCTTCTGTGGGCTCTCAGCTGGGGGGCTCAGAGCCCCCAGACCAGGCAGTAACACCCAGCACAGCGCTTTCTGGGGTGCAGGGATGGTCCCATGGGAGGAACCAGCCAGGAGCCCCCCTGAAACCCACATCTCCCTCTCCCTGAGCCTGCAAAGCCCCTCCTGAACCCACCTAAACCATCAGAAACCTTCCCCCGGCCTATCCTTTAAGTTCCTTTTGTTTGTTTTTAATTTTTTTTTTTTAATCCCAGCCCCCGTCGCTTGGCAGGAACATCTGATGGAGCCATCCCCATGGGGTACAGCTGTGGGAGCCCCACCAGGAATTGGGGGGGGCGAAGGGGGGGGACAGGGGGAGCATGCCAGCCTCCCCAGACCTCCCTGGAGCTGGGGGAAAATCCCACCCAGCAGCCCCTAACGAAGCCAAGAGCCTCCATCCTCCATCCCAACCGCTGCCAGGGCACCTGGGGGTGCCCCCGCATCCCCCCGAGGAATCACCCAGCCCCCTGGGGGTTCACAAACAGGCTGCCTCCGGTCCCCAAGGGAGGATTTTTTGGTGGGAAGGGGGGGTTTGGGGCAGGAAATGAAGTGGCTGGTTCTCTTCTCGGGGGGCTTGGCAGGCAATGGGAGCACACGGCGGCGGAGCAGCCCCATCCTCCCCCCGCGGCTGCTCCTGCCACCGAGAGATTTCGGCGCTAGCCCAGGCAGATCTGGGTGTTTACCTCCCTCCCACTGCTCCGCGGAGGCTTCCTCCACCAAGAAAAAAAAAAAATTAATAATAATAAAAAAAAGCAGCTTTGCTCCGGAGGAATTCACTGGGATTTATCGTGGTTTTTAAGCGCAGGGATGGTTTATTACCTGTCTCGCCCTCCTCCTGGGGCAGAGGCTCTCTGAGCTGACCCTGCCTCGGGATACGTGGGCTAAAAGTCAGGCTCTTCCCTTACTTTATGAAAGTTTTCATTATCTGGGCTGCCTCCCAGCCCAACTGGGTGGGTATTTCCCTAGCTGAGATTTAATAGAGCTGTCTGGAGCTCTGCAAGAGAAAGTGCAATTGCAAAGGGAATTATCGCCCTGCCCCACATCGTGGACAGCCCGACCCAGCTCGCCAGCCCACCAAGTCTACTGCTGGCATCTCCAGTCCCACTTTCCAGGGATTCTCCGAGGTGGCAGCATCCCAGCCCACGTTCTTGGCACAGGCAGTGACCATCCTGACTCTCACTGAATTTCACTGAATTTTTTAGAGTTGGAAGGGACCATAGAGATCATCCAGTCCAACTCCCCTGCTGAAGCAGGATTGCCTAGAGCTTGTCAGAGCATGTTACTCAGGAGCATCCAGGCAGGTCTTGAAAATCTCCAAAGAAGGGGACTCCACAACCTCCCTGGGCAGCCTGTTCCAGGGCTCTGCCACCCTCACTGTGAAGAAGTTTTTCCTCAGATTTGAGTGGAACCTCTTATGTTCCAACTTGTGCCCATTGCCCCTTGTCCTCTCACTGGGAACCACTGAAAAGAGTCTGGCTCCCTCCTCCTTCAACCCACCCTTGAGATACTTGTCAGCATTAATAAGGTCTCCCCTCAGCCTTCTCTTCTCCAGACTAAGGAGTCCCAGCTCTCTCAGTCTTTCTTCATAAGGGAGATGCTCCAGTCCTTGAATCATCTTTGTCGCCCTTCGCTGGACTCTTTCCAGTAGTTCCCTGTCCCTCTTGAACTGGGGAGCCCAGAACTGGATGCAGGATTCCAGTTGTGACCTCCCCAGTGCAGAGTAGAGGGGGAGAATGACCTCCCTTGACCTATTGGCCACACTCTTCCCAATGGAGCCCAGGATTTCGTTGGCCTTCCTGGCCACAAGAGCACACTGCTTGCTCATTGTCATTTTGCTCCAGCACTAAAATCCACCCGTCTGCAAGGAGCAGCAACCCATGCAACCCAGGCCTTCCTAAATCACTGACCAGAGGAATAAAACCAGGCACCAACTGCCGAAGCCGTGCAGAGACGTAGCAAGGATTTGGGGATGGATGGATGGATGGACGGGGAGCCCAGCCCTCCCTTGCACCCCGCACCCCCAGTGCCACAGCCACGGGTACCAAGGAAGGCTGCTGGGTCCCGGTCCCAGCCCACATCCCCAGGACACCTGGGCAAGGCTTTGCTGGGGGAAAGTGGGTCCGGAGCCAGCACGGTTGCACGAGGACACACACGAACAGGCACAAAAATGACACTACAGCAGTGCACTCCTAACACCCGACAGCACTTCCCGGCAGAGCGAGAGCTCACTGCCCACCACAACCCCCTCAGATTGGAAAAAAACCCACACTTTCCTTTTGTTCACACACAAGCAACTAGCAAGATTTCCACAAGCAGACCCCAAAACACCCAATTTCTTTACTTTCCATCCTCCTCAGGCAACGCCACCCCGGCAAAGGGCTCCTGGCCCCTAATAAAACCCAGATCTGGGCATCATTTAAACCAGGGAAGCCCTCCCTGGCCAAGGCTGGGGATGATGTGGTTCACCCCAGCAGTGTGTGGGTCGGATGGGGGATGCAGAGCATCTCCCTGCTTCCACGGCTTGGGTCTGTGCCCAACGGCACTCCACGAGAGCCCAGGATAAATATCTCCTCGTTAGCTCAGGAACTAATAAGGTGTGGCTGGAGCAGCGAGAAACAAGATGATAAATTACCCCAGCACAGTCCTATCGCTAATAGATAAAGGTTATTTTAATGTTTCCATTAAAAACTCAATTTTAAGGATTTATAACTCAGTTACAGCTATTTGCTTGGGCTAAAGGTGGCAGCTAACTATCTGCTGGTGGCTTTCCTCGTTATTTAAGGAGAAGCCAGTAATTAAGAGCTGTGCATGCCGGATAGCGGGTGCCACAAACACGGGTGGCAGTTTGGGGGGATGGGGATGGGGGTGGCAGGGTCTGATGTCCCCTGGGAGACAGAAACAAGCATCCCCCAAAGAGCAGGGCTGTTCTGGGCACGTACCCCGCTGCCGCCCGTTTGCTCCGGCACGGAAAAATAAGGTCTAAAAAGCAGCTTGTTCCCCCGTATTTACACGGCGTGAACTCCCCGGCGCTTCAATGGGTTCCTCGGCAGGCTCACCGCCCCGGCAGGAAATCAAGTAAATAGTGGGAAAAACACTCCACCCTATTTTTAGATAACAGGCAGGCTGCAGCGCCCCGGCCCGCGGCCGCCCTGAGCCCCGGCACGCTGTGGGAAGAGGCAGCAGAGGCAGGAGTGGAGGCAGGGAGCAAAATGGGGGGGTTCAAAACCCTCCCTGGGGCTGCCGACAGCAAAACCCCAACCCCAAATTCACTGACACTCGCTGCAGAGCCCCCAGCCACCGTGACACTTACCCGCAGCACCCGTCGAGCTGCCAAGAAAGGTGTTTTTTTTCCCCCGATGCTTGTAGCCAATATTGGGCGTTTTTTAAAAGCACCCAAAAAGAGAAAGGGGGTGGGAAGGCCAGGGCATCCCCAGGGGGGATTGACAGCTGTCAATCATGTGTGAGCCCCTCTCACTGGGGGACTTCAGGGACAATAATCTGAATTTTTCCTGTGCCCCTATGGCTGGATCCTGTGGCAGCACCCACATTTCTGCCAGCCATGACACTCATTCCAGGTGGAAAACCAGGGAAATGCTTAATGTGATGGAGACCCCCAAGAGAGGACACCAGGTGCCTGGGGAAGATGAAGGAGGGGGAGGATGGAGATGCTGGATGCTGGGGGGGGTGGTTGCTTCCCTCCGTGCCAGTACTCAGAGGGGGAGAATTTGAGGTGCAAAGCCACCCCCCCCAAACAAGAACTGCTTGGGGGTTTCTCATCCCGGCAGAGCTTCGCAACTCAACCTGGGGCCTGCCTGCTCTGCCGGGGCTCACCGAGGGGTCCCACCGCCATCACCGGGCACCTCCCGCCGTCACGGCCCGCAGCCGCAAAATCCACCGCAGCTCTGAGGGACGCCAGGGAAAACTAGGAAAAATTACAAGTGATTCACCTTCCCCCCCCCCCCCCCCCCCC
>NW_015090873.1:1171810-1188440 GCF_001431845.1 Calidris pugnax | reverse complement strand
CCAACTTCCTCCCCCTTTCCCCACCCAAGCCCTAGCGTTGGCATCGCCTCGGGGGGCCG
Source organism: Calidris pugnax (assembly GCF_001431845.1). Lineage (NCBI taxonomy): Eukaryota > Metazoa > Chordata > Aves > Charadriiformes > Scolopacidae > Calidris > Calidris pugnax. Next base: position 1,188,381 of record NW_015090873.1, on the reverse strand, counting down.
AGCTGCCCGTTCCCAAGCCGGACCCCCGGCTGGCCATGGCCCCGGCACGCGTTCCCCACAGGGCAGGAGGAGGAGGACAAGGGCATCTGGGCGCTGTGGGATCCACACCTTTTTAATGCCATGCTCAAAAGCCTGTTTGGCCAATAGACCAGGTCCATCAACTGTCTTCCCATCATCATCTGGCCCCCAGCTCGCGCTGTAAATGTCAATGTAATCGGGTCTGATGCCAAGCGACTTCGCTTCAACAACATCTGTTACATCGCCATCTAACATACGAATGCCTAAAAGCACAAAAACATCAGACATTAGGGGCTTAATGGCTTGGATGAAAAGTGCGAGGATTGCAATCAAAGGGCTTTGTTAACGGTGGCGGAAACCGCACGGCTCAGCCTGGAATAGCTTCGACCCGTGGCCCCGTGCGCTAACGAGCCCGGCAGCGGGAAGCTGGGGAGCTATTTTGGAAAAGTTTTCTATGTTGCTGGCTCAGTGGGGCAGGGTTAAAATTAATTTCCCCTCCACCAGGGTGCTGGGAGTGGAGCTGCACTCGCAGGAGGCAAACTCCCCCCACTATAACATTTTTTCCCCCCTCACTTTTTAATATATTAACTTATTTCTCCACCTGGAAGACACCGGTGTTTCCTGAACGCTCACGGTTCCCCAGTGGGATGAAGCATCTCCCCATGAGTGGGGACAACTGTGACTGTCCCCAAACCCCATCGATGCCCAACAGATGCTAGAAGTGCCCGGGATGGGGAGAAGCCCCAGGAGAAGCCCCAGGCTGTGTTTGCGTGGCCAAAATCAGAGCCAGGACCCCAACCCACGGCAGGACGATGCTGCCACTTGGGATAACCTCACTCTTCCAGCTGGGAATGCCGGCAGGCACCAGCCACGGTGGTTTGCGGGCAGAGCCCACCAGCTCTCCGTGGGAGAGCCACACACACGTCCCCAGCCCCAAACTGCTGCAATATGAGGGTCACCATCCCCATTGCTCCCCATTGCCCTTTCCCGGCTGGAAATCCCCCCCAAATGGTGAGCAGAGGGTGCCAGGCACCCCAAAGGGCTGCCTAAAACCCGCCCGTTTGTAGGAAGGGAGGTGCTGGAAACGTCAGCATCGTATTTTGCCAACCAGGGAGAGTCCAGTTTATAAAAATGCATTTCCCTTTCCACACGTATTTTTCCTTAAAGCAAACAAATGCAGGCAGATGTCATTCCAGCTGCAGCTGTGCTCTGGACACCAGTCAACTCAAATATCTCTTTGCGACGCTGTCCCCTATCAGCCAAAAACAAGCTGAGAAATACAAAACGAGGGAGCAAAGCAGTTTCCCAAAAACTTCCTCTCTTTGTCACGTTAACAAGAAAACACAAGGAAAAGGGGTGAAAAGCCCGGCCCGGTGTCCGAGCTGCTCTCGGCTGGGCACAGCAAGCAAAACCAGCCGAGGGAAGGTTTTTGGTGCTCACTAAATGTGGGCATGTCCATCAGCGAGCCCAAAGTCAACCCAAACCAACCCAAAGCCAACCACCCACCAATGCAAGGGACCTCCCGGTTAAATTATGGGGGGGGACCAGGAGGGAGTGGGGAAGGATGCTGCAAAATAAATAATAAATGAGCTCTTTGCCTCACAGGGAGAGATACCGGCCTCCGAAGACAGAATTTTCGGAGAGGGGGAAAGGAAGGAGGAGGAGGAGGGATGGCAGGAGCTCGTTTTGTTTCTTGAGCAGCAGTGTCTTTTGCCCGGAGCAAATGAAAAGCAACGCAAGAGCGCTGAAGAGCAGCCAGTAAAATGAGATGGTAGCTCTCCGAGTGTGACAAATAGGCCTCCCCAACAAGTTGTGCTCATTAATCGCTGCTTTATTTGCGTAATCCATCTCAAAATCACTCTCACTGCAGCTATAGCGCATTCTCCTCCACCATCCCAAACCTGATATGGCTACACACTTGATTTTTCCCCCCCGGGGCTGGTGGTGGTGTGGGGAGCCCGGGGCTTCTCCCCTCTGCCTCGTGTCGCCCGACGCCTCCCCAGCACCCCCCCGGGGCAAGGCGCTCATTAAAGGAACCAAATTAAAATGAGACCCATAGGTCGTTATAAAGTCAGCAAGTAACGCTCCTTCTCCACAGCTGCTGTGGGGAAATGGGCTCAAAAAGGAGGGTGAAGGCAATGGCCTGATCCCACAGGGTGCAAAACTGCTTTAAGACCCCCCCAGGAGCTTTGCCTTGCCCTGCTGCTGCTTGGAGACGGGTTTAAAGGCAAGAAACCTATATATGGGGGGCACAGGGGCTGGGATGGCGATGTGCCACAGCCTTTACAGCCCCTGCCACTCCTTCTGTCACCCTCCCTGGGGTGATTTCTTCCCTCGGGAGGTTTTCCTGGCACAGGGACACCCCCCTGGCACCCTGCTCCTCCGCATCCCTGTGTGGACACAAGGGATGCAAGGACATCCCTGAGGAAAGCAGCTCCTTGATGGCCAGGATGGACAAGCTGAGAGAAGGAATTAAGCCCCGAATCCACTCATAGGCACTTGGGTCCATGCTCTCCATGGTGCCATCTCCCAGCACTGTAGGAGGGGTCACAGCAAAAGCCCCCCTCCCATTCCAGCCACACCAGGGACAGGGCTAAAACCCCTCATGAGGACACAGCTCCAGGCATTTGTCCCCTGCACAGCCCCACTGGCCACACGGATGGGGTGACAGGCTCCCACCCACATCTCCCCAGTGGTCACTATACCAGCCCCAGCTCAAACCAGTCAGGTTAATGGAAACAAGCTCTGGGAGGCTAATTACCATCAGGATCCAATCTGGTGATAGAAATCCATTTGCTTCCTACACATCCTGTTGAGGGACTGTGCAAAGGTCCCCCCACCCCATGCAGCCCCAGCCTCCTACCTCCTTGGCACCTTCCCCATGAGGGTATTTCAGGGGTCCCAGACCCCCACCACCTCCTGGCTCATCTGCAGACATTAATTAACCTCACAAACGAGCGATTTCAGCTCTGAAGCCAAACCAGCACCACCGACCATAGCAAAGGCAGCCTCCTCCCAAGAAGGCCAGAACTCCTGAAAACAGCTGTGGACTTTTTGGGTGAAACCACATCCACGCTCCACGTGCACCCTCATGGCAAAGATGCAGCCTGTGAAGAAGGTTTCCAGTCCAAAATACATGGAGCCAGAGTCCCCTCCACCCAGCATTACCCATCCTTCCTCAAGCCAGGGCACCAAGGAGGAGAATCTCTCCTTGGCAATATCTAGGGGAAGAGCATCCCACCACCCGACCCGGGAGCCCATCAGCATGGCCAGGGTGGCCATAGTCCCACGGGGGGGAGGCGAAGGTGGGGGGATCTGCAGGCAGATGGTGCCAGGCTCACCTCCGATGCGTGCGTTGTAGGCAATGCCCACGATGCAGTAGGAGTTGTTGGCCGCCGCCGCCACTTCCCCCGCGCAGCGAGTGCCGTGTCTGCAAGGAGAAATTCATCATGAGCTGATGTCCCATGGCAAAGGATCCCTCCAGCCACCCTCCACCCAGAAACCAGCCCCGAGGCTGGAGCGGTGGAAGAAAGCTCCCCAAGAGCCAGAGAGTCCTTATCCAAAACCCACAGCAAGAGCTAAGGGGATTGGAGGAAACTGAAAATTGCACCTAAATGCAATCTGCTGTTTGCATTTTGCACCTGGCTGCAATCTGCTCTCTGCTTTTGGCACCCAAATGCAATTTGCTCTTTGCATCTTGCACCCAAGTGCGATTTGCTCCTTGCTTTTTGCACCTCCATGCAACTTGCTCTCTGCGCTTTGCACCTCAAGGCAATTTGGTCTTTGCATTCCATGTTTCCTTTCCACGTGCCACCATGTGCCCGTCCCGCTTTAACTGAAGCCCAGAAAGCCGTGTTCGAGCTTTGACATCTAAGCCACCCAGCCCAACTCATGTGGTTTCATCCCCAACCATGGTGAGGAACACCCCCAAGTGCACCATTGAACGGCTCAAGGGTTTGTTAGCAATTAGTGTGGTTGCCACAGGCTGGATTTGCATTTAACACCATGACTCTTGTGCAAAGTCCATAAGGTGGCATCCTCTAGGATGGGGGAAAGGTCCCAGACCTGGAAGACACCTCCAGGGGGGGATGTCCAACCCTGGGCATCCACGGAGCAGAGGCTCCATGGCAGTCAGCATTACGTACTTGTTCTCGTTGCTGGCATCGTAGCGCGGAGTCGGGTCGTGGTCGTTCCCATTGACATCGTAGCTTGCAAGAGGGTCCTGAAAACACATTGCCACCATTAGATTCAACTTACCAGCACAGTGTGGTCCAAACTGGCCTCAGCAGCAGTGTGGTCCTGCTTCACCCACAGCCAGCTGGGCAGTAAATACCATTTTCCACTTAATTTCTCACTCAAGACAAATAGTTTTGGACTGCAGCCCACACCGAGAGAGGGTTTCCCAAAGGGAAACATCCTGCTGCCACCAAAGACAGGTTCTCTGACCCCGAATCCCACTGAGTCCAACACTGACCCCCCCAGTGCCATGGCCATTTGGGGTCTGAGCTGGGGCTGAGCAGGTTTGTGCAGGCTTTTGGCTCTGCCCCGGTGAGACAGAGGGAGGTGGCCGCTTCCCAGGCAGCTGCAAAGGGAGTTTCCCCCAAACCCTCTTGTCTAAAAACCTCATTTCCTTCTTAAAAACATCTCGAGCTTTCTTAAAAAAAAAAACAAACCTCACATTTTCTTCTAATCTGCCAATGCACAGACTCAAGCTGTGTTTATACACTGAAATTCTCCATAAATCAATTCACTGTGAGGACCAGCCTCAGCCCATCCAGCCCCTCCAGCCCCCAGCTCACATAGTTTTGCAGGAGGTCGGGGTGGTTCCTCTCTATGCCGTCATCGAGGATGGTGACCACCACGTTCTTGCCCGTGTAGCCCCTCTGCCAGGCTGCCAGGATGTTCATCTCTGACCTGCAGCGACTGCTTTTATCTCCACAGTGCTGGGGGGGGGAGGGAAAGAGAGCTGTAAAAGGGCTGCAACCCCATTTCAGCCCATCTAAACCAGCAGCCAGGCCAGGAGCCCGTTTAATCAACCAGAAAATATATTTACATCCCACCCCCTGCCATATAACTCATGGATTTGTTATAACTTTCCTCCATTGATCAAAGCCATCCAGCAGCAGTTAATCCAGGCAACGCTATCTCTCTATTATTCTTTTCCTCTGCCATTTCAAATACTGTGGGCTCTTTGGTTTTGAAGCGCTCGTTTCCTTCCTGCGCTTAATTTCCAATGAATTTCCCTGTCAAATACAGATCGATGAAGCCGGCAGGAGAAAAAATGATATTGCAAATAGATGGCTGCAGCTCTTGGACGGGTAAAACGCAGCGGCGCTGCTCCCGACATAACGAGGGGCTGCTAATGACGGCGAAACGCTTCAAACTAGACTCTCCTGTGTATTAATTTGCAATTTTAAAATCCCGCTGCCAAGCACATTTGCTGATATTAAGGTGTTTCATTACTGGCCCGGCTCAGCGATGACTGATGATGCGTTTGATTAAAAATAAATGAACCCTCCCCCCCCCGTAAAGCAGCGGGGCGGCGGAGGGGAGATGATACCCACCAGGTACCACATGTTGGGCCACACCGGGTCGTTGAAGGGCAGGGCGTGCTGCTCCCCCCGCCCCTCCCTCTCCCCCCGCCGCTTCACCTCCTGCTGCTGCAGCCAGTCCACCTGCAAGCAGAGCCCGTGGGTGAGCAATATCTCCCATGGGCACAGAGCTGGGCATCACCCAGGCCACAGAGCCCAGCATCGCCCGCTAAAACGGGATGCGGGATGCGAAGCACAGCCTGGACCCATCCCAGCATCACCAGCCAAATCCCCTGGCTGCAAGGAGAGGAGCTTCATTTTGGGGGAATAAAGGATGGATGGGCAGGGTGAGCTCAGCTCTTTGCGGTCTCTGAGCCAGGGACTGGATTCCTCTTTGGGTGTAGCAAAACCCTGGAGCATAAATAAGGTGGCCTCCAAGCACACGCCTGAACTCCCTCCGGCTTAACGAAGCACTGAAGAACGCTCTGAAGTCCCCCTGGAGACCAACCACATATTTAAGTGTTTAGTCAAAGTGTTGGAGAAAACTCAGGTGCTTGGCTTAATTTGGGGGCTGATCCTTCTCACCGGCCAGGATGCAGCAGCCACTCAGCCCCAGGGACTTCTCCACCCGGCTCTGGGGCTGCTCATCCTTCCAGCTCCTCTCCTCCTCCTCGAATAATAAAATCAGGGGCTTTACCCGAGCACAACAAGGGTTTCCCCAAAATATAGGGGGACCACACATGGCCACAGCAGGTCTCAGGGGATGGGGCCAGCTCCAGAGAGGCATTTTTGGCACGGGCTGCAGGCGAGGTGGCCTTGGGGCCGAGCGCTCTGACATTTGTTTGCTTTTCAGTGGGGCATGACATGTAAAGAGATCAAACGGGAAACGAGCCAGAAAAGGGCAGGATTGGGAAACACCGGTGTCAGCCCACGCTGCTGTGCCAGGAGCTGACTGTGGTGTGGGTTTGGGACCAGCCACATCCATCCCTGGGAGGCATTTCCCACCCCCCAGACCCTTTATTACCCACAAAACGGGCTCTCCTGCCTTCAGAAGAGAGATGAAACCCAGGTTTATCAAGAATAGGTTATAAAATAATTTATGGCCTGTATCAGGAACAGCATGGCGAGTAGGGCCCGAGAGGTGATTGTCCCCCTGTACTTGGCACTGGTGAGGCCCCACCTCGAGTACTGTGTCCAGTTTTGGGCCCCCTACCATAAAAAAGACATTGAGGTGCTGGAGCGGGTCCAGAGAAGGGCAACAGAGATGGTGAGGGGTCTGGAGAATAAGTCTTATGAGGAGAGGCTGAGGGAGCTGGGGTTATTCAGCCTGGAGAAGAGGAGGCTGAGGGGAGACCTTATTGCTCTCTACAACTCCCTGAAAGGAGGGTGTAGAGAGGTGGGGGTCGGTCTCTTCTCCCAAGTCACAGGCGACAGGACGAGAGGAAATGGCCTCAAGTTACTCCAGGGGAGGTTCAGGCTGGAGATTAGGAAAAATTTTTTCACTGAAAGGGTTCTCAGCCATTGGAATGGGCTGCCCAGGGAGGTGGTTGAGGCACCACCCCTGGAGGTGTTCAAAAGACAGGTTGATGTAGTGCTGGGAGGTATGGTTTAGTGATGGTGATGCTTCTTGTTTGTTGTGCGGGTGTCTATTTTTGTCAAAGTTAGGTTGACGGTTGGACAAGATGATCTTTAAGGTCCCTTCCAACCTAGAAGACTCTGTGATAATCCAAAGCTGTACCGCGTGCTCATGGCCCCTTCCAACCTAGAAGATTCTGTGATAAACCAAAGTTGTACCGCATGCTCGTGGTGGGGGGGGGAGAAGGGAGCCACCAGCCCATGAGCCGGGAGGGCTCTGCAGCACATCCCTCCTGGCTGGACATCTTCCTCCCCATGGCTCAGGGCCTTTTTGGAACAGCAGAGCTGCTTCTGGGGATGTCTCTACTCTGTTGATTAAGATTTTGTAACTAAAAGAATGAAAATCCAAAATGCAAGTTTTCTGTTGGGGTTATTTATGTGAAAATTGCCAGCTGAACCAAGTTCTCCTTGCATGGTTTATAGCTTCCCGACTCGGGTGGAGGTGGATGAGGAGCCGCGCGTATCGGAAACCCGACAGCTTCCAGCCTAGGGCTTGATTTTTAAAACATTTATATTTCAAAGGAAAAAAAAAAAAAACTCTTTAAAGGAAAAATATATATATATTTCATAGAAAAATGAGTTTCCACGCTGCCTTGGCTCATGACAGCATGCTGTTTGGCTTATACCATGATGGATTTAAGCACTGGAAGCAAAAATACAACTTCATGGCGTAGTTAAAAAAATAAAAATACATTAAATAGAAGATATAGCTCAATTACCCATCTTTTTCTCCTTACAGCAGCACTCCTTGGCAGCATTAGCATGGGTCTTGCCAGCCAAGCCATAGCTATCACCTTTTTCTGTGGCTTGGCCAGATACAGGAGCCACGGGAAGATGCAGGATTTTGGGAGGTTTTGCCAGGAGCTGCAGTGCCTCGCAGGCACATCTTCATCTTAAACACACTCCTGATCGACCCCAGCACTGCCAGCCGGGAGCTGATGGAGAAGTCTTGCATGGACACAGAGAAATCAGCAGTTTGATGGCATTGATTTCAAGGAGGTTTTGCTAAAAATCAATGCGGCTGGCATGGGAAAACAACGGGGTGAGGGGGAAGGAGCACAGGGCATCCCTGCAACAGCTCCCCAGCTTGAACTCAGATCCCCTTCCATTTCCCATCAGGGAAGGGGGAAAAGCTTCTCAGAAATTAAAAAAAAAAAAAAAAAAAAAAAAAGAGTCTTTTTTGCTACTAGGGAGAGTCAAAACTGTTACAACACAATTCTGAGCCTTCAGGGTCCCAGCTCCACCCCTGCAAAGCCTAATTAGCAATAACGAGGCAAGAATGAACAGCACCAAAGGACTCTGCGAGGCAACACAGGTATCACCAAGCTGAACCCTTCTCCCTTGCTGGAAACGGAGGGGCAGGCAGCTTTTTACATCCTCCCCCCCGCCCCTTACTTTGAGATTTTCAGTGGGCGATGCCCAGGACAGAGCCACCAAACACAAAAACCAGCACACGTGGGGATGCAACTCCCTTTGAAGCTCCAGAAAAGCCAAAGCTTGACTTATTCCAGGGGATGTACAGGAATTAAACCAGAGATCCAGGACAAACAAGATGACTCCAGCACGTGTTTGCCATAAAGCACAGGAGAAATAATTTTAGGTGGGGTTGATTTTGCTACGGTGCATGGCCAGAGGCACAGGGACTGAGGCTGTGACAGCCTCCGATGAGGACGACTCAGGTAAATTAGTGAGGCTGAAGGCACTGTGAGGACCAAGAGGAGCATTCCAGAGAGTTGGGAAAGGCAACAAGAGCTTCAAGATGAGCCCCTACAAGGGGTGGCACAGGGCAGTGTGACCCCACTCTGCATCCCTCCTCCCCTTCCATCACCTGCCACGTTGCTTGGCTCATACTAGCCCCAAACAGAGCAGTTGCTGGCCACAGGGGTCTCTTGGATCAAGGGGGAACTTGGCAGCAGTGCGGTCCTGCAGGAACCAGGACCCTGGGCTCTGCCCCGTGTTCGCTGGGTCTCCCCCTCTCCAGCCACTCATGTCCTCAGGATGGAGGGCCTGGCCATGGTCCTCTTGCTGGGACCTTGGCCCTGGTGCCACCAACCCCCACGGCATAACAGCGCTGGAAACAATAGCCCCTGGAAGGCTTAAACCACCCAACATCTGCAAATGATTGGATTTTCTGGTTCTTCAGGATTTCTGCAAGATTTGTTTCCATTTTGCCCGTTCCAGCTCCTTGTTTCCCCATGGTGATGTTTTCCTGCATCACACATGCTAAGCCAGTGCCACCCAAATGCCAAGGCATTCCCAAAACGATTTGCAAGTGTGCATGGGAGAGGGGGAGAGACAACACATGTCAAGAGGTCTTGAACTCCAAGTGGCAACAAAGGATTAAGAGAACGGGAGCTAATTGCTCGAGCTTGCAGTCCATAGAGCGAGGTAAGGTAAATGTTAATAAGACTAAAAGCCAATTGATTCAGTTTGCATTATAACTAGACTCATTTAAATGGAGGTATTTCAATTGCAGAGCTGAATTAATGATTTGCTGGGATGCCTGTGCACCTCCCCAAGGGCAAACAGCTTTAATTAGAGCCCGGCACACTTCCAGGGCACCAAAGCTCCCCCCTCGCTGAGGTTTCCCCCACTGGCAAGGCAGCCACGCGTGTGCCTCCTCGGAAACGGGCTACAGACCTCGTCCAAATATTTAACAGCCAAATGGCAGGGGAAAGAGGGGTTCCTATGTGGGGATTTGGAGAGACATGGGTGGGATGTGGGGTGCTGAGTGGGTCGGAAATGTCTGGGGAAAGAGGATCCCAAAGGGGTGGCCAGGAGCATCCCAAAGGGGTGGCCAGGAGCATCCATGCAAGCACCAGCAGCTCACTGCAGCCCAGGTACCTTCACCACAAAGGCTTTTTTCTGCCTTTATTTCCCCCCCTTCTCCCCAAAAAACAGACCCTCCCCACACATTAACCCTTCCCTTGCTCTGCAGAAGCAGCACCTCGCAGGGTTCAGGTGCCGGGTGGAGCTGAGGGAGGAGGAAAGTCGAGGTAGAGCCACCCCAAACCCACCCTGGTCCCTTCCTTGCCTTCTTCCCACCTCTCCCCATTACTCTTGTCAATTCAGCTGTACTGAAAAAAAAAGAAAAATCCCTTTGGAGGCTTGCTCTAGGAAAAAGCAATGCGGAGCTACTGCCAAGGATTTCACACATAGCAACCATTGAGGCAGCAAGTGTTGTGGCAACTGGATCAACACCCTGAGCATGCAACAGCCTTTCTATCCTGGAAGGCTTTTTTCACCCGTTTCTTCCTCCCGGCTTGCAGGCAGATGTTAGGGTTTAGTCACTTCTAAGTATTTTTCATCCCCCCATCGACGTACCCCACGTCCAGTGAGTCACCCCCTTGCATGCACAGGGCTGTGGTTCAAGGATAACGTGTCATTGCAAGATGCTTGGGCTCACCTTTGACCCAGCCCAAGCCAAGGGAGCAGAGTGGTGACCCCCCCACATCCCACCAGCCCCCCCAGAGATTGGGGGATGCCCCAGGATTCCCATACCTTGGGGTCCATGCGGAGGAAGTTGTGCGGTCCCCGGCTGCTCAGCGTCGAGCGTTTAAATGTCTTGCTGTGGTGGAAGTGGTAGTAGTCTTCCAAGCTCCCGATCTGCAAAGAGAGGTGGTTTTTTATTTAAAAAAATAAATATATGATGTTTTCCCCACGGTTTCCCCCAAATTTTGGTGCTGGCAGCACCCCTTTGTGCCTTGGTGCTCCCCGGGCAAAGCCAGGGTTCAGGGAAGGGATGCAGGATGCTTGGCACTTAACTGGCGCCAACGGAGCCCGGGAAACATTTTAATGAATTTTCACCCATTAAATGCATCTTTGCAAACTGCCTTCCGTCAGCTCCCAAGCTGAAATAATGAGGTAAAAATGAGCTCAGCAGCTGCAGTGGAGCCGGGGGAGCTGTGCCTCATCGCCCTGCCTTTCCCCACCCCATGCTCCAGCTTCGCCCCGGCAGCAAGAACGGCCCCGTATGGAGAGGTGACTGCAATCCCTGCCAGCCCTGGGATGCTCCTGGGAAGCACGGGATCACGGGATATGAGTGTGCTTAGCCTGGAGTCAGGGACAGCAGCAGCAAGAGTCAAAAAACCTCTGTAACCCATCTCCAAGCAAACCCAACATCCCTCCCAAGGGATGTATCCCAGCCTGGAGTCCCTCCCCAGCAGTAAGTGCAGTCCAGGAGCTGGGCAAGGCAGCCCCACTGGTTCCCTTCACTTCAGGGAAGCTCCACGTTCCTCTGCTACAAGTTTTTGCCCCTTTTTTTTTTCCTTGCACAGAGCTGAAGCGTCCTGCATTTGCAATAAAACACTGTGCCAGCCGCCACCACCCTGCCAAGCCCCAGGGTGGCTGTGCCGCCTCCAGCTCTCTCATCCCAGCAGCCAGAGACACCAGGATTCCTCTTTTTCCATCCTAGAAGTAGGGATAAAGTGCCAGGGCTACACCAGCCGGGTGATCTCAGCCAGCTGAGATGCTGCGTGACGAGCATCCCACCGGGATTCCCAGCTGTAGGGATGGGAATGTCCCAAAAGCTGCTCTCACTGGCACGTAGCTCCTAGGTCACACCAATTTTGGTACAAATTTGGCCTCTGCTATAAATCCCCTTTTCCCCGAGGTTGCTTTTCTTCCCATCCCCTCCCCAAAACCCCTGTCCCATGGCCAGGAGGTGGATGCTGCAGGGAGCCAGAGGCAGTCCCAGGGCCTGGCTCACAGGACCAGGGCGAGCCACGGGCTACGAGCCCACATCTGCAACCCAGGAGCCAGGGTGATGTCCCCGAGGCCACGTGTGACCTGGGGGGCAGGGTGACATCCCCGAGGCCAAAGCAGAGACTGGCCACAATGGGGCAGGGGGGGAGCAAACAGGTTTGTCCAGACCAGATGCTGAAGCAGATGATGACAGCTACTTACATCTTTATCACACTTCATGCCTTGAAACGTGCCAGTGCCGCTTACGACCATTAAATATTTAATTAGTTTTGCTCTGCCATTTATGCCTGAACGTCATTCCACTGACTTTACTGCCGTTAGTGTGATTTTTGTAATTTGTTTCCACTCAAGTTCGTTTAAACCCTCTCTCCCCCCTCTCCTTTTCCTTTGCATTACAGCACGGCTCTGCATTTTCTTTAACATCTCCCTGCAAAGCGGGTGCTGGCTGCAATCTGCATCTGGCTTTTCAAACCCATTCCTCAAAGCCAGTCAAACTCAGGAAAGGGAAGGAGGATGCTCCAACCTCCCCATATTTTGGGGAAATCTTGCACGAGGCCACCCTGCCTCTTGCTGGCTCTGCCTGGAAGCCCCGATCCCGGGTGGTTGAGCTCCGGGGGGGCTCAGCCTGCAGTTTGCAGGGTTATAATATTCAGTTTATTCTCATCTCCGGTCCCTCCGGCGCTTGCCATAACAGGATCACGCTCTATAAACAAGCATCAGCTGAAGAAGCGCTTCTGTTCCCCACCAGAGCGGGGCCCGGGGCTTTTTTGGAAATAAATGCAAAATTACCACACCATGCAAATCAGGGAGAGGACGGGGAGGGAGACGATCCCGTCCCAGGCTCTGGGGATACATGGCCAGAGCAGGAGGAGAAACATCCTGTGCCTCAGGTTCTTTATCTTCCTGGGATTTATGGAATAAAAATTCAATCTTCTCATGATGGGGCTAACTTGAAAGCCAGCCCCACTCTGAGCAGAGGTATTCTAAGGAGAAACATTTTGAAATGCCTTTTTTTTTTCCAAAATGAAAGAGTATTTGAAGCCAGTCAGCTCAGTGAGGGCTCCTGACCCCATCTCCTGGGGACAGGAGAGGCCTAAGAGAGTTGAGTTTTCTCATGCACACACCACCAGTGAGTCCACAGCCCTGTGGCCACAGCACTGGTGATGCTGGAAAACCTGGTGGAGCACAAGAGGCACTCAGCAGGACTTTACCATGAGCTGGTCCTTCCTGGCTACCTAGATGACCAAGCGTACCCATCAGCTCTTGACCAGCCAGACGGCAGCCACCCACACTGAAAGGTCCCAGCTCCACCACCGAGGAGATAGTCCAAGTTGCCACCAACTGTGGCTACAAAGCCCACCCACCTGAAGCCCAGGAGACCACACCAAGCAGCTCCAAAAATGCTCTTTCCTTCCCAAAGAGTGTTTACAGCCATCAACCTTGATTTTTTTGGATATCTAACTTCTGCTGAGAACATGCACAGGAGGTTCTTATTTCCACAAGGATCAATTTTAATTTTCTCCATTGATTTGCAGTTTGGGGCTGAAATTTCAGAGGAAGCTTGAGAGTTTTTTTGAGGTAACTTGAATTTGAAGCAACATGAACATGTTTTGTACCCTACAAAGCCACCATCACTACAGCACAGGTGTCTGTGCTCTGCTTTTTCAAAAAGCCACACACATGCCAATGCCATCCAGCCAAACAGGGACTAGTTTGAAGTTGAAGGAGGTGCTCATGGCCCCAAAGGGACCCAGGAGGTTAGAGAGATGTGGAGATGCACAGCAAAAGGAAGAGAAGCGACAAGTTGGAAGGGGAGAAATCCCAACTGGGTATAAAGAGAGTAACTGTTTGTGTAGGGTGGTGACACATGAGCCTGGGGAGGTGGTAGGATCTCCATCCTTGGAGAGCTTTCAATCTCACTCGGCTGAGTCTCTGCACAGCTTCATTTATCCTCAAAGTTAGTTGAGGGTGGTTGGATCAGAGACCTTCAGAGGTCCTTGCCAACAGGAATTACTCTACAAATATAGTCCTTAACAGTTTGGCCATCTCCTAATGTCCTTTTCCAATCTTCTTCTCCCCCAAATCCCAGTGCCACCTGTAAGCCCCCTGCAAGTAGCACCAGGGCAGGAAGAGGCACCCAGGAGATGCTCCTGCAGCAGCACCTGGCTCTCCCAGTGCATTGCCCGGTGGAGACAAGCCCAGTGCCTGTCCCACCTCATTAACAGCCTTGAGTATTTCAAGCAGGTTTATGATCACTTGTAGCTAATGAGACATGGCAAAGAAGAACCTTTTGGAAGCTGATCACCAAGGGGAGCACTAAAGCCCGTCAGAGCATTTCCAAGCCCATTCCTTCTCTCCCCAGCACAGCAAAGTCTTCTACCATCTCACCCAAACCATCCCATTTCTGCAGAATGCAGCTGAATCAGTGCTGGTGTCCTCCAGGAGGACAGATCCAGCTGAGGAGGCCATGCCTGCTCCCCTCTTGGGAACACCATCAGGGACAAGGGCTCCAGCTGCTGAGCTCCCACCTTCAGGAACATCACTCTCAGATGGTCACAGCTGGATTCTGCTCTGTAAGGACCAAGTACAGGACTGTGAGGACACCACCACTCCAGTATCCCTCAGATGACAGAAATCCAGGAAAGCTCCAATTCCAGCCCAAAATGAATCCCATCTGCCTCCTGCACTGCAGGTGAGACCGCTGGGGATGTGCAAGCCCTCCCCAAACTTACAGCATTGGGGACTGCACAAGGAAAAATTCATCTAAATCCTGTTACCAGGATAGGAACCAGCTCATCACCACCCCTGGGACAGCAGAGGGGACACTACTGGGGCACTGGTACCACACAGCCCTCACAGCACCCTTGGCTGGGACCTCTCCTGGCTCACCCCGGCACAGTGCGGTCAACAAAGACCAGCGGGGAGGAATGAGCAGGTGTTTGGGGTGTAAAATCTTTTCCTTTTGCTTAATTGTTTGCTTCACTTAAATAGAAGTTGATGCAAATGATTTTCCAAGGGGAATGTCACTCTGCTGTGACCCAGAAGGGTTTAGGGGTGTCTTGGTGCACAGGAACACACAGGATATTGGGCAGACACCCAGAGATGCCCTTCAGGGCCAGGAGTATGTCAGGAGACTCTGGGATTGCATCTCAGAGGAAAAGAGGTCACCAGCCACCAACACAGGGCTGAGCCTCCCTTGCACCCATGTGGGTCACTCCATGACCATCACCTCTCCTCCTCCTCCCTTGCCATGTTGCCTCCACCACTCACCTCCACCCAAACACCTCCCCAGGGCAGGGCCACAGCCTCAGAGCAGGGTGATACCCCCTTGCGCGGGGTTTTCCAGTGGGTTTTGCACAGAATCAGGCTCCCTGGGAAGGGACAATCTCACCAGGGACAGTGCCATCCCCAGCAGCTCCATGAGGCTGCAGCAGGGGAAGCTGGGGACACCCTGGACCCCAACCACCACCCTCCCCAGGGCTTGGCACACCATGAACCCCCGAGGACAACACAGTAAGTGTCACCCTGAACCCCAAGGACAACACAGCAAGTGTCACCCATGAGGAAAAGTGGTTCCTCGGGGATCTGGTCCTCACCAAGCTCCTGTGGGGAAAAGCCTGGGGAGCTGGGAGGGGGCTGGAGAGCTGAGGGCAGGGCGTTGGGAGCAGCTGGGGAAGCCCCAGCGGTGCAGGAGCTCCCAGTATCCTCGGGAAAGGCGGGAGCCAGGAACACCCTGATGCAACCACAGAAATATTTCCCTCGCTCTCCAGCCCGCACTGGGCTGCCCCGGGGAAGGGAGGGAGGGATGGATGGATGCTCCAGAGGGGCCACGTCGCGCCCACGGGCCAAACGCCACCAGCATCCCGGGGACAAGGTCAGGAAAATCAGGATGCCAGAAGCAAGGAGCAGCCAGATGCTCCAGCAGGCAGGGAGACAGCAAAACCCCGAACCACGAGCTGACGTTGGGCTGATGCAAACCAGGAGAGTGGGAAGCTCAATCAAGATATTCCCCGAACAGGGATAAACACCGAAAAGCCCTTTGGGTTGCACAACCACCCTCACCCAGCCCTGCCATGGAGACATTGGAATAAGTGATTTTTCTCCTTGGCAGGGTGAGAGGGGAGCACAGCAGGTAGGGATGGGGGGTGGGATGGAAGGGGTTATCCCCCAGGGAAGGTCACAGACACCGGTGCAGGAGAGTGTCCCTGATTCAGCCTTCCCTCCCCTCCCCGGTTTCCTCCGAAAATTTGTTTACGCAGCACCCCGTGACTTTAATTATACTTAAAAGCAGGGTTGCGATATAAAGCAAGGTTATAATTTATAGTCCAGGAGACAGACACCTTGGGCAGGGAGACAACCTGAAGTGCCACCCGGCCAGAAGAGCGCTGAGCAGTGACAAACTCCAGAGAAAACTCCGAGGACACCAGCCCACATCTGGGTTTAGAGAGAAGAAGATGAAGAAATCGAGAGGGGGAAAAGAGCTGCCGTGCTGAGAGTCACCTTTAAGCCATCCCCGTGCCGCGGGGGATTGAAAGCAAAAGTTCTCCGTGTTCCCAAAATATCCGATAAACCCCAGCCAGAGAGTCCAAAGTTTATGAAATCCACAAAGGGAGCTTTCCAGGGGGTGGGGGTGGGGAATTTGGGCAACCCCCAGGCGGTGGGGGAGCGGGGCAAGGGCACCCC
>NW_015090873.1:1149100-1169375 GCF_001431845.1 Calidris pugnax | reverse complement strand
CTCCTGTCCCCCTGGGCATCCCTCCTCCACCCCCCCAGCACTGCCCCCCTGTACCCCCCACCCCGGGCATCCCTCCTGCACCCCCAGGCCAACCACATCCAGCTCCTCATGGGCTCAGAGGGGGAGGGACTGGCTGATGGGGAGGATTTGGGGGCAAGACCCTCCAGGTGAGCCTGGCCGTGGTGGGCACGGGGAGCCGTGGGCACAGGCAGAAAGAGGGGTTTTGCCTCCCACAGACACCATTCGGGGAGGGGGGGGGTGGCAGAAAACTCGTGGGATATTAGAAAATAGGCTTTGTTAGGGAGAAGGCAGCGATGCACACAAAGGACGGGCTCAGGAGCGGGTCAATGATGCTCTGTTCCAGAGCCCTCCCTGCCAGCACGGGCAGAGGCTGGCAGAAAAGCCAACAACTGCCCAAAATGAAGTGGCGTTTCACTCGCATCCCATCGGAGCTTCACCTGCATCACATCAGAGCTTCAGGAATATCACCCCTTTGCAGCCCCTGGGGCTCTCAAGGCCCCAACAAATGGCTGGAGAGGAGCTCAGGAGTTGTCTGAGGCAGGAGATGGGGCTGCAACCACAGGCTCCAGCTGGGATGGCCTCGGGGCAGCTGTGATTCCTGGAGTGGGTGGTGTCTATTTTCCAAGCCCTGAACAGATTTGAGAAGTATTTGGGGCACAAGCCCCAGCTTCCAACCAAAGCACTTACAAGAAGCCCTTCCCACTGCCCCCAGTCCCATCCATCTGAACGCAAACACCTTCCCAAGCCTCCAAAAGCTTTGCAAAACCCACTTAGGTGCAGCTCCCGGGCGAGGGGACATCCAGAAAGGGATGCCAGTGGTCGGGAGGGGGCATGGGGTAGGTGGGAGGGGGCACCGAGCTCATCCTACATCCCAGAGCTGGGCAGAGAGGTGGGAAAATCACAGTCTCATCAGTTTGTACTGGTCCTGGTGGTGGGTGGGTGAGATAGTGACATCCCAAGGAAATAGGAAAGTCCCCTCAAATAAATAGGCTCATCCCGTGCAATTAGAAACACAGCTACCACCATAAGCTGTCGCTCGTGGAAATCTCTGCCAACAACACCATGCGCAGGGACATCAGGGCCACAGGACCCCCAGGTGTTGGGGTTCCTCATCCCAGGCATCCTCATGAGCCCCCTCCATGTGCTGCCTGGGCAGGAGAGATGACAGGACAAGGGGTAATGGTTTTAAGTTGAAAGAGGGGAGATTTAGATGAGATACCAGAAAGAACTTCTTTGCTGTGAGGGTGGTGAGACACTGGAACAGGTTGCCCAGAGAAGCTGTGGCTGCCCCATCCTTGGAGGGGTTCAAGGCCAGGTTGGAGGGGGCTTTGAGCAACCTGGTCTGGTGGGAGGTGTCCCTGCCCAGGGCAGGGGGTTGGAACTGGATGATCTTTAAGGTCCCTTCCAACCCAAACCATTCTATGACTCTATGGGTTTGCGTGTGGCCATTTCTTCTGATTAGGCAGTAAAGGATGGTTTCCATTAGTACAAGCACCTCAAGTCCTCATTTCCCATCTGGTTTATGGGCTTTTCCTTGAGTTTCCCCTTGGTGAAGGTGAGAGGGATGAGCAGGGCTGGGGGGGGCTGTGGGTGCCACGTGTGTGATGCACATCCCGAGAGACACAGAGCCAGAGGAAGGGTGAGAACAGAAGAAACAAACCCCATCCCTTCCGTCTCACAAGGTGCACCTCACTCTGCTGGGGAAGGGCTGGGGGGGCTGCAAAGGGGGGAAGAAATATCACCCTGGGGAGCAGGGAGGGAGAAACGGGCTCCAGCAGCAGCAGCAGCAGAGAAGGTTTAGGGTTTGGTGGTGGAACGAGCTTTCTGAGGGCAAAGAGAGTGAAGATGGGAAAGGGGTTGCCTGGGAGGGGATGCAAAATCCCATCTGCTCCTTTAGGTGATGAAAAATAGGCAAATCCCTATAGATTCGGGGCAAACCTGTGTCTGGGAGTGTCTCTGCATCCCATGGGCAACAGAATCCAGCAGCCTCCTGCATCCCACACCTTCCATCCCAAGGCCATTGACTGCGACTCCCGATGTATCAGCCCGGGAGATTGTTACTGGTACCAGTAAAACTGTTGTGGGTTGGTGGTGTTCCTCTCAGCCAGCGACAGTGGCCGAGGGGGGGTAAAAGCTTTGCCCAAGCAGTGACTGTGACGCTGGGACCCGTGTCCCTGTGTCCCCAGGTCCCTGTGCTGCTCCTGCCCCTTCTCCCTCTGCCATGATTTTGAAATTCAGAGCGTATCCCCTTATGTCCTGGATGGCAGTTTTCCCAGCCGAGCCCGCAGGATTTACCAGGGGTGTCAGGAAAACCAGACTTCGCCCCCATGGACTTCACAACGAACGTGGACTAAGGCGGGGGCTCCGTTTTAACTCTTTTCCAGGGATTATTTTAAAACCTGGAGAATTACTGTAGGGACGCGGGCGACGCAATAAATTTTGGGAGCGGAGTGGTGAAACAGAAGCTGCTGCAGAGACAGCACGGGAAGAGGCGCTGCTGAACCCGTAACGTTCAAACCCTGCGGAATAAAATTTATAATAATCCTGGCGTTTTTATGTCCGTCCATGAATTACAGTCGAAATCCCACCCCGTACCATGCACGCTCCTCGCTTCCTCCGGCAAAGAGACTACAGCCAAGAGCTGGCCAGGCAGGGGAGAACGCCTTTTAAACGCCAGTTCTTTGAAAACTGAGCCCTTCTGTTTCTTTTTAAGGCAAGTTCAGAAAAGGAAAGTGCAAATAAAGCACCCGAAAGCTGCTATTTTTTGCAGGGGAGGGTTGGCAGGGCTGGCGCTGGGCTGCCCGCCCCTGGCAGTGGGACTGTCCCCATGTCCCTGCCGGCGGCCACGGGGCAGACAGGGAGCAGGGCAGTAGGAGCTGTGCCTCTGCGTGCTGAAGTGCAAGAAGTTAAGCAAATAAAAGCTGTTTTGCAAACACACACATGGCCCACAGGTGCCCCCGGGGTGCCAGGATGGGGTGGCTGCTCAGCCTGGGGACATGGGCTGGGGTGGCTGGTGGGAGCTGCCCGGTCAAACCCCACAGGACCCCGGCCATGGGCACTGGGGTTTTATCCTTTGCGTGATGAGGGCTTGGCGATGTGGAGATTATAGGAAAAATCAGGTTAAAACCCATTTATCTGACCCCAGCAGAGCCCGTGTGTGTGTCCCAGGGACGGGCAGAGGGACGAGGGGACCATTGCGGCGCTGGTGGCTGCGACCCTGCCCTGGCCAGAGAGCCCAGCTAATCCCAGCCACACAGCTGTATGTGATGGTTAATAAAGGGCACACGGTAATTAAAGCAGCGCACCTGGAAACGGCTCTTTCTGTAGCTCCCAGGCTTAACCAAATGAGCGAAATTTGCCCCGGTGTAATTAAAGCAGTGCGGTTCACAATCTTGTCTGCGCCGGGGAGTCACGCTGCAGCTCCGCTCTTCACTCTCCAGTGGATGTGGAAAAATCCCAGCTCCAGCCCCTGCACGGCTCCAAGCCGACCTCTGGCCATCAGGGTGCCCATTAACACCAGCCCATTAACACCAGTTCATTAACATCAGCCTTCAAACCCCCGTCGGAAGCCCGATGCCTCCAGCATCCTCCCGCAGCCACCCCAGCTCTCTCCCAGTACACACAGTGGTGGTGGTGATGGCAAAGCACTGGTCTCTCAGCCACTGTCACTGCTCCCACCCAGGGACTTGTAAATCTGAGGCAGAAATCAGTGGTTTTTTCCATTTACAGTCATACTTCTCAAACAACCTCTTTTTTTTCTCCGCTTGTCCTTTTAGGCACTGAAATAACCCCGGACTCACTACTGACCAGATGGTTTGGTTTCGGTCGTATTAATGGCAAAATCCTGTATGCAAGTGAGCTGCCCGTGAAGCTCACCAGTGGAAAATAAGATTTTGAGCCTCTGTGGAGCAGCATCCCCAGGGCTGATGTGTCCCAGCAGCACCCAGGCGCTGGCAATGGCACTGCCACCGCTCAGCAACCACCAAACCCCTGGGGGAATTCCCAGGAGGTTCATGCTCAGTGGAAAAATATTGCCCCTGCCTTTTTCCTCTCCTTCCTCAAGCTGGATTAAGCTGCTTTTGGACCAAACAGGTGACATCAAATGTGATGGAGAAGAAGGAGGGGATGCGGTGGAGGAAGGTGAGGGACGAGTGGCAGCTCCGTGCCAGCACCCAGCCCTGGTCACAACAACCCAGGCACAGGGAAACTCATTTCAAACTGCCCGAAACACCCATTTTAGCAATTTCTGAACCTGGCACTTCTCCGTGAGAAATAGGGAGAATTACGGATCAAAAAGGGCTCCTGCCAGGGTGGAAGAGCTCAAAACCACGGGGATGACCAAGGAGGGACACGCTAACGGTTTTCTACCATCCAGAACCTCTCCCAAAGGCTGAAGGCAGCAGCAAAGGGGATTTAAATCAGAGATTAGAGAGGCTGCTGGGCTGCAATGATACACTCAGGGTCGGGAGAGCGGAGCATCCCCAGAGCTGGAGGTTTTAGCTCTAATTAGACCAACATCTGTCCGGCGACGGTTGGGGCTTGCGCAGTCGCAGCCCCGCTCCAGGTTTGGGCTGGAGATTTCCTGCAGGCTCCTCCTTCTCTGCTTTTCTGCAATATCAGAGAAATCTGGATTAATTTTTTTTTTTTTTTTTTTTTTTCCCTCTCTCTCCGCTATGTTCTTCCTCTCTGGAAAGATTAAATCTTGATTGTCAGGAACTGGTGTAGTGGGCCAGAAGATTTCCCAGACTAGTCAAAATGTCATCCCGGTAAAAATGCTAGTAATAAAAAATAAAAAGAAAGGGCCCACTATGGACTCAGGCCTGTAAAAATATCCAAAAGATGGATCTGGAAGTTTAGAAACAATTGAAACTCAGCGGCTGAAAGGGCACTCCGGGGACTGCTGGGCCCAGCACAGCCATTCACAGGGGGGGAAAAATCAATATGTTAAAAAAAAAAAAGATTGGCTGTGTGCTTGGTCTTGAATTAAAAGGAAACAAACCCAGACTTTTTCACCCGTCTCAAATAGATTTTGGGTTTAGTGTTATTTTGGAAATGAGGGCGAGGAAAGAAATGGCCAGAGGGGAGGTGTGATGCTCCGGGTCCTGCTGCATCCCTGTGGAGCTGCACCGGGGCTGTCCTGGCTCCCACTCTCTGTGTTTTGGGATATTTGGGGTGCAGGAGGGCTTGACCCCGAGGAGAGGGTGCTGGGACAGGGAGGGAACCTCAAGGGTGCGTCCTGGTGGCACCCATCCTGGATGACACTGCCCAAAGGATGGGGTAGGAGTCCTTCCTCTTCCTCTCCCTGCTGCCATCCCGCTTCATCCGAGAGCACGGTACCAGGAAAAGGCATCGGAGCCAAGAGGGAGCTGGTAGTAAAACCCGGGGCCAACCCAACCCAACCCCACCCCTGGAGCTGCAGGCCTTGGAAAAGCCGGTTCTGCTGGTGCCATTTCATCACCCCATGGAGGAAGATATTTTGGGTCCCATCCCTGGAGGAAGCACAGCCATCGCTGTTGGGATGGTGGCTCCAAGGCTGAAACTGGGACCTAAAATCAGACTCTGGCAATGGCTGGGGGTCACCAGGCCAGGGATCACCACCAGCCACTCACTGTGGTGGCTTTCGCCAACCCAACGCAAACTTTGGGGGTGGAGAGATGCAAAGACCAAACCAGCAGCGATTTCAAAATAAAATCCAGCAGCAGCCCAGGGAAAACACGGCGGGTCCTTGCCGAGGCTATCATTTATGCCCATTAAAAAATAAAAAAAAAAGAAAGAAAAAAAAATTGGCATGGCACGAAGGAGAGCTGCGTGGTATTTCCTGAAAAGGGCGTGGGGAGCATCCTTGGAAAGCCTTCCCTGCACAATGTGCCTGTTGTTTCCAGCAAAATAAAGTTTGCTGTGACCCACCTGTCCTCAAAAAGCAGCTATTTAGGGCTGTAACGTGGTCAGCCCGGAGTCAGTGGCCGGGTCTGTCCTGACTGCAGAGCAGCTGGCACCTTCGCCAGGCTCTGGGGCTTGGCTATTTACCTGCATCTCTTCAACTGCTGCAAAATGCCCTGGAAATTAAAAAAAAATAAATGCAGGGAGAACTGCCCAAGCACCCAGCGCTCCCAATTTAAGGTGTTTCCCCACCAACTTCTGGCTGGTGGCCATTAAAGCCTTCCTGCCAACCTTCAGGGGCAGCACCAAGGTGGGCAGGAGGGTTTTTTCTGCTTCACCATCTCAGCTTTTGCGGGTATTTTGGCCCCATCTGGGAGTTTAGGGGTTCAGAACCCAGCAGTTTTGGGATTTGTGATGGCTGGGTGCATCCCCACGGGGCTGCAGAGGGGCTCTGCTGCCTCTCCCTTGGGGAGGTGCCAGGTTTTGGCAGGGAAGGGAGCGTCCTGCAGGTTAGTGTCACGCGTGTCCCCGCATCCCCCCGGAAAGCCAGGGCTGGGACTCACTCCCCGTCCCAGGGAGGGTGTGCTCAGGGCTCACCAAGGGCGTTCCTGGAGGTTTCAGCAGCACAAGGAGACTTGCCAAAGCCTCATCTCCGGGAGAGCTTACCTTTGGCATGGTATTTCCAAGTGGGGAGCGTGGAAAACAAACCCAAACCCACAGCTTGGGTGGGTTTTTTTTTTTCTGCCTCACCTCTGCTCAGAAGCTGCAGCCAGGCGGTTTTTGGGCGATCAGAAGACCAGAGCCAGCGTTTTCTGGCTGGTTGTGGATGCTGAAGAGAAGCAGCTCCACCTAGGCAGGAGCTGGTGCTAAAGCAGAGCCGACCTCAACACCAGTTCAACCATCAACCATCCACCATCAACCATCAGCTGTGCCAGGGACCACACCGAAGCCTCCGCTTCAACCTTCAGCCAGGCTTTGAGCCAACACCAAGGTCCCAAGTCTCGGGGTCAGTTTGGGGCTGAGAATTCAAAGTTTCCCTTTTGTGCATCCGATACTTATTTTCCTTCCCAACAAGGCTGGGAAATTGGGGGTAAAAATGCCTGGTTTGTGTAAATTGCCATTTGCGTCCCACAGCGAGGGGAAATCGTGCGTGGAACAAAACTCCACAGCAATAAAAATCCATCCCAGGTAGAAAAAAAAATACCTTAAAAAAAAAAAATAGCAGTGAAAGGCAAAGCAGGGTTTTATGGAGCCCTGGACATGTCTGGATTAGTCCCATAAAAATCAGCATCAGCCGCTGGTGGTGAATATTGGCTTCCCCACAGCAGACAGCGGGAGAGACTTTAACCTGGTCTCATTTTGAAAGCTGCTTATTAGTCCTCATCAAACGTAATTATACTTCAAACCCAAATGAGATGTCCAACTGAATTTCGAACACGCATTAACGTTTTTAAACGGGAGGGGAAAAAAAAAACAACCACAACCAACCCCAGCATTTATTGAATGCCAGCCAGGCTCTGAGTGTTAAAATAGACACTGCTAATGGCTTTGGGAAGGAGGGGCTGCAGCTTCTTTGCAGCTTTGCCAATTAGATGCTAATTACTGACCAATTAGGCAGAAATCAACCTGGTTTTAAGTGATATCTGATTAAGTGGGTCCTGCAGATCAGCCTCAGTTGTTGATCAGGGGGGAAATAATCACCTTCTCCCCACCAGCTCCCTCCCCTCCCACCCTGGGATGCTCGGACCGGGCAGGGCCTCAGTTGTTGATCAGGGGGGAAATAATCACCTTCTCCCCACCAGCCCCCTCCCCTCCCACCCTGGGATGCTCGGACGGGGCAGGGTTTCTGCCCACCCTGCCCATGGAAAAATCCTCTTTTCTTTCAGCTCTACCACACTCCTGGGGGAAAATGCATCCCAAGGACCCTCCTGGGCATGGCAAAACCTTTTGGAGCCAGGAAGGAAATGGGAAGGAAATGAGGGAAAAGGGGAAAATTAGCCACACGCAGAGGGTGGCTTCTCCCCCCCCGGCTCAGCAGGTTGCTGCTGCCTGGCACATGCTGGGCCCTGCCCATTCGCAGGCTTTTCCAAATATTATCCCAATATTTGCTTTCAGTTCCCAGGTAAATGGGCCTCTTCAGCAGACTTTAAGCCCGCTCTGTTCCAACATTTGCTTTAAGGCAGGAGAGGAAGCGTTCGGGTTACGCCGAGCTGCTGAATCCCGCTTTCAGGGCTGAGCTGCACGGGCGTTTCCCAGAGAAAATAGGGGCAGTGTTGGGTTTTTTCCTTGTTTCGTGGGGAAATATGAAGGAGGCCACAGCACCCCTTAATCCATCTGCCTCCTCTCCCACGTTGTGGTCCATTTTTCCTGTTCTTTTCCGTGGTCTTCACAGATTTCTGAGCATGTTTCCAGCTCCACTCAGGGCGCTCCATTGGCTCTACCCAAGATGTGCTTCCCCCACAGCAGCTGAAGTTAAATAACATAGATAAAACCCTCAAAAATCACCTTGAGATGTTAATCCAAAGAGTCTTCCCTTGCAGTTGCTTTTGTTCTGGTTTCTCTGAATTTTCTGCTGTGGCTGGGATGAGAGGGAGGAGGTTTTCTGCCTGGTGGGACGCTGCTCCGAGCCCAGTTTGTTGTTGCAGGTGGCAGATCACACTGGAGCGACCAGCACTGGTCAGAGGGGCACAACATCCCACAGGACCCTGCAGCAAGCAGGACCACCCCCCCCATAAAGCATCCCCCCACCAAGCATCCCCTGAGTTTCAGGGAAGCACTGGGGGACCCCGCATCCCTCCTGCGGGGCAGGGACAGTAAAGCCACAGCACCCAAGGGAGCCAAGAAAGTGCCCGTGCAACAGCCCTGGGGTGGTGGAGCCAGAGAAAAGACCAAAAAAAAAATACAAGAATGAGCCAAATTTGGGAAAATTTGAGTGCAAGGAGTGACGACGTAAACAAGACCCTGTGAGGACCAGGTGAAGTGACCTGCAGAGGCTCCTGGATTCTGGATGGAAGATGGTCCAAGCCCAAGGAGCCTGGTGTGGGTGAGCAGGGGGTGGTTGCTCATTGTCTTGTCCCAGGTGAGGAGTAAATGCCATTAGATGCCCCCAGTGGCTCGGCCAGCCCAAGGGAGGTGGGCTTAGCACAGCACTCAGGTAGGGTGGGCAGCCCTCGGTCACAGGGACATGGTGGGGACAAAGCTCCAGAGAACATCAGGGTGGAGGAGTGGAAGGAAAATTAAAAGGATGTTGTGGCTCTGGGAGTCCCCGATGGGCTGGAGGGGGGCAATTGGGAGACGGGGTACTGGGGGGCATCACTGAAGGCTTTACCTGGCCTCAAAGCCTGCCCTCAACTGGTCCTTACTGGGCTGGAGGGGCTGAGAGAGGTGATGCTCTCCAGGAACGTGGGGTCCTTGGGAAATGCCTCTATAAGGTCCCCAAACCTGTGATGTGTGATGCTCTCCAGGAACGTGGGGTCCTTGGGAAATGCCTCTATAAGGTCCCCAAACCTGTGATGTGTGATGCTCTCCAGGAACGTGGGGTCCTTGGGAAATGCCACTATCAGGTCCCCAAACCTGCGATGTGCAGAAGCATCCCCAGAGGGATGGAATCATAGAATTGCCCAGCTTGGAAGGCACCTTTAAAACCATCTAGTCCAACCATCAACCTAACTCTGATAAAAAACCATCTCTAAACCATGTCACCTGCAAGGGGGTCCAGCCCTGGCGCTGGGACAAGCTCAACGACAGGGGAATGGCAATGTCCCTCATCCCCAGCTGGGCTCCCGATGCTGGAGGGGAGGGGGCACCCACTTTTCCAGAGCTAGGAGATGGGGCATGAAGAGGCAAAGACCCCCAGGGGACTCTGCCCACCCTCCGGAGGGTGGTGGGGGCTGCATCAGCACCTTCCCCCCGACTCGTTCATTCCCCCCGGAGCATCCCTCGGGATTGGGGCAGGGAAATCCCCCGCAGGACCATGCCGGGGGTGGCCGGGTGTCTCCCCGGGACCCGCCGGGGCGGGCTGTGCTCCGGGCCGGCACTAGGTGGGGATGGCACCACACCGCCGCGCCGCTGCGCCCGCCGCCGGGAGGAAGGACGGGAGGAAGGCCGGGGCACGGGGCTGCGGGCAGGGCTGGGGGCTCGGACCGGGGGCAACCGGGGGCTCAGGGAGGCAGAGGAACTGGTGGGCTGGGCTGAAAAGGGCCGAGGGGAAAGGCTGCCGGGGAGGGATGAGGCGCGGGATGCAGGTGGTGGCATGGCAGGATGCAGGCAGCAGCATGGCAGGGATGTGGACAGCAGGGTGGCAGGATGCGGGCAGAAGCATGGAGGGATGCAGGCAGCAGCATGGCAGGGATGCAGGCAGAAGCATGCAGGGATGTGGGCAGCAGCGTGGCAGGGATGTGGGCAACAGCGTGGCAGGGATGTGGGCAGCAGCATGGCAGGGATGCAGGCAGAAGAGTGGAGGGGTGCGGGCAGCAGCATGGCAGGATGTGGGCAGCAGCATGGCAGGGATGCAGGTGGTGGCATGCCAGGGATATGGGCAGCAGCGTGGCAGGATGCAGGCAGAAGAGTGGCAGGGATGCGGGCAACAGCATGGCAGGATGCAGGCAGCAGCGTGGCAGGGATGCAGGTGGTAGCATGGCAGAGATACAGACAGAAGCATGGCAGGGATGTGGGCAGCAGCGTGGCAGGATGCAGGTGGTGGCATGGCAGGATGCAGCAGCAGCGTGGCAGGATGAAGGCAGAAGCATGGCAGGGATGCAGGTGGTGGCATGGCAGGGATGTGGGCAGCAGCATGGAGGGATGCAGGCAGAAGCGTGGCAGAGATGCGGGCAGCAGATGGCAGGGATGTGGGCAGAAGCATGGCAGGGATGCAGGTGGTGGCATGGCAGGGATGCTGGAGGCAAGAAATGACCTGGTAGCACATCACATTGGGAAGAGGCTGCAGCACTGAGGCTGCCGTTAGCCAGGGAGGGGCCAGCCCAGCCACAGAGCTAATGAGTTTCCACGTTTATTACCGGCATTAATTACATTTTGCAATTTCAGAACGGAAACGCTTCCCGTGAGTGCTTCTCAGCCAGACCTTCTTCCCGGCCCACCGTTTGTTTCATCCATGTGTCTGCACTGGATCATCACTGAGGTGGGACGCTGGCACGGCTGCAAGCCCAGCAGTTGGCCACCAAGTTCCTGGCCTCACTGGAAAGGCTGGGAGATGATGGCAGCTCCAGGAGAGGGATGCAAAGCACTCGTGGTCCCTGTGCCACCTCTCTGTGGGGTTAAGGAGGGATGGTGTTTCACCCTCCCCACTGCTCAGCCATGGGCAATACCTCTGAAACCTGCCTCAGATACAAAGACCAATGCAATAAGCCCTTCACGTGGAAGAGTTTACTTGCTGTAAATCTCTCCAGAATCCACTTGATCCAATCCTGCCTCCCGAGTCACCACCAAAACCAGAGCATCGCCAGAAACCTCACCCCATCCCTGCTCAAGCCAAGGCTCAGCTCGTGTCCTCTGCACGAGGCATCTTCAGGGAGAGCATCACCCCGAAGCCCAGATCCAGGAGCCAGAGGATTTTTCCAGCTTCCTCCTGCAGGGACCCAAGCTCTGGCAGCAGGGACCGAGGATGCTCTTGGCCATCAGCACCCTCAGGGAAACCCAGAGGTGGCTCTGACAAGGCACAGACTATTTACTGATTTCAGGTAAATTTGGAAAATATTTAGGGGTTAAAAAAGAAGCTGGCTTGGAAATGTCAAAACATTTCTTCTGGGGTTCCCAAAATGAAGCACCTCAGAAATACCCAACCTCTGTTCTTGAAGCTTTTTCAGGAACTGTGGGATTTTACTTTCTATTTGGGAATGGCTTTTATTTATTTATTTAAGTTTTAGAAAGGGGTTAATTGACCAATCTGCAAACACAAACTTTGCATTTCTTGTCAAACTGACTATTCTGGGGTGATCCAAAACCAGAATGTTTGGGGAGTTGGGTTTTGGTTTTTTTTTTTTAAATCAGGGTGTTTCAGTTTAATCTGAATTGATTCTTCTCCCCCTTCCTTCCCCCTTATATTTTCCAGATCTGATAATAAATGAATAATCCCTTTTCTTACCCTGCAGTGTGTGGCCTTCCCAGGCCACTCCATGAGCTCGACTACAAGACAAAACCAAACCTGAGCCAAACGAGCTTCCCATTTGCAAACCCAGCCACAAATAACCAATTAATTTCTGCCAAAGTCATGCACCAGCATCAATTTCCACCTAAATCCATGCACGGGCATCATCACCATCAACTGGGCAGGAGGCAGAGCAGCCTCAAGGATCACCCCGTATCTGCTGCTGCCTTTCAGATGCATCTGCCCTGATTTATTGCTACGAATTTCTCAGGCCTGAGCCCTCTCCCACCTCGGAGCCGACAGACCGACGTAGTGGTCCAGCTAGAATGAAGCATCTGAAAGTCAGAGCTGGGCTGCTGCAGCTCCGGTTGCCTATAACCATAGAAGGAGAAAAAAAAATAAATAAATAAATATGACGACCACAAACTATTTGTATTTCAAAATTGAAACTTTTACTTCCTTTTGTGTTTGTGCGAGAGCGCTGGAGGTGGTCAAGGGCCACTGGGGCTTCGAGTGGCTTGTGTGAAAATGCTTTTTGCCACAGAGACTTACCTTGGGGTTATTTTTCATGATATGCAGCAACTTAAAACAACTGCATTTGGATGGTATCAGTGGAAGGGGCTCTGTGTTTCTGTATTTTGCTCCCAGCACACAGGGTTTTTGCATTGTTGGCCTCAGCCAACTCCACGTGGAGCTGCACAAGGTGGGGTCCCTTGTCCACATGCCTTTCAAGCAGCCCCCAAATCTATCCTCTGAGAACAATCCCAAACATAAGTTTACACAAATATAGCATTTCCATAGGTTTGACAGTTCTAAAGCTGGGGTGAGCTGCCAGGGTACACTGGGAAACTGCAGCTGGGTGCACACCAGGAACACCACATCCCTCCATAGCAGGGAAGTTTTGGAGACGAGCAGGTTTCTTGGCTGATATTGGCCATATCGAGCCCCCTGGGTAAGGAATAAGAGTGGCCAGAGGGCTGCAGAGATGGAGGGTTGCCCACTTTGTGGGTTGATCCCCCAAAGGTGTAGGGTGAGCCTGAGACTGAGCTGGGGCTGGACCCAGAAGTCCAGCTGCAGCACAAAAACCTCACATTAGCTGCTGAAAGCATCTCCCCATCCCCAGGGCAGCAGGGAGGAGGACTCTGCAGAAGGGATAAGGCAGGGAGGTGGCCTGGGACTGGCTCCTGCCCACCCCGGGGCATGGCAGGAGCACATCCTGCACCTCAAAGATCCCAGCACCGGACCCAGGTTGCACCCAAACAACCAAGGCCAGGACCTAAGGAATCAGGATTAAGCCTCGTGCCCAAGCGGTGCTGGGAAAGGCAGAAGCGAGAGGGGAGGCTGGGAAAGAGCATCCTGTGACCCTAAAATAAGGTCTTTTTTTCCCCCAAAAAAAGAGTCAGCCCAAATCCTACAGCACGTCTGCCAAAACCCACGTTCACAAGGGAAACGGCGGCTCAGACTCTGCCACCGGGGTCCGTGCCCTCAAACCGCGGGGCAAAGGAAGGCAGCATTGCTAAGACAGAAGCATAAATCAGAATATTGATTTAAAAATTATTATTGATTTAACCCCTTCTGGTCCTTCCCTGAATTCCCCAGGTGCTCACCAAAGCGACAGAGAACGTCGTTTTAGACACACTCCATGTTCTCATGTTGTCATTGCTCCAGAACCCGTGGGTCTCTCCATGCTCAGGGAGGGTTGGCATGTCCCCAGCCTGTCCCCTGTGCAGCCAGTGTCCACAGAGGCCACTTGCCAGCCTCAGAGCTGGGGCTGGGCACAAGCGGGAGCAGGATTTGACCCTGGGAATGGGGCAGGGTGGCAGGTAGGGATGGCAGAATCGAGGTGGCCAGAGATAGCCCCGAGAGCAAGAGCACACTCAGCAGCATCACATTACCCGGGGTTATCACACCATCAATCTGCTGGTGCCAGGTTACACTTCTCTGCTTCTTGCCACAGCAAACAAAATCAGGTTCTGAGGATATTATTGCACATATATATATATTTTTAAATTTTTATATATATCTCCTAGCAGCTCCAGGAGGACCCCGCTGGCTGCATGTGTTGCACAGAGGAAAGCTGGTGGCTGTGATGCACCCGGAGATGCTGCCTTACCTTAAACTCACCCAGAAAAATCCCTCCAGCCCCTCCAGGGGCTGCAGCCTTCCCGTCTCGAAGCAGTGTGGCAGGGCAGAGGTGTTTTGGGGAACACCCCCACCTTCCTGGAGCACAGAGCCAGTGGGAGATCGGGGCTGGGGCACAGGAAGCCATCCCCCCCCCAAACTCAGCCCAGCTTGAAAGCCCGGCAAGCACTAACACTAACAAACAGTCCGTGTGTTTATATCCCACCTTCCTGCCGGAGCAGCAGAGAGGGGGGGTTATTTTTGGCATATTTTGTCACTTCTGGAGATGTCGGTGAAGGCCAGGAATGGCGCAGAGCTGTTGGGAAAGCCCAGAGGCAACTGCCCCAGGCACGGGGCGGTGTGAGGAGGGATGTGGGAAGCTCTTCTGAGCCTGTTTACACAGGGATTGGGTTCAGCCTGCAGGATGTGGGGCATGTCCCTGGTTCCAGAAGACCTGGGGGTCTTCTGAAAAGCTGCATGGAACGGGACAGCTCTTCCAAACCACCAGCCCCACGCTGCTCCCCTTTACCCCATGGAGCAATGAAGCAGGAGAGCCACCCTGAGCCCTCTCCCATCGGGTGCTTCACTCCTTCCCACCCATCCTGGAGGTGGCCATCACCTGGACACCAGCAGCAATGTTCTGGCCCACCTTTGGGCTTATGACCAATGGTGACTTAGAACAGAAGTGAAGAAGAAAAGCACCAAGCCACATCGCTTATTGCCCACTTGCCATCATGCCAGAGGGCTTGGCCACTTTCTTTCAACTCGCTGCTGGTATCACAGAATCGTCATGGTTGGAAGGGATCTTTGAGATCATTGAGTCCAACCACAAAAAAACTCCAAAAAAACCCCAACCAACCAACAAAACCCACAAACAAGGCAATTTAAACTGCCCACCTCCCCAGTTCCAGAAGACCTGGGGGTCTTCTGAAAAGCAGCATGGAATGGGACAGCTCTTCCAAACCACCTCCTGTTCCAGCCCCATACTGCTCACCTTCACCCCATGCAGCAATGGAGCAGGAGAGCCGCCCCGAGCCCTCTCCCATTGAGTGCTTCACCCCTTCCCACCCATCCTGGAGGTGGCCATGGCCTGGACACCAGCAGCAATGTTCTGGCCCACCTTTCGGCAGGGCTTACGGCCAACAGTGACTTAAAACAGAAGTGAAGAAGAAAAGCAACAGGCAGGACACCAGCAGCAATGTTCTGGCCCACCTTTGGGCTTATGACCAATGGTGACTTAGAACAGAAGTGAAGAAGAAAAGCACCAAGCCACATCGCTTATTGCCCACTTGCCATCATGCCAGAGGGCTTGGCCACATTCTTTCAACTCACTGCTGGTCACTTGCCATCATGCCAGAGGGCTTGGCCACTTTCTTTCAACTCGCTGCTGGTATCACAGAATCGTCATGGTTGGAAGGGATCTTTGAGATCATTGAGTCCAACCACAAAAAAACTCCAAAAAACCCCCAACCAACCAACAAAACCCACAAACATGGCAATTTAAACTGCCCACCTCCCCCATTTGGTCCCAGCAAGTGATCTCCTCACCCATGGTTTTGGGTCTGCTTTGTCCACGCCCTGTAAGAGCCCAGGCTGACATCCCTGGCCCGTGGTAGGACATCCAGGTGTCCTCTGCAGCAAGGACTGCGTTTCCTGACAGAACCAGCAAGATCAGCAAGGAGAGTACATGGGTTCCTGCAAGCGCTCGCAGGCTGATGGCTTTGGCAGATAGCTGGGGCTTTTCTTTCAAGCATATAACTAAAATCCAGAGCATGAATAGCAGGAAAGCCCGGGTTTGATTTCGGCAGAAGCTCGGAGTGATAGCAGCGAAGAGGAAAACAGGTAAAACCAGGACCTCAGCAGATCAGGAGCTACTGGCCAAACCCCAAACCAGGCGTGCTAACTCCAACTGCCCCACCAAAGCAGGGAGAGGGGCTGGAAACATCACCCTTTCACATGGTTTGTCCATGAAACATAAGATTTAAGCCCAGAAAGCAGGTTGGGAGGTGAGGAGAGCCCTTCTTCCACACTAGCCCCGTGTCTGTGGTCTCCCATCTCCTCCAGCCTTTGCTGTTGCTAATTCCCCATGCATCACCTAAGGATGGGGCCACATCCACCTTTTCTTGTCTAGCACTTCCACACTAGCCCCGTGTCTGTGGTCTCCCATCTCCTCCAGCCTTTGCTGTTGCTAATTCCCCATGCATCACCTAAGGATGGGGCCACATCCACCTTTTCTTGTCTAGCATGGGTAGTTTAGAGGACTGTGCTCCACCTGAGAAGTGGTGTATCCCCACAGACATGCTGCAGCCAGGAGGAGAAGGTGCCACGGGCTCTACTTGGCATCAAGAGCCTGAATTCAGCCCTACCCTTGGGCATCCATTCAGACCCTGCACTTTCTCCCAGCCTTTTTATTTTAGCCCCAACCGGACAGAATTAATTAAGAACACCCACATTAATTTGCTGTGCGTGTGAA
Organism: Calidris pugnax; assembly: GCF_001431845.1. Classification (NCBI taxonomy): domain Eukaryota; kingdom Metazoa; phylum Chordata; class Aves; order Charadriiformes; family Scolopacidae; genus Calidris; species Calidris pugnax. The sequence goes on along the minus strand of NW_015090873.1, from coordinate 1,152,777 downwards.
GGGGCTGAGGATTTCTCTTCCAGCTGAAGATCAGGAGCCCCACAGCCACCCTGAGCCCAGCGCCAGCTCCTGGCCTTGCCGGTGTGTCCTCCTCCTCCTCCTCCTCCTCCCTACTGCTGAGCAGATAACAGGGCAATTGTGATAATGAGCCTCTGCCCCTTCCAGCCCTGCTCAAAGCACTTAATGAAGCCAGGCGCTAATGAACTAGGCTCCATGGCGCCCTGGAGATGGGTTATTGCCATTTGAGGTGGAGGGAAACCAAGGCAGGAGCAGGTGGAGTGGCTGACCCCGGTGACGAGGTACCTCAGGCTGGATGCAGGAGCCAGAGCTCCCTGCCCAGAGCGGGGAAAGGACAGCAGGTAGACGTGATGGCGACCACAGCTCTCTTATGTGGTGCCTGTGGCTGGAGAGACGGGTTTGCCCACATTTGGGAGGGCAGAGGGGACTCCCCACCCATCCCAGTCCCGACTCAGCCCCAAGAGGCTTTGAGGTAGCCATGCCTCCATGGCTGGAGCTCCCTGACCCTCAGGTTGCTGGTATTGCCTTCCTCCTCTGCTTCCTGCCCCCCCGAGTTTTGCAAGACCCCAGACCCAAGAGGCTTTGAGGTAGCCATGCCTCCATGGCTGGAGCTCCTGACCCTCAGGTTGCTGGTATTGCCCTCCTCCTCTGCTTCCTGCCCCCCGCGTTTTGCAAGACCCCAAAGACAGCTGAGGCACAGAGCTCACGGGTTCCCTTGCAAACGAGCTTCCTGGGTTTTGCGACTCACCAGCCCAACCTCCTTGGTGTCCCTCGTGACTCCGTTTCACTTCGCCGGAGCAGCGTTGCACCACCTCTTATCAACGAAGAAGCCCACGATCTGGCAGCACATCCCTCCTCCAAGGGGCAGCCCGACCCTGGCTGCAGCCCGATGCCTCTCCCCACAGCATTTTTGGACCAGTCTCCATGTTCTCGTGCAATGAGCATCCTCCCTTAATTCCTCCTGCAGACGACAGGTCCCCCCACAGCAGTTGCTCCTGCTGGTGGGGTCGTGGTGGCTCTCTCAGGGTCTGCCTGCGAGGGTGAGGACAGCCAATAAATCACAAGGATGCAGCCCCTGCGTTGCATGCTCTTAGGGCACACACGTCCTCACACACACACACACATCGACGGCATCCTAAAAATATTCTTCACTTTTTCACCAATTAAAATTTTCCAGCAGAGTCGGAAGCGCAGCCCACACCCTATCTGTACAGCCAGAGGCTTCCCCTCGCTTCCCCCAGCTCTGCTGGGGAAACAGAGCACACTGAACAACATTTCTGGCACTTTGGGGTGGGGCTTTTTTTTGGTCATTTTAAAAGCCTGGCTAAAATATCACCTTTTTTCAATAATTCATTCCACGATGGCTGGCACCGTCCCGCAGCTGAGCTGGGGGCACCGCAGCATCCTGCCTTGCTCTCACACACCCACGGGGGAAGGCTGTGGGTGAGCTGGGATGTTCCCACTTCCCACCCAAAGCCCCAGGTTGGAAGGCTCGGAAAATGAAACGAAGAAAAAAAATGTATTTAAAGCTAGTTCCCTCCTGGTGTTGGGCAGCAGAGAGCTAACCCTGGCTCGGCCACCTCTCTGGATGACAATGGTGACAAGCCACGATTTTCTGGTCAAACCTTTCAGAGGTGCCTGTTGTGCCAGGCAAAGGGGACACCTGAAGGATGCTCATATCCCACCAGCCCCTGGCCAGGCCCCTCTGAGCCATCGCTCACAGCAGCATTTTCTTGGCCCGGTTTGGCTCTCAAGTCACAGAGGAGGAGCAGGGGAAGCCACAGAAGGTGTTTACACAACAAGGGGATCGTCTCGGCGAGACGGGAGCCTTTGCCAAACCCAGAGCGAAGCTCCTACGAGGGAGATGCCATCAGTTTGTTTTCGCTAATTATCGCTAATAATTATTTGTGAGTGGTTGCTCTTAGGAGCTCCGCTCAGCCCCTGCTGCTCTTGCAGCCTTGTGGGCAAGGGGCACAAACAGGGGGGTCCTGCCCCAAAACCCTGCGGGCGAGGGGAGAGGGTGCCTGGGCAATGCCCCGACCGCAGCGGTGGCCACGCTGTGTGTCCCCTCTGTTCTGTCCCCTCTCCCCGCTCACACCAGTGATGGCCAGTTAGATCCCATCTGTCATCAGCCCCTCGGCCTCTCGTCAAACCCCAGATCCATCACAGCACATCTATTAGCAGCTTCCTCCCCCTCCTCGGACGCGGGATGCCTTTCTGCTGACACGGCAATCATTTCCCTCTCAACGCGCCTCGACAGCACCAGGATTTCTCCTTTCAAACCCTGGCGTGTCCCAGGGTGATTCCCAGCTCCTCCATTAACCCCTGGCCCTGCAAGACGGGGGCAGCCAGCCCTGATGGATGCCCCAGTGTCTCCTCCACCTCCGGTTAGCAGAACCTCTCTCCAGTTTCTCCCCCCAGCACTTGCCATACCTATGCAGAAGAGCATTTAACCTGGAGGTAACGTGTGTCAAGACTTCTCTTCTCTCCTTCTTATCTTCTCTGCCGAGAACAATGGAGGCAAGGTTTGCAGAGGGAGGTAATGTCTTTTTTTAGACTGACTGAAATAATTAGAAGAAAAAAAACAGGCAGGCTGTTGGGTACACGAGCCCTCCAGCAGGCCTGAAATAGAAGCAGAAGTCTGCGAAGCTGAATACCAGTGGAGAACAATAGCACCGAGCGTGACTAGTTGCTTTAACCAGTTCTGCCACCAAAAAACCATTCCCCAGCTGTTCCCCTTGGGCTGACAAACCGCATCCCCCGCTGTCCTGAGACCACCCCGCTGCTGCGGCTGAGGGAGCCACGCTGCCACGTGGGCATCGCTCCACACAGCCTTCGTGATGCCCAGAGAGACACCGTGGTACCCATGAGGGCATCCCTTGCTTCTCTGCACCCTGCGCCTCATCCTACTGCTCCTGGGGTCCAGCCCCAGAGACACCATCCCACTCTGTGCCCCAGGACCCTCCCCGACCCTGGGGACCCTCCAATTCCAGGGGCACTGTCCTACCACGGGGGGCTGGCCTGACCCCTGGGGACAGCTTTGGAGTCCTCAACATAGAAAGGACATGGACCAGCTGGAACAGGTGCAGCGGAGGGCCACGAAGATGCTCAGAGGGATGGAGCACCTCTCCTATGGAGACAGGCTGAGGGAGCTGGGATTGTTCAGCCTGGAGAAGAGAAGGCTCCGGGGAGACCTTATAGCGGCCTTTCAATACCTGAAGGGTGCCTATAGAAGGGCTGGGGAGGGACTCTTTGCCAGGAAGGGTAACGATAGGACAAGGGGAAACGGTTTTAAATTGGAAGAAAAAAGATTCAGATTAGATATCAGAAAGAAATTTTTTACTATGAGGGTGGTGAGACACTGGAACAGGTTGCCCAGAGAAGCTGTGGCTGCCCCATCCCTGGAGGGGTTCAAGGCCAGGCTGGATGGGGCTTGGAGCAACCTGGGCTGGTGGGAGGTGTCCCTGCCCAGGGCAGGGGGGTTGGAACTAGATGATCTTTGAGGTCCCTTCCAAGGGACCCCTTCCATGACCCTACCCACTCCTGGGGACCCTTCCTGACCCTGGGGACCTCTCCCACCCCCGGGTACCCTGCCCCACGCCACGGCTCGTGTCTCACCCTGCGGCCACCCCCTGTCCCCAGGGACCCTCTTCACCCCA
>NW_015090873.1:1074253-1148135 GCF_001431845.1 Calidris pugnax | reverse complement strand
ACGGGAGGAGAGAGAACCCCCCCCTGGGACGGGACGGGACCCCCCGGGACGGGACGGGAGGAGAGAGGACCCCCCGGGATGGGATGGGAGCCCCTCGCTGCCAGCTGGGAAGGTGGACAGAGGACCATCACCCACCACTTTTGGGCTTTTTTGGGGTCTCCGCTGGCGATGGGACATCCCCAGTCAAGCTCCGACAGCGGTGGCAACATAGGGGGACAGAAATAGGGACCCAAGGGGATGGGGGTCCTTCCTCCCAAGCATCCCCCCCCCTGGATGCAGTGGGGCAGAGCATCCTGGAGGAGAAGAGACCTTGTTGGGTCTTAAAAAGTTCCCGGGGGGGCGGGTGAGGCTGCGGGGCAGAGCCGGGCGCTGGCGGAGGACGAGTGCTGGCAGAGTCGGGCTTGTTGGAAATGCCACGCTTTGCTCAGGCCACCTTGTGCTGACTCTTACTGGGGTGTTGTACTTCCGTACTGGAGCTGGGCCTGGGTCAGACCGCAAGCTTGGCCATGGCCACATACCTCCCAGCCTTCCCCAAGTCTTCTCCTCCTCCTCCTCCTCCTCCTCTTCCTCTGGTTCTGCCCGGGACGGGTTTAACTGGGAGAAGGGCAGCGGTGCTTCTCCTGGACATGGAGGTTTTCACGTCCGTGGGATCACACCCCAATAATCCATCCCCCCCGCGGATCGATTAAGGTGCCACAAATTTGTTAGCAAGTTAAACAGGTCGTTTTCTCCCCTCAACTATTTCTGCTTCCTTTCCTTGCGTGAGGTTTTGCTGCTCGTGCACAAAGGAAGGAGGAGGAGGAGGACTTCAGGCTGTAGTACATGTGATGCCAGTAGCTGTGGCTTGTCTGTCTGTCTGTCCTCCTCTCCCCCCACCCCCGCCTTATTTCAGCTCCCAACGTTTTGTGGCAAGAATGAGAGCTTTTTTAAAACAGCAGGGCAACAAAGTGGCCCAAGTTGGTAGCGACTGAGAGTTGCTGTTGTCTGGCATCTATGAAATTAATCCACAGCAGAGAAACTGTTTCCAACTGGCACCCAAAGGGGCTTCGCACCCACCCCAGCCCCACAGAGTCCCTGGGGATGGGGAGTGAGGAGGGCTGGCAGGGCTCTGCCTGCCCCACTGCCTTCCCCAGCACTCACTGACTGGTGCTTTTCTTCATTAGCAATAAATTAATCCACTGGTGATCGCTTTCAGGATTGGGCATCAGCTGCAGTTGCCCAAGTTTCACGTGGGTCTGAGCGGTTTATTTCCAAGTGAGATGGTTTTGCTCCTGTGGGTCAGGGAGAAGGGGAAGTGCTGACAGCCAGGCCTGGAAGATAACGTGGAAAGGGAGAAAAAGAGTCAAAAAAAAAGAGTCTGGAGATGCAGGTTTTCTCCTGGGAGGAGTTTCATCCATGCCTCATAGGGAGGAGTATGCGATAAATAAGCTGCTTGCTTTAAATGAAGTTACTGCAACTCTGTGTACTTATATGTAGTTTGTAAAAGCACCAGCACTATTCAGTTGTTGGGTGTTTGTTTGTTTTTTTTTTATTTTGTTGGAAGACATGAAAAGTACGTGGGTTTGTGGGCCCTTAAAATACAGGAGCAGGGGAGAAATAACTGTTAAATAAAATGCTAAGTTGGCATCTCTGCCAAGCTGTGAAACATGAGTGTAAACCAGGCTGGAAGAGTGAAACTCGTGTATTACTTGTAATGCCACCATGATATGAATTGCAAAAATGACTTGTATGGATTGGTTTTGGGAGCGATGCCTTTGGCGTGAGCTAGCAATGGGATAACTCAGTTCTTCCCCTGTTTATGCTGGCTTTCTTGGCCGATGCCAGTGGGCTTCTTCTCACGGATTTACACCAGCGTCAGGAATGAATCCAGCCCAAGAACATCCCGGAAAGGCTATCTCAGTATCTCCTGCAGGAGGAATACCCACATAAAGCTGAATTAACAACATTAACTCATCTCTTTGTGCCGTGCTCTGGGGTTAGTGGTGGAATCTCAGGCAGAGAGCGGGACGGACACAAAGCCCTGCTCTCGGTGCCCTTCCCTGGCCAGCATCCCCTTGCTGACTCAGGGCAGGGGTGGCCATAAAAACCATCCAAAAAAATTGTCAGGCACCATCTCCGAAGCTCTTTTTGCTTTCAGAGGAAGAAACAGTCCGAGTTGCATCATCTGGTTTTTACACCCCTGAGCTGCAGGCGAGGGATTACAGCAGCTGCACCGGAGCTGCTGACCCGGAGCGCGGGCGCAGGATGGCACCCGTCACATCTGTCCTGTAGCAGGGACAGGAGGAGGAACCAAGCAGCTCAGGTGACTCCTGCGCAGTGCCTGGGACAGAACTGCTGTCATCTGCTGAGACCAGCACTCTCCATCTCATCGGGGAGTCGTGGATGCTCTCTATGGATGCTCCCGGGATGTCCTGCCTGGTGTCCTCCTCCCAGGGAGTACTTTTATATTAAAAACAGAGGAGACAGGGTAGTTTTCATTCTGCAGAGCACTGGGAGAGGATATCAAACCATGGATAGACCTATCTACTGTGTGATTTCAGACAGCCTTTCTGCCAGGTGGAGGGAAAAAGGCAGGAAAAATGCATCTACAAAGCAAAAAAATAAACACCTTAAGGAGTGAGAACATTTTGGCAGCTGTTGGGTCTGCAGTCACTCAAATAAACTCTTCGTACAGCTACATCCATGCAAAACTGCTACGAGGGAGGTTAAAGTCCGTGCCCAATTATCTAAAAACGACATCAAAAGGGTGCTCGATCAGGAAACCAGCAGGTCTATATTTGTGCAGCAATTGATGTTTGCTGAAGTCGCAGATCACAACTGAATACAACTTCCTGGCAACCTAAAAAGTCAAGTTTAAAAAAAAAAAAAACCCCACGCAGTCTCCCCTCGTTTCCCGGAAAACTTTTTCATGCTCTGTCATCCTGTATTGTGACCGTTTCAAACCCAGCTCAGTACAATTCAAGTAACTTCTACAAAGGGCGCCAAGGATGTTACAGGTTTCCGCCTCATTTTCTTTTTAGGTGATACACAGTTTAGTCAAGTTTCATGTTCCTGGTCTGCACCTGAGCCTACCTGCAAAGCCAAGCCCCTTCCCAACTTTAGTGGGGATTGGGATAAATGTGGGTGCGTGGGGTGTTAAATCTTTTTCCACTTTTTCTATGGGTGTGAGTTCCCTCTTTAGAGTAAAAGCTCGTCCCGATGGTAGTTGCTGTCCAAGGGCGTGTTTGTTGGGACCGTGGTGCATGAAAACAGATTTGTTAGCAAGGCTCTCCTCCAAATTTTTGGAGCTAATCTGTACTCACTTGCTCTGTCCTCACTCCCTTCTGGCCACGGGAGTGTCCAGCTCTGACTCCTTTCCATGCATGTGGGATCTCCTCATGTTATGAAACGTGATGTCTGAGCTCCAGCCACTCTGGTTTGTTTGGTTTGTTTTTTTCTTGTTGTTTTGTTGTTTTTTTTTTTCCTGCGAGGGCCTTTTGGAGATGGTTGGGGCTCTGCCTTTGTCGTGCAGCCCCGCTCTGTGTGAATGTGCCGGTTCTCTGCAGTGAGATTGCTGCTGTTATAGACGGGGACGTGGAGGAAACCGAGCCTGGGGGGGCTGTAGGGTTCCTGGGAGGAGGCTGGAAGATTTGGAGTTGGCTTCTCCTTGCAAGTCACAAGGCTGGCGAGGTGTTTGTGTAAGGGGATTTGGCTCAGTGAGGGATTCCCCTCGCCTTGCTCCGGGGAAAGAGGCTTATTGAGGGGTCTGTGGGGTGTTGGGAGTAGTGGGGTGCTCCGAGGGAGGAGAAATGGGGATCCTGCCTTTGCAAAAGCTCTTCCAGCAGACTGGAGAGGAGGAAAACTCTCATCTTTAACTGAGTCTGCAGGAGAAGGCAGTCAGCTAATAAGCCTGACTGCCCCCGCTCCCCGTCTTAGGTTTCCTGTCTCCAGTTGACGAGAATATTGATATTGGATATTTCTGATGTTTTTTTCAAAGCAGGGAAGTTAAGCCTCTCCTGGTTTTTACCAGGCCTGGAAAGCCAGCAGCCTCCCAGTGCAGGATGCTGGGGCTCCTTGTGCTGTTGCGGGTGGGCAAGAGCAGGCTGTGCCAAACAGCAAGGAGCTAAAGGCAGGGCAAAAAAAAGCCCCACTCTTGGTGCTGTCTTCTCTGCCAGTCCTTCCCTCTGCTTACAAACCACGCAGGAGCCTGCTGGGAACATCTTAGTGTGGATGTGATGAAGTCCAGGCCTTCAAGCTGTGGATTTGCCCACAGGAGTTGGACTGGGGACGATGACCAAACGCAGAGACCTAGAGGAGAAGCTTGTAGAAGTGGCTGTGGGCTAAAATGTGAGCATTGCTATTGATGCCAGCAAGGTCCATCCCTTTGGGGTTTATCAGAAAGCTGGAGGAGCAAAGTGGAGAGGAGGGTGCTGGTTTTCAAGGAGCACTTGGTGCACAAGCGTGAAGGAATACCTCTACCGAGAGGGGAGCAGCACTGCTGGGGAAGCAGAGGAGCAAGGTGGACTTGCCACCATCCCAACAGTGTCCCCAGGGGTGGCCAAGGTCCATGCTCACTCCCCAGTCCTGTGGCAGCTCCAGGGTGGGAGCTGGTTGAGTTTTCCTCTGGAAGATGCCAGTCTTTTCCCTTGTGACGTGGTGGGTGCTGAGGTCTTGGCTGGGCAGGCTTTCTGATGACCTTCGTTAAATGGATGGAAAAGTGCTTTTTGTTGTAATTCATTCTCCCTTCTGTCCTTGCAGGATACAAAGGAGGAGGCCTCAGAGAAACCAAAGCCTGCTCCGACCGCAGAGAAATACGGCTGGATTAAGAAAAGCAGTGGAGGGCTCCTGGGATTGTGGAAGGATCGTTATGTCCAGCTACGGAAAACGCAGCTCGTGGTCTATGAGGATGAGGTATGGCCACAGCTAAGGATCTTGAATGAGGAGCAGGATTGGGCCGGCCCTTGGTGACACGTGTTCTTGTGTTTTTCACTCTTCCCTCCATCCCATTCCTTTCGAAAGGGCTTCTCCAGTTATCTCCAGGAAGGGTAAATGCTATAAAGAAGAGACAGAGACAGCAGCTGCATTTTTAGAGTATATTATGTACCATAAATATTTTAGCCAGTAAATATTTTGACAGTGTCACTGCCAAAAAAGAAATGGGGGCAGGACATCCTGTGAGAAGGCGAACAGAGCGAAGCTTTGGGCGGAAGCAGGATATGTGCTATGCGTTTTTTTGGCTTTTAAAGGATAAAACTGGTTTGTAGCAGCCTGACTTCCCACCTGCTGCTAGAGGGGACAGCAGGCGACCCTGCAGCTGTTTGGCACCCTTCAAGCAGCTCAAATTGTTGCTAGCCAGACTTTTCATGGTTTTGTTTAGCCAACGCTGGATGCAGGGTGAGGTTGTGAGCGCTCGTGTCCTCCTTAAGTAGGGACACAGTCTGGATTTGGCTCATCTTTTCCCTTTACTTGAGCCAGTACTGAGCAAAGGACCCCTGGGAGCCTTCTCCTGGACTTCCCTAGATAAATTGCGTGCCTTAAGTTCACGGCCTCGTTTAAGAGCTGTTTCCAATCAAATGAGAAATAGGAGCCAAGCCAAATCTGTCCTGCATCTTCATGCGAGAAGAATGGAGAGTGCAGGGCTGGTCCTGCTGGGCTGCAAAGGTGGCTCTTTCCTGAGCCAGGCCCTCAGTTCTTGGGCTTCTGCAAGAGCAGGGTTTGTCCCAAAAGTTAGAAATTCCAGCGTGGAGCATAAGTTACAACCCAGAGAGGTTTGAGATTAGGGAAGGGTAAACCTGCTGGTTTATGGTGGCTAGAGTTTGTGGGTGCACCGTGATGGAGGAGCGTTTCTCACCACATGGTCTGCACAAGGACCACGTGCCTGTGTGGTGTGGGACACAGGGGGATCTGGGTCATTTGTGGGCATCAGGATGATATAAACCCCAAATCCTGTAAAGCTTCTGTGTGGTGTGTCAAGGGAAGAAGAATGGGGAAATGTTTCAGCAGCTGTTTTTGCTGTGATGATTTCAGGAACAACAGGACTGACAAACGAGGTTGGTTCTCTTTTTTTTAAAAAAACATACTATTGCCTAATAAGATTTGTGATAAACAGTTTAGGTTAAAGGGTATTACCTCTTCCCATACACTGAATCCTCCTGCTCTCGCCGAATCGCAGAGCTTTCCGGAGGCGTTTGTTCTTAGTTTTGAAATGAGGAGTCAGTGTCAGGTGATGAGGAGCTTGGAAGGCAGACAAAGTGGTGGGGCTTTCTCTTACCCAGGGAGATGCAGCCTGGTCCCGCACACCCTTGACTCTGCAGATTGCTGCCTGGTGCTTCAGACACTTGTTGACTCCAGCTGAAGCTTCAGGAACTCACATATTCAAAATCTATAAACATGACGTAGGTTTTTGGGTTTTTTTTTAAAGGGCATGCCTTTAAAAACAAGATATATGGAGGCTCTCGTTACCACAAGGGAGAAGGAGGCTTTTAAAGTAAGATTAATTTTCACAGACGTTCAGAAGAAGGAAAAATCCCAATCATTTAAAGGGTTATTTTATTATCTCAACAAGGAAAATGGCATTTGTAACAACCAGGCATAATGTTTTCTGGTAGCCTGCGGATTGTGGTAACATCCTGTAATAAATTGCGTCTGTAAGCTACAGTAGCTACAAGGTCCCATTATTGTAAATAAGGGATCATGTTAATATCTATAGGCTATTAAACCGGCTTACAGCGAAGTCAAATGTCTTAGGAGAGGAAATTGCTACAAAATTATCTGGTAGCACAATAGGATAGCATGTGGTTGTGCAGACTTTCTACAGGGGAACTAAAGGAAATGGCAATTTTCTGCACTCAGGAGGGGTCCTGTTGCCACAGAATTGAGGCAGTTCATGTTTATTACTGTATTTATCTTCCTGTAACGTGAGTTAGGGCAGTGTTGCTGTCTCCATCTTACAATTGGGGAACTGAGTTTTTGAGACGAGAAGGGCTTTGCCCAATGTCAAAGGAGGGTCTCTGGTGCAGCGTGCTGTGGTGGCTTTTATTTCAGAGCTCTACCTGCCATTTTCCCCACTGGACCTTCTCCACATCCCTGACCCTGGAGCCAGGCAGAGCATCCTGGACCATCCTCAGGCTGAAAGAGTTTTAAATGGGATTGTTTGGTGCTTTCTGAGTTGGAGCCCTGGAAAAAGAAAGGAGATAAAGCCTCAGGCAACAGAAATACAAGCATCTTTCTGTGTGTATCCTAAGTTTGACCTACATGGGTTAAATGGGAAGGAGGTCAGCTTCCATGTGGGAGGGCAGGTCTAGAGGCTGAGCGTTTCAACTGATCTAGACCCATCAGATTTCCAGGAACTGAGGGAGTGACTTGGGAGGCTTTGTGTTTTTATCAGTCCCTCATGTGCTGGAGCCCTTCGCAAGGAGGCGTTAAGCCTTTCAGCAGTTGTTTCATATGCAGGCCAGCTCGTTTCTGTGATTGCAAGATCCTGGCTGCACTTGCAGCTGAGGTCTGTGCGTGCAAAACAAGAGCAGAGGGGGCTGGCCAAGGCAGGAGGCAGGCAATAAGGCTGTACCCTGTCACCGGAAAGTACAGTCTGAGCAGAACACAAATACTGTATTTATCATCGTCAGTAGCAATCTCCTGGAATGCACTCCTAGCCTGCCCTGGGAGTGTGCTTCCCATATGGCATCTGTTGGTCAGGCTCTGGGTTTGGTTTAAAGTTGAGCTACCTCCAGAAGGCAAATGGCAAATGGCTATTGTATTACCTGGAGCAGATTGTGTGTGGGTGGGTGTGTGGGTGGTGGTGGGGAAGTCATCCCACCGGGCTTCGGGTTTCTCTCAGCGGATGTGAAATGATGGGAGATGGATTTCTTGTTGTCTGCTGTGCCTCCATCTGCAGCACCCCACATCTGTACCCTCACATAAGCTAAGAACCAAGCAGGCAGGTTATTATTTTCTAAGGGGGCTTCTCGTTGGCTTGTCTCTGCATATTCTTGCCAGAATAAAAATTAAGTCCTCTGCTTAATTAAGCTCTCTGCAAAACTACAGAGAGCGTCTGAAGGAGAGGGAATCCTATGCAGAGAGACTACACAGATCAGTATCATCACTCCACAGATTAGAGAGCATCAGTCTTGGGTTTGGGTGGAATCCTATGCAGAGAGACTACACAGATCAATGTCATCACTCCACGGATTAGAGAGCATCAGTCTTGAGTTTGGGTTTTTTTCCCCCTAAACAGTGCAGCTAGTGGTTAAAGTTGTGGTTTTTTGCTGTTTTGGGATTTTTTTAAAGCATGTTATTTGACAGGGGAAAAAAACCTACCAAAAAATCTTCTAGACTCCACTCAGTATTTAACAGTTGTGCAGTAACATCTGCGTTTTGCCCCTGGTAAAGTGATAGTGTATACCCCAAAGTGATTTATTAAAACGTTTTGAGATCATCAGAAAGAGAAGTAAATGATTATTTCAGGCAGTCTAGACCTTGTACAGTGAATGGAGGGTTGCAGCCCATGAATGTGTGTAAGCGAAGAGGTCTTTGCTGGAAATTTTACCTTCATATAAATAAAAATTTCAGAGGGTCTTGCTTTCCCCTTCTTGTCAACTTTTCATTAAGGAAGTTGTTTGTCAAGTGTGATTCTTTGGTTAAAGTCATGCATTAATATGTTTAGGTGTTTAGTTTCTTCTTAAGGGCCAAGCTTCCAGACACACACACGTTTAAGTTGCAGCATCTACTCCATGAATTGGTTTTCTGCGTTAAATCATGGATGTAGGGGCTTCTGTACCAGGTTTTTAAACATCTTATTGATTGTCCCTCACAGCAAGCACAAAAGGAATTTGAAAAACAAGCCCTAAAAAGTGTAGAGGAAAAGAGAAAGGTGGCCTGAAGGGAATTCCCTGCCTTGGTTGGCAGCAAATGCAACGCTGTGGGACAGCCCTGTGAGCTGTGTGCCACAGGACCACCGAGTGAGAACTCAAGCTTTGTGTCTCGGGGTGATGTAAAAGGATTGCTTTGATTTCTTTGGGACACTAGAGACAGGAGGGTGTCCAGAACGTGTGCCTGAGACCCATGCGTTGGGGCAGGACTCTGGAAGCGACCTTGTCTCTGTGTGATGCTGAGTATCCTCCAGGTCCCAGGAGGTTGAAGGGACCTGAAGAGCTACGACAGGGTCGGGCCCTTCTGTCTTGATCTTAGCAGTGCAGGACAAACATAAAGGATCTCTTTGTGACCCAGGTAGGCTCGTAGAGAGGGGATGGCCACTTGCCAAGGGTAAAACAGAGACAAAAGCCCCATTCTGGCGCTCCCTGAACTTGGATGCTTTTCCTTTGCCTCAGACATGGAGTTTTCTCATTTCTCTGGCTGCTTTCTCCCCCACCTTCCCTGAAGAGGATAACTTACTTGAGCAGTTCAGGTCTCTTAGATGAAGGAGCCGTAGCTTGCATAGTCAAGCCAGTTTCCCTGGAAGGCAGGGTCCTACATGTCCTCACTGCCCTTGTTCCCTGTCCCCAAAGCCACCCCAGGGAGGAGAGGGGCAGCTGGAAGGCAAGAGGTGGTCACAGCAAAACCACAGCTCTTCACCCTGACAAGTCCTTCTTGTCCCCCAACTTGGTCCTCTGCTCTTCTTGGGAAGTGGAGTAGAGCTTGCATGGGATCAGAGGGAAGGTTCCCCTCCAAGAGGCTGGAAGGATGGTGTGGACAAGGAGGGTGACGTGGAGGGGGGGCAGAGCTGCTCTCGAGAGCTGGCAGAATGGGATGGAGTCTTCGTGCTGGTCTCTGGTCACAGTCCTGCTAAGCCACCTACATCCTGAGCCCAGCAAACCTCCAGGTTGGAGCTGGTAACCGCCCCGGCCGTGCGGCAGGGCTGGGATGTGGGCGGTCATCCACTGAAGGCCGGGATGAGATCACCCATCCCTGAGGCATGTATTCCTGACCTCACCCTTCTCTGTCGCTTGTTGGTCGCTGAGGGGTTATTATTTCCATCCCTGTTCTTTCGCAGTGACATTGTGATACCAGGATTGCAGCAGGAGCCTTGTGCCTTCGCAGGGCTCCGTAACGTCAGCAGGATTTTATCTGCTGGGTTTTAAGTTTGGGCAGGATTAATCTCCTCCTCCTAGTAAACATTTTCCCAGTTCTCCGGTCACGTTCACCTACTCAGTGTTAAATGAAATAAACAGTCGTGTCATTAAAATAATAAACCTAAATTAGATCCAGACGTCCCTCGGTGGCTCCGAATTTGCTCTGCGTACCGGCATCGGCTCTGCCGGGCCCCCAACCCCAGATAGGAGGGTTTAGAAAACCTAAACACAGCCTGAGCTCTGCACAGCGACTTAAATGTCAAGTGGTAAAGGGAGGAAATTCCCCGCAGCCCACTTCCCTCTGAACTCTCCATTCCCTGCCTCCAGCCACACAGCAGCTTCCTGGCTACGACATGTTTCCTCATCCCACACCCCTTTTCCCGCTACGGGAATTGCTAAATACAAACTCCGAGGGGTACGGAGCCCTGAGCTGGGGATGGTCATGGCCAGCAGTTTTAATTTAGGATGGTAATAAGTTCATGAGGAGTGCTGACTGTAGCACTTTACCAGCAAGAACTGCCCTGTGATTCTCCCTGCTTATTTGTGTAATAGTTAGGAAAAGGCAGCTTGGGTCTTCTACTGAGATGTGAAGAATATTATCTGCCCAGCATCACACTGCGATTCCTATTAGGGCCGGCGCTCCACAGCTGAACTGAGCCACGCACCCCCTGTGGAATTTTAGTTATGTTACTGGGAGAAATGAGCCAAGATCGCGGCCGGCGCTCATCAGTGGAGATACACCAGAGATATTCCTTCCTGAGACGCTGGCCCTGGCAGTTTTGCTGGACTGTATTTCCAACCCGAAGCATTTTGACAGCTCAGAGCGTGGCTGCGAGAGGAGCATGTCCCAGTTGCACGTGGCTCATGCTGACCTTGCTGAGGCTTGGCACAACAGCAGGGCTCATCTCTTATCTCTGTTCTGCCTTGGGCTTCCGGGGGGGCTGCTTGGACCATCGTGATGCTTGCGCTGTCTTCCCTGTGAAAAAGCAGAATAAAATCTCCTGCGTTCGTTGTGGGGAGGAGGCAGTGTCGCCAAGCTAAAGGGAAGCTTGAGGAACGCTCTGAGATCATGCCAGGAAGGTTTATAAAAGTGCATCATGTAATTCCTCCTTCCTATGGAAGGACTGACAGCACGTTCTCAGCCTGTGGCTGGGGCAGGATGATGGGCAAAGACCTTCCCACCTTCCTTCTGCCTGAAGATCCCTAGATGAAGCCAACAGAGATGGTAGAAGCTGGTGTTACCGTCCACAACGTGTTATTTGCTCAGCCACTGTGGACCACTAGCCACAAACTGGCCTGTAGCTTAAAGGCTAGGGTGTTTTCTCAGTGAGATGGCAGCCTGATTTATGGGGGCTTGCTGTCTACGTGCTGGTTATTTTTAAGGCAGAAGAGCTTTTAGACAGATGCAATGGGAAGACATGCAGAGTTTGATGGTATATGATTGATTTCAATGCCTCCTATTCATAATAATGTTTCATTCTCTCTCTGCAGGATGAACAGAAATGCATAGAAACAGTGGAACTGGAGAGTTATGACAAGTGCCAGGAACTGCGTGCACTACTCAAAAAGAAAAACCGTTTCATTTTAATCCGCTCCCCCGGTAAGAAGGTAGGATTGCCTTTCTCATCACCCTCAAGTTGCAGACTCCAAAATGAGTTCCCAGGCAGCTGCACCTGCAGCTGATGAAAAGCTCTTTGGCAGCTGGGAGAAATGACCTATAGCTGGGGATGGTCCACAGCGTGTAAGGAGGAGCGCTGCTGTCTCGTAGACTTTCTTCTTACGGGGAAAAGATCTTCCTGCCACTCAACTCTTCCTCTTCATATTTTTCCTGCCTTATCATTTTCTTTCTTCCAGTTGTCCCTGAGCAGTGGAGAATGACCCTTCCCTGTGGTTGCCCCATGTGTTCTGGGCGAGGAAGTTTCCCTGTCCCAGCTGTAAATGCTGTAGCTTTGCTCAAGTTCCAGTGAAATCAGTGATACCGATCCATGTTCTGAGACATTCCTGGAGCTGTTGGTCTGAGAAACTCCAGTGCAAAGTTACTTGCAGCCAAACAGGCCCTAGGAGAAAAGATTTATTTTACAGAATTCATAAAACTCTACATCTTTAGCATCCTGCACAGCATCTGGTTAGATCCAGAACCTAACAACCAGGCTGGTGTTGCAGAGAAGTTACACAGCCATCTCAGCACTGACAAGGATACACTTGACTTACTTCCTATGTAGGTTTGTCATCGCTACACATCTTTGGAGGTTCTCCTCAGTTCTTACTTAGATACTATCCATTTCAGCATCTTTATGGGCTAGGATGCTTCTGTTGTTGCTCTGAGGCATTGCACTTTGACTTGCAGTCTACTTTAAATGCAATTTTACTGGCATCAGATATCTTATTAAATCTCCCCATGCCAATCTGAGAGGTTGTGAGGGTCAAAACATACTCATTTCCATCAGAATGTGAACAGGCAAAAATATCAACTTGCCTGCGTTCCCTCATCTCCACTTTGTTTAAATAAATGGAGATTGTTTAGTCATTGTTGCTTATTCTTTCACTCCGGTCACTTAGTGTTTACTCATATAATAAGACCCCAGCTAAGTTCAGAGCATCATTTTGCTAAACTTCATTCAAAACAACAAAACAAGGACTGTCCCGCCCCAAAACACTTGCATGGATCAGGGAGGGGGGGGAGAGAGAAGGTGAATGCTGTTTGTTTTGCAAGTAGGTGCAATCCCTGTTGGGAAGAAAAGTGATATTAAGCACCACACACCAAAGTGCTGGTACCCTGGACATTTGTACCCTGGGCTAGTGAGCTCCTGCTCAGCTCTGGATCCCAGAGCAGAGAGTTTCTCTGGTTCGAGTGAAGGTTTAGCGTTTGTTTTGTAACTTGATTAATCAGAAATAATGTCAATTTTAGTTTGAAAGTGGCTAATCCTGGCAGTGTGTTTTCTAGAGCACAGCTTGGTAACTACAAGTGCACACCTACTCCCAGGGAGAAGAATAAAAGCCAGTGGGCTCAGAGATGGGCAGCAAAGCAGGAATTATTATTATTATTATCTTAGAGAAAAGTGTGTAAAAGTCGCATATGACTTTGCACTGCTGCATGAATCAACAAGAGGGGTGAGACCTGCTCCTAAACCTTTCATTTCTTGCTAGAAGGAAGATGTGCCCAAACTCTGCCCCAAAAGGGTAACTTCATCCTTTCGGCATGCTGGCAAGTTTACAGCTCGCCTGTTTTTCATGCCACTGATTAAATAGAGACCTAGATAGAGGCTACTTTTTATAAGGCTCCTTTGGTGAAAGGAAGGGCTTTTATAAATGAAAAGTTCCCTGTTTGTAGCTCCCCTCCCACCCTCCTTTTGGCTGGGAATCTGGTGAGGGTGTTGACACACAACATACTTTGGCAGATGTTAGAACAGGCTTCAATTAGGAGGCCAACGTACACAACTGTCCTTCTTCTGTTTTTGACATTGCAGCTGTGGCCATAGATATCAGCTAAACATTTTCCATTTGGGAGGCTTGCTGCCATCCACCGTTTAAAATCACCCTGTGGACTGCCTTGCCAAGCCCTGCCAGATCTTGCTGGGATTTGGGTTTTTTTTTTGTCCCCTCTCTCCTGAACACCATGCTGAGGAATGCAGAAAGCTGGTGAAGTTTGTGGGACTTAGGAATGAGCCAGGAAAGGCCACTGCTTTTTCAGCGCACAAATAGGAGTTTCCCTGTTGAAAACAGAGAGCCCAGTTTAGCTGCAGGGGAATCCCGGTTTAAATCTTGGATGGGATATTCTTGAAGAGCAGAGGACGTGAATCAGTCAGTTAAAACTCCTCTGCAGCTAGAGTTGCACCCAAATAAATAAGTTGATTTGCTAAACACTGGTCTTTGATGGATGTACTGCAGATTCTGCTTACCCTCTTCACAAGGATGATGTTTTTATTAAGCTGTGACAATATGAGCACGTCACATGCCTGCACTGGTGTGGAGCTGAAACAAAGTGCTGCTGCAAGTGTGCAAAAGACCCCTTCTGCTTAGACATCTCAAATGCTTCATTCCACCCGCAGCAATTAAATGAAAACTGTTGGATGCAGAGAGCTGAGCTTGTAGGAAGGTGCAGCAGATTTGGCCTGGAGACCTTAAAACATACTCACGATGCAAAAGGCATGATGCTTGGTGTAAACTGCCTAGAGACTACAGGGATTGGCAAAAAGTCTGGTATTCAGCAGGTCTGAAAGCCTTTGGCTGCAGGGAAGTCTTAAGAAGGTAGCAAGGGAAAAAGTCCATGAGTAAGCACTACAGCTCCCTACGAGTCCTTTCCTAGCATGGCCAGGCACAAACTCCTCACCTGCAGTCAGGGGTGGAAACTTCCGTTGCTTATTTTTCTCTTCGTTGACTTTGGAGGCACCTGCAGCTGCCTTCACCATTGGCCCAGCCTGGAAGCTGTTAGTAGGTCACAGCGAGGCATGTTTGCCCTGTGCACAGAGGAGTCTGCTCCTGGGGTCTGCCAGTTTGGCAGAGATGCTGCTGCCTTATTCCCAGGGATGAGGTAGCTCTTGATTCAGCTGCAGAAAACCACAAGAATCCCCTCACTGACAGTCCCTTGGCTTCCACTATTCCCTCCATGATCTAAGTTGACAAAATCATTTAGAAGACGACAGGAGATGACCTCACATTTGGCAGATAGACTCTGGTGCACTCTTGGTAGTTTAAGATGTTACTGACCCATCTCTGCCCTGGCTTCTGCTTGAGGTGACAACCCTGTACCAAAAGTCAGAGATCCAGAGAGGGTCATGCAAAACACTTGAGGTGACAACCCTGTACCAAAAGTCAGCACGAGGGCAGACATTCCTGCACCTAAACCAGCAGTTCACAAGCAGTTCACAATCCAGTTTTGCCCAGTCCCACTGAACTGAAGCCAACACCAGGCTTTGTACTGAAACAGCTGAGAAGCAAGCACAGGTTTCTGTTGCCCACCTCTGCTGTGGATCAACAGCATCCAGCAGAATTGCTCAGCAAAGAGCCAGTGTCAGTAAAGGTCTTGGACTGCAGCTATACAGTTCTCCAGAACTTGTTAAATGTTCAATATCTGAAGGGTGCCTATAGAAGAGCTGGGGAGGGACTCTTTGCCAGGAAGGGTAACGATAGGACAAGGGGAAACGGTTTTAAATTGGAAGAAAAAAGATTCAGATTAGATATCAGGAAGAAATTTTTTACTCTGAGGGTGGTGAGACACTGGAACAGGTTGCCCAGGGAAGCTGTGGATGCCCCATCCCTGGAGGGGTTCAAGGCCAGGCTGGATGTGGCCTTGAGCAACCTGGTCTGGTGGGAGGTGTCCCTGCCCATGGCAGGGGGGTTGGAACTAGATGATCTTTGAGGTCCCTTCCAACCCAAACCATTTTATGATTCTATGATTCTATGATTCTCCAGATGCCTGTTAAATCATTTAGTGCAGGTACAACAGAACGACCCCGAGAACACTTCTCTTTCCTGGAAAGCAGGGTCAGCATAGCCCTGAGACTGTCACTGCTTGAAGAGACTGATGTCTCTGAGGAGACGTGGAGCAGTCGGGGACGCTGTGCTCGCTGCCATCAGGGACAGTGATCCCGTGTGGGAGCTTCTTGCTGCATGACACCAGGCAGTGACTCAGGGGGAGCTGACAGGCCGCGCTGTGCTCCGAGTGAACTGACAGTAAATGGCGTGGTCTGTGTTCCTGGCTCACAGCGGTCACTGTCACATTAGGTTTAGCCATGACAGCTTTTCCTGGCACACCCGCCTGTTGTTTATGGCATGAGTCAGTCTCAGCTGGCTTAGCAAAGGAGGAGAGCAAATCTGCTGCCCTGCCTGCTGCCCTCTTATCTTTGGTGTCACTAATTCTCTGCCTTAAATTGCTGCTGGAGAATGGAGCCTGCTTAGCGTTTCGTGGGGAGTACCCATCCTCAAGTGCATCCTCTGATATCTGTGAATAGAATCACAGAATTGTCTAGGTTGGGAGGGATACTCAAAGGAGGAAAAATACAGACAAGATAAATCCATTTGTTCCTTGTTTGTAGAGGACCTGGGGGTCTCAGACTAGTGTAGAGAGCCCCAGTCAGGGGGAGGCAGGGCTGAGACCTCCTCCAGCTCCTTCTTGCCTCTCCTCTGCAGCCGCCTGCTTTGCAGGGAGCTTCCCCCAGGCTTTGGGTTCACCTCCTCTCCCCAGATGAATGCAGACAGACAAGGGACTGCAAGGCAACAAAGAGACTCTGATATCCCCAGCACCGGCCTCAGAGCCCCAGCAGTCTGACTCTTCCTTGGTATCCGTGGGTATGGTTCTAAAAAAGGAGGAAAAAAAACCTTTCCAAACAAAGATAACTGGGCATACTGGGAGGAACCTGCTGAGAGCCTCGAGGCTGTCCCTCTGTGGCACAGCCCCAGGGACTTGTGCAAGCAGGGAGCAGGGCTGCAGTGGCATTGCCCACACTGCCCCATGGCAGGGAATGGTGTTCCACGGAGGGCTCTTTCTGCTGATGCCTTGGGAGCATCTTTCCACGAGTCCCCCCCCCATCTGTGGGGTCTGCTTTCAGTGGCCGCAGCGGTAGGTCGGCATCACACCATGTGGCAGAGGGTTGCATGCCAGAGGGACATCTCAGCTTCTCATTAAGGACAAAATCATCCCCCCGAGGCTTCGCTCTGCCCTGCTGGAGGGAGGGTTGCTGACACCAGCGCTTAGTCACAGTCTGGGAGGCTTTATCTGGGGGCTGACAATGAGGCACAGAAAGTAGCACTGGAAGAGGAAGCTTGAAGCCAGGCAGGAATCCCTCCCTTGAACAACATGTACGGAGATTTCTAAACCCTGGTGCAGGCTGCCAGGTCTTTGCCAGGCAGTGCAGCAGCTCAGCTGCTCACAAGTAGAGCTTTCTCGTAAGCTTTTTTATAATCATCACAAAGCTTTGGGGCATAATCGTTTCTAAACAAAAAAAAAAAAAAAAGTTTTTAAGCACACAGAAAACCAGGCCTTCTTCGACTAAAACAAAATCTGGCTGTCACTCTGTTTTGGAGCCTTGCCTTCCCTTGGGTTCCCTGGTTAGTGTGGCCCTTCTGCACCCCAGACAAAGGGCTCTTTTTCCTGAGGGCTGTGGTTCAGGCCCCAGCCTCTCCTCTGAGCTCTCACGAAGACATGTGGTCCCGTCACCTTATGTGCAGACTAATCGAATAAATAATCTTTTCCCCAAATTGCTTCTTAACTCCCTGCTTGCCCGTGCTGGTTGTGAGGGTCTGGCACTTTGTCACTGTGACGTGCAGATGTAAAACCATGGCACTGAAGCAAGGAATAAATGCAGAAGGGAAGGGCAGTCAGTTTCTAGCTGAACAGCAGGAGTGGGTATAAGGAGATCAGGCTTTAGTTCTGCAGAATTTCTGATGGTACCTTCAGGAGTTGCTGAGACTCAGAACAGTGGGTGCTCTGTTGTGCCATAAACAAAACGGGGAGCTGCTAAGAGTGTTTGTCAGCCACCATTAGCTTTGTCACCCTCATTTTATGTAGTCCCTGTTTTATAGAGACACTGCTGTGATTTCAGAATGCGGGGCCTCATTTACAAAAAGACTGAGACTACAACTGCTCTTGAAGGCAATGGGTAGGTGCAGAATACCTATAGGAGGTTAAATACCCCAAAAACCTATTCCAAATGAGACCCTGCTAGTATGGGTTTTGGATGACCCTCTCTGGATCTCACCTCCCCACCTGTAAGAGGCGGATGATTTCAGTTGCTCTGAAAAGTATTTTGTGAAGCCCCCAGATACTGTAGTGATAAGCAGCAAAGAAAAGACCATCGGGGGAATCAGTAATTCTGTTTTCAGGGCAGGGCTTGACCTGAGTGCAATCAATAAGACATACTGACCCATGAGGATAAAACACGAAAGGATAGCTCAGTAAGAAGTGCTGCCCCTGTCACTAGGGACAGTGCTAGGAGGAACATGCCCAGCAGACTGAGTTAGGACTGCCCTGGCAATGTTGGGCTTGTCTAATTTTTAAGTGCTTGGTTTTGCAACTTTGGTGATGTTCTTTAGCACAAGAGTATTTCTGTGTGCCTGTGCAGTGCAGATTAGGGCACCACATGGAGCTATTTGGATCCAGGCAGTCTGCCATATAGCCAGCTGTAATGTGAAGAGGATGTTTCTCTCCCCTGAAGTGGACACTGGGGCAAAGCTACATAACACTGGTGAGGTGCTCAGAGAACACAGCACTGAAATAAATAACACCCTACCTATTGTTCCTGCTGTGGTCAAGAAGAGATTAGATACTCTGAGCAAAGCCATGGGGCTGTCCTGGAAGAAGGGAGAGCTTGCTGGCTGGAGGACAGGCCATACAACCACCCTCCCTTCCATTCTTTTTTGTGTCCCATGCTTCTTGCCGGCTTCCTCTTGTATGGCTGACTCTTCCCTTCTTCTTAGGACAGCTAGTCAAACCCCACAGAGCGTGTGTCTGTAGCACTCACTGCTATATTTCTTCATTTGCAAACAGAAAAGGATATGGTTAATTTTCTTCACTTACGTTGGCCTTATTCCTCATCACGTCCGTGCTCAGCTGAATCAGGGTTGGTGCAGCCAAGGTCAGAGCCCCAGATTCCTGTATCAGTTCTGTTCTGCCGAGCCACAGGAACAGGGAAGCAGGCAGAGCCTGCTGCACGCAGCCTTCCCATTGCTTGCAGCCTGGGGGGGGAAGTGGGAGAAAGTACTTTATTTCATCTGAACCAGCATAAAATTACTTGGACTTGCAATCTGAGTCTCTACACACAGTGTGACCATTGGCTGTACCGCTCGCTGCTGCTCGAAGGGCTATTCCGAGCCTTTTGCAGAAGGAAGAAACTCTTACTTTCTTACTACTTCAGTTGCTAGTTGTGAAAATAAAACAACAGCACCAATCTGTTCAGCTTAACAAAATTCCTCTTCATGGGAGCTACGAAGTGAAGCACTTGCCAAAGTGCAAAGGAATCTGTAGTTTAAACACAGGCTGGAACTGGATGTTGTATAGAAAGAGAAGTGATACACAGAGAGCAGGCAGCTACCTCTCTGTTCCTGGCAAGGAATGTGTAGGCAAAAAAAAAAAATTGTCTCTCTGCTCTTGCAGGTTCATGATATCAAGTTTCAAGCTCCAACTTTGGAAGAAAAAGAATCGTGGATAAAAGCTCTTAATGAAGGGATCAATAGAGGCAAAAACAAAGTATTTGATGAGGTAAGAGGAACGGTTTTCAAAGTCCTGTATTTCTGTGTCAGTTCTCAGCCACTGCTTTTTCAGCTAAAAGCAGCCCTTGCCCGACCCCCCGTGCTGTCCTTTCTGCACGTTGGGCATGGTGGAAGGAGAGAGAAAGCCCGTTTGCAGCTGGTATGTGAGGCAGCCCGGGTTGTATCCCTGCAGGCTGGGAGCTTTTAGCCACTTCAGTTCCCAGCCCAAGAAGGCAGACTGTGGAGAGAGCTGTTTGCACCATCCTACGTCCTGCTGCTTTTCCCATTCTTCTGGCTGGGGTTGGATGCAGGGAGGCAGGGGCAGCTGGGTGAGCAGACGGTGTGTCAGGGGGATGGTCTGTGCTGCTAAGAGCTAACATCTCATCAGGAGGCCCAGGGGACACAAGAACTCACTGAAACCCATGGGAGATGGGCTGGTGGCTTCATTGGGTTTGGGATTAGTAAATGCAGGGGGGGGTCCCTCTCCTGATGGAGAAGCAGCCACAGTGTTGAGTTCTGTAGAGCTTGGGCTGCAGCCTGGAGAGACCCCTCTTCCCCACGCTGCCGTGATCCTCAGCACTCAAAAGAGCCTGGAAATGGAGGTATTTGGTTAGGACATAGCCCAGTCTTCAAGACTGGAAAAATCTGAAGTGACTCAGTCCATCAGCTATTCTGCTTGCAGTCTGGAGAGAAGTCTGGTGGAAAGTTACTCCATGGCCCCGGCCAAACCTGCCTGTCCCTCAGCTGGCCCCAGCACACCTGTGCTCCCAAATTCTCCCAAGCATGATAATTGCACATCCCCAGAGCCTGACTAACCTTGCCCCACTCCCTCTTACTTTGTAACTCAGCCCTGAACTAAACCAAAGGAGCGGTATCTATTCTGCAGTTGTTTCAGTAACTGAAAGGAAGTGCACAAAACCACCATCACGGGAATGACTCAAGAAGAAATCGGCGGAGTAACGAGGGGACGAAGCAATCAGCAAGATCTATTAAGCAAAGGAAACCAAAGCAATGAGTAAAAGTTTTGAGAAAAGGCCTAAACGCTGCAGATACGGTGCTAGAAGTGCAAAAATGAGGGCTTGGGCTGTGCTTTTATTCAGCAGAGGGCAAAAGCAGGAGGAGAGGCTGGAACATGCTGCTTTTTTGCTAAGGCCAATGGCTCTCGGTGTCAGGTTTTTGGTGGGAGTGGGGTGTAGTGGTTCCTCCAGCCCTTGGACAAAGTGGGAAGCAGCACATGGAATTAAAGGGACTAGCTGGGACCAGCAGCAGCCTGGGAAGATAAAACCCAGCAGCAGAGAGGTGAGCAGCCAGGTCTGCTCTTGTGTTTCAGCGAGTGGGAGGTATGATGTCCTACAAAGCTGCTCAGCCCTTGCTGGAGCCACCCCACGTTGGCTTGGAGTTTCCTGGAGTGGCACAGAATGTGGCTCTCCGGTGGGCAGAGAGCTTTGCACACCTCCTTGGCAGCACAGCAAGGTGGGATCTTGGGTCACCTCCCTGCCCTGGAGCCTGGGGTTGTACTCCTTAGGAGGATCCAGGAGCCAGCCTCTAATTCTCCTTCATTCCAGCAAGGATCAGACCTCAGATTTAAAGTGTTTCCACACAGGCTAGGCACGAGCTAACGGGTCAAGCCCTCAGCTGGCTTGGATTAGTTGTTCTCTGCTGAAAGAGCTGTAAAACCACTCTGCCATAGCAGCCAAGGATTGGGACCTATTTTTCCCTTTAAATCCCGGTGGGATCTTGGGTCACCTCCCTGCCCTGGGGTCTGGGGTTATCCTCCTTAGGAGGATCCAGGAGCCAGCCTCTAATTCTCCTTCATTCCAGTAAGGATCAGACCTCAGATTTAAAGTGTTTCCACACAGGCTAGGCACGAGCTAACGGGTCAAGCCCTCAGCTGGCTTGGATTAGTTGTTCTCTGCTGAAAGAGCTGTAAAACCACTCTGCCATAGCAGCCAAGGATTGGGACCTATTTTTCCCTTTAAATCCCTTTTACACCCTCTCCAGCTTTCCTATTGTGCAAATTTGTGGCCAGCAAAGCAAAGACACCCTGATGGTTCACCGTCCCCAGTCACTGGTGCTGCCCTTCTGTGTGGAGCAGACTCCAGCCCTCGTCCATCACAGCGTGGGTGGTGGGAAGTCACAGAGAAATACCTGCCAGGGGGCTGGGACCTCCCTCCCCAAGTGTGGGAGGCAGCGGATTTCTCATCTGATTCCAGGAAATACATTTGTTAATTCAGCTAGAGTTGCAATTAATCCAGGTCACTGCTCACACCTTCCCTTCAGCATCCTGCGGTCATTAGAGCTGTAGAAGGGAAGGTCTGTAACGAAGCGCTGCTGATGCAGTTCACAGTCAGGTCACGGTTATTAATGAGCTTTCACCTCTAAGATGGCAACAGCAATTTCAGGGCTGTGCTCTGCCACATGCAGGAGCTGCTCCAAGCCCGGGCTGCAGCGAGGACAACAAAGCTGCCTTGTGTCCTTCCTTCCCTCCCTGCCCCTTAGGTGGAGGGAAGGTTAGTGATTGCAAAGCTCCGAGGGCTGCACGCTTTGCTCTGGAGTGTCTTTTAAACACAACGCTGTATAGGACAGATACCTTAAATATCCATCAGGCAGGGCTTTGCAGGCAGGCTGTAACTAAGGTCTGAAGCAAAGACTGTAGTGGTGAAATAGTCAAACTCTTCCTGAATCCAGCTGCTGCATCCCTTCATGTGTGACCATAATCTTGAGAAATTAACGGCCCTCTTCCTTTTTTCCTCCCCTCCTTTTCTTCCTTTTAAAGGTGAAAGTAGACGAGAGCCTTTCCTTGGACCACGTAACTCGGGACAGAGTGAAAATGACCCAGGGACGCCGGCCACCCACAAGAAGTCACCTAAAGGAGGTAAGAGCACCCACCCAGGGGTGAGCCATCTCCCCAAGAGGTGCTCCTTCCACTTAGGTACAAAACCCCAGGGAAAACCCCAGGTACAGACACCCCAGAGAAAGCTGACAAGGGAAACAGCTTCCTCTGGGAAGGATGGCACCAGCACCTCTCTAACACACCCCCAGGCTCCCACAGATCTGTGGTTGCTGCGACATTATTACGATATATTTAGCTTTCCGTAACTCACGAGCTGCTTCACCGTCTGGTGAGAGCCATTATAGTTTCACTTTAATCACAAGAGACCGAAGCTCCTGTATTTATTTTGTAAGAAGTGATGATTTTTGTAGCCATAGTGGTCTAAAGGTGGAAGAACTGAACGGTGTACGGGGAGAAGCTGTATTTTTTATTAAGCTAACTGGAAAAAGCAGACAAGCTTTCAAGCTTACAAGCCCTCCCTTAGGTCTGAACCAGAATACATTATTCTCCCAGGCAGTTTTATGGACTGGGCTGTCTACCCTTAACTGATTTTCTGGATCTGTCACTTCAAAAAGGGAAAAAAAAAGAAAAAAAAGAAAAAACACCACAAAATAAACCTGCAGTTCATTTCCATGGGAGAGTTTCTTACTAATGTTTGATTCCAGTGATTTATGAAAATGTTGCCACGGACAGATTGATATTTTAGCAGAGCATTAATCTCAACCAAGGAAGGTTTTTAAATCAAACCTTCTTTCTTCAGGCTTCCAAGTCTCTGACTTACGGGTCTGCACTGCATTCAGTGACCCTCGTGCAGAAAATGAGATGCCCCAAGACTTTTTACTTTGCATAAAAGCGGAGGGAGAATGTCTCTTCCAGAGAAATGCATGGGAATGAATCATAGATTCCCATCCACTCCTCCAGAAAACCGCAGAAGAAAACATGACAAAAGTCACAGCAGTAATGAAGTGTGGATTCTCCATTGCCTAATATGGGTTCAGGAAGGGTAGGAAGCCCTTCCCTAGGCAGGATTGCTCTTCTTTACTCAGCTCACTAAATTCACAAGGTACCTCTGAGGTTAATACCTGTAAGACCTCTCACCTACAGTCAAATTCAGGGGAAATTATTATTTTCCTCTTCTGTTACTGTACTATTAAACTATCTTTATCGCAACCCATGAGGTATTTTTCTTTCCCCTGTTTTACTCCCTCTTCTCTCAACCCTACTCGAGGTGGGGGGAGCTGGGGAGTGAGCAAACAGCTGGGGTTAAACCACGACACTGGGTTACAAATTCAGAAGCAGAAATGAGGGGAAAGGGAGGGGATAAAGCCTGCAGAAAGATACGTATCACGGCTCCTGGCTGCAGTATCCCAAAGGACATGGGATGGACGATGATTTTCAATCACAAAGCAGGCCAGTAAGGACAGGTCAGAGCCAAACTGCCAGGATGCAGCTCGCCTCCCTCTCTCTGACGGGCTGCAAAGGCAAAGAGAGACTTTAATTAAACTCCCTGCACTGCAGGAGTGTGGCCCTGGCTGCAGCTACGCCTTCGTGTGGTTTTGGGTTCCCTCACACAGGAACTGTCACCGCATTTCTCCCTCTGGGCCACTGTGCTTACACGCTGCAATGTCTTTGCTAAGTCCATCCTTTTTAGGAAACCCCCCTACTAGAGTGATTTGCAAACAGCCTGTGGTTTGAAGGAGGTTTAACCAGCTGAGGCTTGGTCCCAGTACGATCGAGATGGCATCAGGTTGGAGAAGCAAGCAGAAGGCAATGGCATTACAATAGTACCCCCAGCCAAGTGATCTAAAGATCAGCTTATTTTATATATTTAAGTAAAAATATGACAGTCCCAAAAGCAGAAGGCAGGCGTGCTTTGGGTAGGCATTCTGTAAATGAAGGGGGCAGAGGGATCCAGCCACCACAGGATAAAGAATTAAAATATGGCAGAACTGACCGCTTAGCACTGACAGGAAAACCAAGAAATAAGGTTATTGTGGAAGAGGCTTTGAGACCTTCTTCTCAAAGGAAGTAGTAAAATAAGTTCTGTGCTTTCGTCCTAATTCGTGACTGCTTATGGTTATTGGCTTTGATGGTCTCGTGCAAGTCGCTGCACGATCGGGCAGAAAATAACTCGAGCAAAATGCTCGTGACATTCACAGAACGTGTTGTTCTGGGGAAGAAGTGGGGTGACACAGGGGGGTAGAAATGCTTCACTCTGTGCATTCAAGATTTGCTGCAGTGTTCATGACTTGACCCGACTTTCTTCTTTGTTGGGTGAAATGTTTGGTTTTTGTGATTATCATGGCTCATTAAATTTTAGCATAGCAGATCACACTGGGTTTCACTTATTAGATTAACACCAGTAGCGCTGGCTGCTGCTGTTAGAGGGTAGCACAGGGTGATGCTGTATGGAAGAAGCACAAGCTCCATAGATTGCTCTTGAGTTATAAAAAACTGCTCTTAAGAGCATCTCTTTTGTTATCAGTCAGATTCTTCTTGCAGTTTTCACAGATGTAGGTATAAATGAGGTGGACATGTGAAGCAGTAACCCCTCGCTTGCCGTGCCGGTTGGGAGGGTCTTGCACTTTAACTTGAAGTTAAAGGGTGGAGCACGGGATGGACAATGGGAGAGATATTGAAAAAGTTCTCTCTTGTCTTTCAGGCTGCCAAGTCTACATCAGATGGCATCCTGCGACTAGATCTGGATATAGTAGACAATGGACCACCAAACTTCGATTCCACTATCAGTGAAAGTGACAATGCACCACCTCCGAAAGAAACTCCGAAGCCACCTATGCCACCTACAAAACCCACTGGTACAAAAGAAAACCAAGATGCAGAGAACAATGTTCCTGCCCAGGAACATAAAACCCCTCTCTCTCCTCCGTTGCCTCCAGATAAGAAGCTTAAGGAAGGCATAGCATCAAAGGACAATGTAAATGCCAAGGAAGAGGACTCTGTAAGTCCAGAGGAGAATGTGGAAGGATCCCAAGCACCAAGTGAGGAGAACAAAGAGAACCTCATTGAGGTTGGCCACAAGGGCACAGCAAAAGCCCCAGTTCCTCTTCCTAGGAGCATGCCAGACAAGCTGAAAGTTGCTTGGGACCAACCAGTCCTAGAGCCTAAAACCACAGAAGACTTGAAATCATCAGGAGACAGTAGCAAAGACAACCTTGCTGAGATTGCTGCTGCTGATGTTACAAAGCCTCCTAAGGTTCCTCCTAAGATTCTGTCAGAAAAAATGCTAGCCACAATGAACTCCAGCCATGATGATGTGGAAGCTGAGGTTTCAGAAGACCTGGAGTCTGACGGCTCCAAGCCCCCGGTGAATGGGATCTCAGCCAGCGAGGTGGCAGAGTCCCCATCCCCAACAGTTGAAACTGAAGAAGGAAATGGGAGAACCTCTGCTGAGAAGGAACAGCAAACTTCAGCAGAAGAGACAGAGACTTCCTTAGCTACAGAAATGGGCCAGGAGAGTGTAAAAGCACCTGTTGATAAGAAAGAGTCTGTAGAAAGCACTTCAGGTATCAAACTTCGCAGTTCTTCTCTGGGAGACTTGCTGTCTGATTCCAAAAATACACAGAGAGCATGTCCAAGCCAAGGTTTCCCCGTGGATTCCCATCACTGCTTAGCTAAAATGGAGGAGAAAGTTACTAGTGAAAGGGAAAAGGCAGAAAAACTTCTGCAGAAGGTTTTACGGGAAGGGTTGGAACAGGCCCAGGAGGGGAACGGACCCCCAGTGATGGCAGAGACATTGCTCAACGAGGCAGTAGAACAACTTCGGCAAGCTACGCAAGTTTTGCAAGAAATTAAAGGTCTTGGAGAACTGAAAAAAGAAGCATCACAGAAACAGAAAGACAAGCAAAAGGATCTAGTGACTCTTTATAGGAGAAGTGCTCCCTGACGTCCTGTTCAAAGAGACTTCTTTCTGAAAATTAAAGCTAAACATTTGCCATTTATGATTTGTACCATTGCTAGGCCAGTGTTTAAAAGGTGGTGTTTTGCTGTGCACACACCATGTTCATGGGACAGAATCGAGCTTTCAGTTATAGCATCTTTCTCTCTTTCTTCATGCTGTACATACCAGTCTGGTTCTAATCCTCTTAGCACAGCAGAAGGTTACAGGACATTGAACAGTTTAAAAAATGTGAATGTTCTTTAAGGACTCTGTCCAAAGTCCTTTCAATGGATCAGGCCTTAGAAATTACTGGTAATGAAACCAAGCCAGATTTTTGAAAGGAACAGAATGGCCATTCTAGCAAAGGCCCCTGAATATCTGTATTTACAGACAAGCAGATACCAGATTACACTGGCACCTATCTGGTTTTCCCAGTTAAATCATTTAAGGATAAATGTAGTCAGTGTTTGTTCACTTGCTGGCAAGGTTTCCCAGACCACCTGGCCCAGTGACATCTAGGAATGTAAAGATAAATGTTTTAATCTTCTCCAAAGATACACATAAAACCGCATTGACAGTTAAAAAGTGACCTCACACAGAGGCAAACAAAACTGGCCAACTCCTGACTACAAGTAGTGTCCTCAGATCTGGAGCAGCTGTATGAAGGCCCTTCTTCTGAGCCCAGCTCTGCAGGGCTTTAGGTGTGCTCACTGCTTAGGTGACCGCAAGTCTCAATGCATCATTGCCAGGCAAGTATTAATTATTCCTATTTCATTAATAGGGAAATTGAGGCAAAGAGCTTACACTTGGTCTTTGAAGGAGTGTCTTCTAGCAGCACAATACGTTGATTATTGAGGACCGTACCTATCTGGTAACTCTGAATCCTGTCATCATCGTTGGGAACAATTAGCCAGGTGTTTGGAGAACCTGTTTCCAGGAGATCCCCAGGAGCTTCCTTGGAGAGCTATCATTAAGAAGCTTTAGGGATGTGTGTTCCCTTAGCTGTAAGGTCATTCTCTGTGTTGTCTTGGGATGCTAACTGACAGGAGCACACACGTCTCAGGAAGCGGGTCTGGATGAGATTCCTATTTACCAGGTCTCTCCCTGCTGTGTCCTCACTGGCCTGGGAGCCATGATTTTGGCAGAGATGTCTGGAATTGGAGCACGTGGAGGGAAAGGCATTTTGCACGCACAATTTTGGGGCTGGTCCCAGTGGCTTATGTACATTAAAATAAAAATGCATCGCTGTAGAAGGCTCTGAGGAAGGCATTGCAGAAGGCTCCGGCGCAATTCCCACAGAAATGCATCGCTGTAGAAGGCTCTGAGGAAGACATTGCAAGAAGGCTCCGGCACAATTCCCACATCTTCCCTGCCCACCTGCTGAAAGCAACCACAGCTCCCGTGGTTGTTAGTGATTACAGCTGTCATCAAATCATATCTTTGCACTGCTGCTGTATAACAGCCCCTGAACCTGAGCTGGGTCCCCTCCCCTCTTCTCTACAGTTGCTCTGAGGATAATCGTACGACAGCCCAAAGGGCTTCTCCTTTGCTTAAGCCAGACTCTGGAAGAAAAGGGTCAGCTTCCAGTCTGGTTTTAAGGAGTGACATGCTACCTAAGCTTTTTTCTCGTTTGTCAGCACCACATTCTTAGCTCATCCACTTTTCTTTTTTCCTTCTGTTCTTTCTTTTATAATTTCCCAGGTTCCACCAGGCTGCAATGGGCTGCAAACACCCTCCATAGCAGCAGCCCAGTAAAGCTTCATCTGAGCCTCTTCTTAGGCTTGGCAGTGGGCACTTCAGGTCTGAGCACTGAAATGTTGGCTTTGGGCTTCTAAATATTCTGTTTTTCACCACCCAGAGGCCAATAAACCAGGTAGTGCCTAGAACTGATGGCTTCTGCCTCTTTTGATCAAACCAGCCTTGGTTTCAGTGGTCTGTCCCCCTTTCAAGACAGCCCTAGACATCGCATGGGAATTCACTTGTTATTCTCTCACGTGGAAAGTCCTACACAATCAAACACTCAGGGCTCAGGTGCCAAAAAGCCTTGCTTTGAGATAAAAAATTTTCCTACGTCCTAAGCCCACTCCCAGGCACGCAGCCTGGAGCGAACTCTGGATTTGTGTCATTTGCTGCTGTAGAGTCAATGTGAACCATGGGTCTTACTCGCCTTTCCAGATGTTACTTAGGACAAGGGCTAATAATACAGATAATATTCAGTGCCTATCTGCTATCTAAATGTATTTTTCTGCATGTGCACTTTCGTTTACCGAACACTGTGTGGTATGAATGTGAGCTGTCAGAACCTGATGTGCACTGGAAGTTGAGGGACATCAGCTTCAGAGAGCGGGCAGGCTTTTGTGAGATGCAGTTCTGTAACAACAGATAAATTAGATAGGGGGGAAAAAAAAAACCAGTTCACACTAACAGGAATGTACACAAACCAGGGCAGACTCTGGGTACAGGTTCATATCCCAAAGCTGAAGCCAGTCTTAAACTTCAGGATGGGCAAATCAAAGCCTGGAACTGAAAACCCAGGAGAATGGAAACAGTTTCTGGGATAGCTCAGTCCCCTAATTTATATAGAAATGCTTTTGCTCTCACAGGTGTTTTCTTGTGGCGGTGTGTTCTGTGGATACCCATCTGGCAAAGCGCTGATGAAAATACCCAGACATTCCTAATCTGTTACAGCCAAACCTACAGGATGTGCTTATATTTACTGTACATTTTTATGTTATACTGAATATTCTCATGAATAAATGTCTGACATTTTACTGAGTACCCATCAGTAGGGATCTTAACGGATAAAACCCCCTGTATCTGTTAAGAAATGGGCAAGTTAAATCATTTTACAAGCTACAGCTAATTACTGTATTTGCTGTACTAACAGAACTTACTAGGTTTGTATTATGTCTTGTAAATAGGTATAACTTAAGTGGAATCTCCATAGCACCCAGTAACTCTACTGCTGAAAACGCTATGTTAGAGACTCTTTGGTTTTAACTATTTTTTCTAATAGGGTTAGAAGTTTCATCCTAAAAAGTCTAGCCCAGCCGTAAGCCCGATTCTCCTGAACTTTTACAGGAAACAACGCATCATGTTCCTTCTGCAGTTTTCTTCCCACTTGTTCTTCTCATTCTGGCCACAAGCCAGGCCCTGTCTAGGGCTGGAGAGTGGGTTCTCCTGCGACTGTTTTCTAAGGTGTTTTTACATGCTTCTCTGAAAATGGCAGTGCTGCTCAGAGTCAGAGAGGGGATCCTGGTCTGCTCTGACCTCATACGGCAACTCCCATCTTCAGCGTACATCCTGCCACCATGCACTTTCTTTTTTGTTTTTTGGTTTTTTTTTTAAGATCTCCCTTTAAACTTACGTTTAAACGTATATCTGATTTCTGGCTGCACTAAGGCTGGGTTTTTTTGTGCCTGAAAACCCCCTGGGCATGGAGCGCTGGGGTGTGAGTCTGTGTTTTGGGCCGTGCCACCAGGTTACATGGCTGTGACAGGAAGGAAGTGAGTTTGCAAGCAAGCAAATGTGGATGACTATCTGAAAAGCAGCTGCTGCAGCCCATGGAAAGGCAGCACTTTTTGTCTCCTGCTTGTAAAGAGCTTTGAGATTTGGCAATAAAACCCCTTTTTAAATATGAGCTGTTTAAGAGCCATTTGTCCTGAATAGGAGGAAAGAAGAGCCACCAGGAGCGGGACGTTCAGGCTGGGCTGTGGAGGAGGGTGCGTTGCACGGGCTGTGGTCAGGCTGGGTTAGATGCTGTGCTAACCACAAGCCTGGAGGAAGAAGAAATGCTGGGGGCTGTGGCTGGCACAGAGCTGGAGCTCCTGCTGTCCACAGAGCAGTTCCAGAGTCAGCCCTCCCTGCCAGCTCAGCTGCCCTGGCCAAAAAAGCACAGCCAAGGCCAGGATCTGCTCCTGCTCCCTCTGGAAAGCAGCAGGAAGCATCCTCACTGCTGGAGACCTCACAAAGTGCAGTCTCCAGAGTAGCAGAGAGCCACAGCTTCATTCCTCTGCCCAGATGCCAGTAAGCTACAGGAAGATAAGCAGCTGGTATCATAGGGACTGTTTCCCTTCTACGAAAATTGGGTTGAAACTGGTCAGTAGGTTCAGAAGTTATGAGGAAGCAGGGAAAAGAGTGCAAGTACGTGCACCGTCCTATTGCACAAGCTTGGCTTCATTTGGGTTAAAAAATGGGCTTAGCAAACCCTCTGACCCCTTGCTGGGAAAGGGGCTGTTCCTCAAAGGAATCTCCAAGACACAGGGTTGGTTCCTACAGATACACTTTAGAGCAAGGCAGCCTCTTCCTCTCACACTAAGAAAACAGAAAACCCATCACATTTTGGCCTTACATTTTTGTCAGTAAGGAAGGGAAGTGTCTAGCACTATGTGAAACTTGATTAAAACACCCATAAATGCCAACATACATGGTATTGGCACATGAACCATTTGCCTGACTGCTTTTAATTCAATGGGTAGCCATGGAGTACAGGTTTGAAGAAACAGTGTTAGCATGTAATCTGAAATAGAAAATGCAGGTCCTCATTTTCATCCAGTGATCCTGCAGAACTCAGTAACTTGCAACTGAAAAGGAGCAGGAAGAGCTCTTCCAGTCCCAGGGTTCCAAAGGATTTACTAAAGCATTGGCTCGTCTACTCGGATGACTAATTATTCTTGCTATTAAAAAATATGTGGTTTATCTTAAATATGAGTCATCCACAGTAAAGCTCTCCAAGATTTCCCTTTTCCAGCTTAAGAGTTAGAAAAATTGCAGGCACAGAAGATATCCACTGTGTTTAGAGAACGGAGATCCCTGTTTTGTTACACTATGCAAGTGCACATACTTCAGAAAGCCAGTGCTTAATTTATTCCAGGAAATTTAGTCTCTGTGTTCTTCTAGCACCTTACTTTGCGGCTAAGCAACCCATAATATTCCTGTGACAACCACAGGTTTACCCTTCACATCTCCTGCTGTGAAGCCTTAGTCCCCTCTGCCTCAGCCACCCCAGCTCAGCTGTGAAACACAACAAAGGAGGAAACAGTGAAGGAATCCTACCTTAGAGCATCTTTACTGGAGATGATAGGGAAAGCACATGTATCCACACCTAGAGAGGAAAAAAAAAAGAAGAAAACTTCTGTGAAATATTGCAATATCCCATTTGTAAGAAGTTACTACAGGAGGGCTGTCAACAGGTTATCATATCCACTAGGTAAAGGGAAAAAAAACAAATTTGGGTTAATTCGCATCAAAAAAGATTGAAATCTTCTATTTAGAAAAGTCTTCCAGGCCCGGGGTGAATGTATTTTAGAATGGGATCCGCAGGTGGACCTACATCACTGGGATTTCTTAAGAGCAGTGATGTAGGTCCCCCTTCAGAATGTGGGCATTTCTCAAAGTCAGGAAATTAATTTTAAAATTATTTGCTCAAAATAACTGAATGAGTGGAATCAAAATGTTGGGAACCCAAGCTTTTTTTTTTTTTTTACTAACAACACTATTGGCCTTTTTTTTTTTTTTTTAGCATTTTCCAATAGATGGAATTTATAGCATCTTCCAATAGATGAAATCTTCCAATCTTCCAAAGACCTCAAGATGTTTTGTGGCCATGAATGAATTCCACCTCGTAGTGCAGCCAGGAGAGACAGTGGAACTTCTGCCCCCACAGAATGAAGGCAAAGCCCCAAAGCATTGAAGAGCTGGGCTCCAAACCCATTCTCCTGCAGCAGATACTTTTTTTTTAAATTGATGCAATTACAACATTTTGCAGCAAATATTAGATGACCTGAAAATTAGATGACCAACTAAAAAGGCAAAGCCCCAAAGCATTGAAGAGCTGGGCTCCAAACCCATTCTCCTGCAGCAGATACTTTTTTTTTAAATTGATGCAATTACAACATTTTGCAGCAAACATTAGATGACCTGAACATTAGATGACCAACTAAAGAGCTCCTAAAAACAGTAAATAAAAAAAACCCGACACCCAATTCTTAGAATTTGTGATTTGATGGCTTTTGTAACCCTTAGCAGGGATAGGAATGGAGCTCTAAATCCTGCTTTCTTTCAAGGCCAGGTTGGATAGGGCTTTGAGTAGCTTGTCATATCCAGAAATTAGGATATTTGAAAGCTGGTTCCTGACTTTCCCTTACTGCTTATTGAAACATTTAATTCCCTCTTGGTCTCTAAATATTTTCAGATGCTCGATGAAGTTTTTTAACTATATTAACATTTTTCTCTCCCACCCAAAAAACCTCAAGTAGTTTTGGAGGCAAATTGTTTTTTCCTTCTGGAGAAATCTTGTTTGCACAGAAAGAAATGCTTCTTGAAGGAGAAATGCTCATCAGTTTTAGACGCAAGTTATCTAGCACACCTCCACACACTGGGATATTTATCAGTGAAATTGATAAAACACTAGAAGATCTCCAAAAGCCCAACAGATATGTAAGCCAGCATGACTAACTGGGTGAGAATCCGTGCAAACAAAACTGCAAGTTTCCCTTGCTATTTAATTCGCAACAAGAAGTCGGTTTTGAAATACTGGCAAAATACTCGGGGTTTGTTTAGACCACATCACCATGACAGCAAAGCACTGCCCAGCTCTTCGTGTATCGTACGCCTTTGCGAGGAGCAGTGATGAAGGGGAAATGAAGCTCAAAAGACAGAAAAACATGGCCAGATGTCGTATGGGAGATCACAGGAGATAAAGATTTGAACCTACGTTCTCTGGTGACAGTCCCCAGCACGTGGATAACCTTCCTGTGCACGCAACCGCTCTTTCTCTGGAGCAACGCTGAATTTTCAACAGCATGGGCTGAATTTCCTAATTCAGGCAAATGAATTCCACTTCTTTTCGACTGCCAAGAACCAATGAACTTCTGAAAGGTCGTCAGTTCCAACAATAGTTATGTATTCGAATGAGAGGATTGCTCTCAGCTCTGCTACACTTCTGCCTTTCCCTCCAGGTGGGTTCAACACCAGCCACCTCCAAAGGTGGAATCAGGGCCTCGTGGGAATTGCTGGCAAGAATTTTCCTGGCAAAACAGCAACCCAAAACTGTTAACAGAGGCCTACAGATCTGGAAAAGCGTCTTGGTTTAAAAAAATGTACAAAAAAGAAGCTTTAAGAAATCGACATTTCGAAAGGCGACAGTTTTGCTCAGCAGCATGAAAACACAATTTCAACACTCTAGTTAATTTACAATGTTTTAGGTAATTAAGCCTAAGAGTTTTTAAAAGAATGAAAATACAGATTTTGATGGAGCTTGTGTGATTGCTTCCTGTCTGCTTATAGATTTTTTTTTTTTAAATCTATTTTTTTTTCCCTTGTTCTAAACAGGGGAAGAGAATTCAAACCCTTGGGAAGGCTGAGAAGGGCTCTGGACAGACAGAATAGGATTCCTCTGCATTTCAAAACGGGGCACAAGGATCCAACCAGGCTCCTCTCTGCCTGTTGCCTCCAGGGTGCATCATGTCATCCTCAGATGGTCCAGTCACACCACAAGCTGTGGTCCATTTGTTTTGGATCAAGACAACAGTAGCTGCACAGGTACAAGATTTGGAGTTTTTCTAATTGCGTCTGTTATTGCCCAGTGAGAAAATGCCATTTTCTCAGCAAAATCACAGTAAACTTACAGATGTCAAAAGAAGCAGCCCTTAGAACGTCTTTAAGGAGCCTGGGCTCATTCCTGGGAGAAGTTTGCATTCAAGGGTGTCATGTTCCTTGTTTGGAATGAAAGTATTTTCAGTGCTTAGCACAAGAGATGTAAATTTGGGGGCTTGAGGCCAAAGCCACCATTCCTATAGAACAGAAAGAGCAGGGGCTGGTCTCTCCAGCTCGGCACGCTCCTGCTCTGCTCATTGCGACAGAGGCAGAGGACAAACTGCACAGCAGCCCCGTCCCCGTTACACATCACCCCCGTGGACTACGAGACCTGTCAACAGAATAGAGGGAATTTTTCAGCCTCCAAATCAAGACCCTTGGAGAAACCCTTCCCATTCACCACAGTGAATAACAGCAAATTGAAATGCAGCCACTGCCTACCCCAGTTTCCTGGCATTTAGCAGGCGCTTGGGTTGGCTGATTATCACCAGTCTTCTACTACCCAGAGCTCCTGAATCTTGCAACGGACTTTTTTTAGGGAAGATGATGGTATCTGCATGCGACCCCATGAATACCATGGGAATAGCATCTCGGTTTGAAAATGTACAGTCCACAGATTGGCTCTGCACAAATGCACTGATGAGGGGAGCCAGCCCTTTGGGGTTTGACACCAGTTTCTAGACGCAGCAATCACCAGCAAACAACAGAGGCCATGAGAATTTAATGACTGTATTTTTTTTGGAGCGGCTGGGTGCTCGACTGACTTACTGTGCCTGTAACTCAGCTGTGGTACAAGCCATCTCCAACAAGAAGGCACTGGAGCAGGAGGTAATTGAGGGTTGGCTCCCAGAGGGAATTTTCCCTTAAAAGGATAACTACATTGTCATGATGAAACCAGCTCGCTTCCACTGCCCGCAGAGCTTTTTTTGCAAAGGCGGCTGCCAGAGCTGGGGGCGGTGGAGAGTCTTAAGAGCAGACAGCAAGGAGCAGCAGGGCAGTGGCTGCTCCTTAAATGCTGCAGGAACTCCAGCATCTCTCAGCTGTGCTCTCTCATGAAGGGTGGCATGACATGCAGGCAGCCCCAGAAGGTCCAAGAGGCCAACTCCTACCGTCGGCTCAAGGTGAAAAAGAAACCTCAGCGAGGGGTTGCAACCAAAGAAACCGGCCTCACAAGAAGCACTTGTGCTCAAAATCAGCCATATTTTCAGAGAGGGGCAGGCAGGATGCCAGCTTGAAAGCATGCCAAGGCCACACAGGTATTCTTCCGATGAAATATTTTTCCACCAGAAAGTAACTGAAACTCCAGCTTTTCATTTGAGAGTCCACAGAACAATCCTGATCAGAGCTCTTCAGGTGAGATCAAGGCATATGGCGAGAGAGCAGAAGCTTAGAGCGGCCTCTTGCCCAGCAGCAGACAGAGCTGGGAAGGGAGAGGCAGGTTTGAGGCCAAGATCTCCCCTAAAAGACTTTGACCGGTGACTTGAACCTCAGGTTCCCATAACCCAGAGGAAACTGCCTTAACTCTGACACAACCCCTGCCCCGGACCCAAAATCCCTCCTGCTCCACCTGGAGCTTTGCACTGTGCTCCCCTGTGCAGTTCAGGAAGGGCTGCACTGGGGTTTTTACAGGGAATGAGGATAAAATAGGAAAGGCTGGGTTTGGCCCAGCTGTAGTGGCAGGCACCGGTTCCCACCTCACAGCTAAAGCCTCCCTTTGCAGATCTTGGGTGAGGTTTTCCAATCTGACTCATGCTCGTGTGGTCTCCAGCACAGAATAACCCACCCATCACGCTGCAAGAAAAGGAACCAGGACCCAGTGTTTCCCTGCACCCCAACAAGCGGACAAAATATGCACAAGTGAGCAACGGCCAGGTCTCAATGAGCAGCGACTCCTAAGACCCAGAGGAAACTGCCTTAACTCTGACACAGCCCAGTGTTTCCCTGCACCCCGAAAAGCAGACAAAATATGCACAAGTGAGCAACAGCCAGGTCTCAAATGAGCAGCGACTCCTAAACTGGTAGAGCAACAAAGGTCTACACAAATTAAAACACCAGAGAAGCTGTGGATGCCCCATCCCTGGAGGGGTTCAAGGCCAGGCTGGATGGGGCTTGGAGCAACCTGGTCTGGTGGGAGATGTCCCTGCCCAGGGCAGGGGGGTTGGAACTCAAAGATCTTTAAGTTCCCTTCCAACTCTAACCATTTTATGATTCTAGGATCCCTTCCTCTGAGGGCTGGCAGCCTACAGAACCCCAAGCAGCTCTAGTCCTTACATTACAGTGGGGAGTCAAGGCATGGGACAGAAGTCCAGGGAGCTGGTGAGACAGATTCCTGGTCACCAACAAGCCATCGTTGCTGGAAGCAAGATCCACTGAGCACCTTGAAGGGGCAGACGACCAGCAACTCCCTGCTCCCCTGGAGCAACTCCCTCCAGCCCACAAAGGGCAGCACAGGAGCTGCACTAACTCTTCAGCCATTCCCAGCTCTGCCTGGTGCTTCCTCCATGTCTGCTTGAAATAGTCCCATTTTGGGAACTCCACAAGCAGCCACGGAGATTCAGCACACTTCCTCTTAGCTTTAGGGGTAGAAAAGTTTACTTTCTCATCCGTCTTTCTCTGTAGACAGAAGTATTAAAAGCTTCGGCAGGGTAAGTGTGTTAGTGCCGATAAACAGAAGAAACTCATCCACAAATTAACAGCAGAAAGTTGTTCATGTACAGGTGTCTACAGGCACAGACTGGTTGGCATTTGGCTTTCCCTTTCTATGAGTAACGGCATGAAAATGAGTCAGGCTCTGTAGCTGACTCACAGCAAATGAATATAAACTTCCTCTTCGGACCAGGAGAACCCAGGCAGGTGGAGGAAAAGCTCGGTATATTCTTCTGCCCTAGAGAAATGCAGCACGGTGCATCCATGGAGTTGTGCAAGTCCTGCTCCAGGGCCTGGGATCTGCAAGCCTGTCCCAAAGGAAGCCCCCGTGGTGGAAACATGAGATAAACATAGGACAACATCTGCCTTCTGTTTCCTGTGCTCTGTACGGATTATCTCGCTCTGCAGATAACCCTGTTCCTTCTCAACGAGAAAGCTGGGGTTTGTGCTTTTTAAACGCCTGCTGAGACCAGCTATGATTTGAATCAGCTCATTCTGTATCTGTTCTCAGATCGTGTGCATCACCACAGCTCAGCATCACCTGCTGGACACTCCAGCAATGTGATTACACACCTACAGGGGGTTGCTTGTTCCCCCCCTGCTCCTTCTATGAGCACAGGGTGCTGAAGACAGAGGCAGGACAGGCAGAGCATTGAATCAGCTCATTCTGTATCTGTTCTCAGATCGTGTGCATCACCACAGCTCAGCATCACCTGCTGGACACTCCAGCAATGTGATTACACGCCTACAGGGGGTTACTTTTTCCCCTCCCCTACTTCTATGAGCACATAGAAGCCAGACGCAGGACAGGCAGAGTGTTTTTTGGAGGCACACGTGCTCTCTCCACGCACAGAGCGGAGCTGACGCCCAGCTGAGCTCCCCCACCTCCTCTTCCACTGATGTCATTATTTTCCATGTTCCTTCTTGTGCCCAGAAGTGAGGAAGGCCCAGGAACGCAGCAGCCCATGTAGGAGCTGTTTCTGCACTGATCACCAGCAACTCCAGCAGCAGACTTTAAAGGGAAGCCTGGTGGGCAGCGGGCTGCAAGAAAATCAAATCATCAGGCTGTGATTTGACATGGGCAGA
This sequence comes from Calidris pugnax, assembly GCF_001431845.1. Taxonomy (NCBI): domain Eukaryota; kingdom Metazoa; phylum Chordata; class Aves; order Charadriiformes; family Scolopacidae; genus Calidris; species Calidris pugnax. The sequence goes on along the minus strand of NW_015090873.1, from coordinate 1,110,844 downwards.
GCTCCTTGTAAAGCACATGACTCCGGCTGCTGTCCCAGCCCCCTCCCCCTGCCTCCAATTCCAAGACCATGAAATTACTCATTAGGCTTGGAACAAAACTCTTTTCGGTGCACTTGCATGTGGCTGGAGGCAGAGACAGATGTTTTGGGCTCTGGAAGAAAATTGCTGAGAGAGAGAGAAATGAAACGCTTCCAAAGCTGTGCTGCTGCCTCCTAACAGTGTGCCCTCCTGCTGCTGTTCCCCTCCATGGTTTACTGTGGGGTCAGAGGAGTAGGGAGCAATGGCATCACAGCTTTGTGACCCTTTGCCTCCACTTTGCTTCTAATAAGTGCTCAAACACAAGATTTTTTTTGTTTTGCTTCAAATTTTGCATGGACTCCTACGGCATGGCATAAAAGCAGCTCACGGCTATGCCTCTGGCAGTAAATTTCAGCCCTTCGGGTTTATGGTTCTAAAATCCTACATTTCAGCTGAACTTTTGTCCTGAAAAAGTCAGGGAAGAGGTTGTCTTTAGGAGCCAGACAGTCCTCAGAGGCCCGGGAAGCAGAAGATCCTCCCTCTTTTTACACATGCAGGAAAGAGAGAATAAAAACATTGCCTGCAGGCATGTCAGCAAGGGGATTAAGATTCAGTGACCGATTATTGCTTGGTTTATAGATGCAGCCATTCCCACCTCCCTTAACCAAACACTTGCTCAGCTCACCATCGCATCACAACCAGGGAGGGTCGGGACCCCAGCTCCATCACACCATTTCTCTTCTCAAATCCAAGAAAGAAGATTTTCTGCCCTTTAGATCCCTCCCTCCTACACTTGCTTTCCTTCATGTAGTAGATGTTTTAAGAGCGTACTAGCCTTATATTGCTGGTTTTGAAAGCCCAGCCTCCACTCTTTCAGTAAGGCATTCAGTTCAAAGCAGGACCAGGGTCACCACCAGGACCTGATCTTTACTGTGAGATAGAGGTTGTCACACCAGGAATCTCCCAGCTACTGGCCAAACCTGAGAATCATGCGTTAAGAGAGTTTGAACACGATGGACCTCCCTCAGCAAAGCAGCACAGAAATGACAAATATCTCCCCCCTACAGTATTTTTCTAAGATGTAATTTGGGTACAAGTGATAATTACCAGGTGGGGTTTTGCTTCTCGTGTATTCCTGCAGCACAGATGTCAGCCCAGTTCTCCCCAGCTGGAATATACTGGAATATATTCAGTTTGTTAAGAGAGTTTGAACACGATGGACCTCCCTCAGCAAAGCAGCACAGAAATGACAAATATCTCCCCCCTACAGTATTTTTCTAAGATGTAATTTGGGTACAAGTGATAATTACCAGGTGGGGTTTTGCTTCTCGTGTATTCCTGCAGCACAGATGTCAGCCCAGTTCTCCCCAGTTGGAAGGAGAATATACTGAGTGGTCCTGGTTTTGAAAGCCCAGCCTCCACTCTTTCAGTAAGGCATTCAGTTCAAAGCAGGACCAGGGTCACCACCAGGACCTGATCTTTACTGTGAGATAGAGGTTGTCACACCAGGAATCTCCCAGCTACTGGCCAAACCTGAGAATCATGCGTTAAGAGAGTTTGAACACGATGGACCTCCCTCAGCAAAGCAGCACAGAAATGACAAATATCTCCCCCCTACAGTATTTTTCTAAGATGTAATTTGGGTACAAGTGATAATTACCAGGTGGGGTTTTGCTTCTCGTGTATTCCTGCCAACTCCCTCCAGCCCACAAAGGGCAGCACAGGAGCTGCACTAACTCTTCAGCCATTCCCAGCTCTGCCTGGTGCTTCCTCCATGTCTGCTTGAAATAGTCCCATTTTGGGAACTCCACAAGCAGCCACGGAGATTCAGCACACTTCCTCTTAGCTTTAGGGGTAGAAAAGTTTACTTTCTCATCAGTCTTTCTCTGTAGACAGAAGTATTAAAAGCTTCGGCAGGGTAAGTGTGTTAGTGCCGATAAACAGAAGAAACTCATCCACAAATTAACAGCAGAAAGCTGTTCATGTACAGGTGTCTACAGGCACAGACTGGTTGGCATTTGGCTTTCCCTTTCTATGAGTAACGGCATGAAAATGAGTCAGGCTCTGTAGCTGACTCACAGCAAATGAATATAAACTTCCTCTTCGGACCAGGAGAACCCAGGCAGGTGGAGGAAAAGCTCGGTATATTCTTCTGCCCTAGAGAAATGCAGCACGGTGCATCCATGGAGTTGTGCAAGTCCTGCTCCAGGGCCTGGGATCTGCAAGCCTGTCCCAAAGGAAGCCCCCGTGGTGGAAACATGAGATAAACATAGGACAACATCTGCCTTCTGTTTCCTGTGCTCTGTACGGATTATCTCGCTCTACAGATAACCCTGTTCCTTCTCAACGAGAAAGCTGGGGGTTTGTGCTTTTTAAACGCCTGCTGAGACCAGCTATGATTTGAATCAGCTCATTCTGTATCTGTTCTCAGATCGTGTGCATCACCACAGCTCAGCATCACCTGCTGGACACTCCAGCAATGTGATTACACGCCTACAGGGGGTTACTTTTTCCCCTCCCCTACTTCTATGAGCACATAGAAGCCAGACGCAGGACAGGCAGAGTGTTTTTTGGAGGCACACGTGCTCTCTCCACGCACAGAGCGGAGCTGACGCCCAGCTGAGCTCCCCCACCTCCTCTTCCACTGATGTCATTATTTTCCATGTTCCTTCTTGTGCCCAGAAGTGAGGAAGGCCCAGGAACGCAGCAGCCCGTGTAGGAGCTGTTTCTGCACTGATCACCAGCAACTCCAGCAGCAGACTTTAAAGGGAAGCCTGGTGGGCAGCGGGCTGCAAGAAAATCAAATCATCAGGCTGTGATTTGACATGGGCAGAGCTCCTTGTAAAGCACATGACTCCGGCTGCTGTCCCAGCCCCCTCCCCCTGCCTCCAATTCCAAGACCATGAAATTACTCATTAGGCTTGGAACAAAACTCTTTTCGGTGCACTTGCATGTGGCTGGAGGCAGAGACAGATGTTTTGGGCTCTGGAAGAAAATTGCTGAGAGAGAGAGAAATGAAACGCTTCCAAAGCTGTGCTGCTGCCTCCTAACAGTGTGCCCTCCTGCTGCTGTTCCCCTCCATGGTTTACTGTGGGGTCAGAGGAGTAGGGAGCAATGGCATCACAGCTTTGTGACCCTTTGCCTCCACTTTGCTTCTAATAAGTGCTCAAACACAAGATTTTTTTTGTTTTGCTTCAAATTTTGCATGGACTCCTACGGCATGGCATAAAAGCAGCTCACGGCTATGCCTCTGGCAGTAGGTTTCAGCCCTTCAGGTTTATGGTTCTAAAATGCTACATTTCGGCTGAACTTTTGTCCTGAAAAAGTCAGGGAAGAGGTTGTCTTTAGGAGCCAGACAGTCCTCAGAGGCCCAGGAAGCAGAAGATCCTCCCTCTTTTTACACATGCAGGAAAGAGAGAATAAAAACATTGCCTGCAGGCATGTCAGCAAGGGGATTAGGATTCAGTGACCGATTATTGCTTGGTTTATAGATGCAGCCATTCCCACCTCCCTTAACCAAACACTTGCTCAGCTCACCATCGCATCACAACCAGGGAGGGTCGGGACCCCAGCTCCATCACACCATTTCTCTTCTCAAATCCAAGAAAGAAGATTTTCTGCCCTTTAGATCCCTCCCTCCTACACTCGCTTTCCTTCACGTAGTAGATGTTTTAAGAGCATACTAGCCTTATATTCCTGGTTTTGAAAGCCCAGCCTCCACTCTTTCAGTAAGGCATTCAGTTCAAAGCAGGACCAGGGTCACCACCAGGACCTGATCTTTACTGTGAGATAGAGGTTGTCACACCAGGAATCTCCCAGCTACTGGCCAAACCTGAGAATCATGCGTTAAGAGAGTTTGAACACGATGGACCTCCCTCAGCAAAGCAGCACAGAAATGACAAATATCTCCCCCCTACAGTATTTTTCTAAGATGTAATTTGGGTACAAGTGATAATTACCAGGTGGGGTTTTGCTTCTCGTGTATTCCTGCAGCACAGATGTCAGCCCAGTTCTCCCCAGTTGGAAGGAGAATATACTGAGTGGGAAGATGTAGAGAACACGTGTCAGTAAGCTCTGTGTGAAGGTCAGGGATCAACAGGAGTGACACAATCATCAGGAACAGCCCCGGCGACAGTGCTAATTGAGTGTAAGCTTCATTTTCAAAGCTACATAGAAGCTTAAGCCCGTTTATCTTTCCAAGGGATTTAAAGGCTTTGGGAAGTGAGAGTGACAGAGAGAGGGAAGTTCAAAATCACCAGATGAAACTTCCTGTTGCTCTTAACGTGGATTGAACTGTGTCAACCCCGCAGCAGCGCTCTGCCAGGCAAGACACACTTACCCACCCCCTGGCATTTCCTGGCTTCCTTGAGACTTTTCCTTAAAAACAAACAAATAAACAAACAAACAAACCCTTCAATTTCTCTGTCACGTGATTTCCTCTCAATCCCATAACACTGGATTACTCCTAAACCTAGACAGAGAACGTAATTTTGTGATAACGGGCTGCTTCCTGAGCTAGGAGCAACAGCTCTGCTGAAATACCTCATTCTGCGTTGTCTGACACGCTGCACAGGATGAGCAGAGTCTGGGAAGACAGGAAAAACGGAATTAGATGCTCGTGAAATGGACACTGACAAAAACCTGAAGTGTCGAGCTCGCTCAGATGCCATCTGTGTTTAATCCAGTCATCAGACAGTCTCTGTTTAACTAAATATTTGACTGCAGAATTGGGCCTGAATTATTGTTGGCAAAGCTTCCAAGCTCCACAGGTCCCTCTAACAAGCTGTTCCTCTGTGGAAGCCTTGCAAGGAGATGAATACAGCCTTTGAGGAAAGTGCTGGATCCCTTCTCAGGCTTCCAGAGTGGGTTTGTGGAGTCCCGCTAGGTGTCCAGGGTTTCTGAAAGCTTCATATATTGACTGTTAGAAGCTACAGGGCTGATGTTTGTGTGCATTGCTGGGATGTTCCCTGCGGAGGTTTGGCTCCGCAGCATGTCACAGCAACCAGAGTTATCAAAGAAAGCACCAAAAATAACCTAGTCTACAGGACAACTAAATGCCTGGCCCAGACAAGAAAACAAATAGGATGGAGCCACACATGAAGCCAGACCTCTAATGTGTATTCCATTCTAACGGGACATACCTGGAAGCACGGTTTGCAAGCCAGGACACAGATCTGGTACAGTCAGTCCCTTTCATACCCACAGTGGGGACATAAAGCAGCACAAACATCCAATTCCTTGTGGCATTAATGGCAGCCGGGTACCACAGTGCCCAAAGGGTCTGGTTTGGGTGTTGCCACGCAGAGACCATGGTTGCTATCTCAGCACATTTGATACCCAGTTGTGTAAAAAGGGTCCATCAGCACTGAAAGAGGAACACGGTCATCCCCTCTTCCATGCAATATTCCATTTCCTGACTGTGCCAGAAAAGGACAATCCTCCAGGGCTGGAGGCTGTTGCCCGAGCCAGGCTCCCCTGCTGTGGGCAGCTCCAGGGAAGCAAAGACTTGGCTTCCTGGACTAAAGGCAGCTGCCGGCTGGAGGAACCACCTTCCAGTTTTACTTCCAAAGGAAGATTATAAATTAAAGTCCAATTTGTTAAACCTTTAGGTAAGCAACTGTTTCTGCATAAACACATACTGGTTTGTGGGCTGTATTACATGGCTAGCTGCAAATCTGACTGACTTTAAAATCACAGTGTGTACAATTAAACCAGAGAGCAAACAGAGGCACATTTTAAAATGGAATGGATTTAAGCAGCCTGACTCATGATTTTTGAAAGCTGGAGATTGAAAATAATGATTATCCTAAACTAACACATAAAAATTGTGCACGCAAGGTAGGAGCACAAAACACTACGCCAGAGAGCTTCAGTTCTAAGTGAAAAAGAGCACATAGCTGGTTTAGCTAAAATTATTCTTCAAGTGAAATAAAGTCAAAGACTTTAACACCTTTCTGAAGATGGAGTCAATATCAGGATTATATTGCAAAAAGAGCTCAAATTACCACTTCCCCCTGTCATTCGTTATGCTACAACATTAGTGGAAAAATCCAAGAGCTCTTTTAGGTCTGTTAGCTAATAAATGGATCGCTAGGCAAGTGTTCAGCATCGTAAATAAATCCTTGCTGCATTCTGTACTTGGTATCAGCAGAAAGTCTTCGTCCCTCCCATCCCTGAACACATACCTATTTAGTAAGGACAGAAGGAACTGCCTACATTGCTTTTTTCTTTTTTTTTTTTTGCCAAATGGAAATGCCTAAGCCCACAATCAGATGTGAACTTCAGTGCCTCTGCGCTACTTCTTCTCCAAGGTCGGTGTTAAGCAGCAGAAGAGCTGGAGGTGATCAGTCCTGGCTGATTCAAGCTCTAGAAGAGGGGCTGAGAATGACATTAACAGTGGCAGAGTAAATCCAGACAGCTTTCCATCCAAGGATCTCTTAACAGCCTAACAAAAGACTAGCAAGAGCCAGGGGTCCTACCCAAGGCTGGGATGTATCTTATGTCTGTATAAGCAGGGATTATTCTCTCTCTGCCCTATTCAGGGCTGCTTCCCCAGCCCCCAGGCACTAGGGTACCCAGAGGGAAAGGGCTCAGCCCTTCTCAGTCATTCCTGCTGGCGCCGGTCCAATTTGTCTAAAGACACTTAAATATTCATCGAGAGAGAGCAAGACTCCGTCTCTCCGGGTGCACAGACTGCCCTCCAGGGAGACGGGACACCTGCCTTCTCCACTCCCTGCTCCATCAAATCATTAATTATTTAAAATAACAGGAAAGAGCAAGAAAAACGCTCCGTACCAGACATGCTCGCAGCCTGCTGTTTGCGGTACTCTCTGGGGTCTTGTGGAGACCAGGGTTTGCTTCTCCCCTCCGGCAGAAGCAAGGATCAAACCTAGCTTTCCCCCTTCCTCTGGGAGGATGCTCTACCCACCGAGCTATTGTACATAAGACAGGCTTCCCCTTTATCCAGACAGACCTTATGTTTGCTTTTCCTACTGGGGAGGGTTTGGGGTTTTTTTTAATTCAATTTAAATAAAAGGAAAACAAAACACAAATCCAAAGCTCTGAGACCAGCAGGTAGTCATAAACCCCCCCAAGAGCTATGTTCGCTCAAGAGCTTAGTCTTCTACCTCCCTATTTCACAGCCGAGCAGGCCAACAAGCCCAGCTTGTGGGGCAGCTGGTCCAGCACAGCACTTGGCTACAGAGACCCTCAGCAGTGGGCTTTGATGAGATGGAAACCACCAGCTCAGCCCTGTGGCTCCCTGGCCTGAAGACAGCTCTATTGAGGCTGTGCCCATGGAGGGACGTTTCTGAAGTAGCAGGGGGTCTCTGCATCTCCACATCCCCCCAGGACACTGCCAGTCTCCCCACATCTCCCACCACACACACCCCCTCCCGTGCGCTCTCACGGGAGCAGTTGTCCTGGTTTGAGCGACACGGGACTAATTTCTCTTCTAATGCTTGGGAAAACTGCACTTTTAGAAGACTCTAGTATCCAAATGCGTGAAAATGTTTACTTTCTATCCAGCGAGGCTGTGTGGCATTCAAGGTCTCAGTGTTCTCAAGCCTGGGATGAGGGGGAGTAAGACCTGGGCACTTGACCCAGGCTGGCCAGCAGTATTATTTCATACCATGAACACCACATTTGATATAAATTAGAAAGTTTGCTGCGTAGTGCTCTCTCTCCCTTGATGGCAGCAGTCCAGAGAACTTCTTGTCTCGGTACGGGACTCCTGAGCCCTTCTGTTCCTCCTGAAGCCACAGCATTCACAGTGTCCCACATTTGCTGTCCCCTGCTGGGATTACAGAGCTTCCTGCTGATGGGCTGAGTATAGTCCTTGTGTATATTATATTGGTGTCGGGATCAATACTGGTTCTTTAGTATTATTAATGTTGATTATTTAGTCTTAGCCTATTAAATCTATTTATATTTCAACCCTCGTGTTTCCTTGTTTGTCCCCGGTTCCCCTTCCCAGGTGGTCATTTCGTGACAGAATTGTGTAAACGACAATAAATTCTTGTGGGTTTCTCAAACTGTAACAGCAGCACAGGGTCCCCGGGGAAGGGATGTCCTCCCAAAACTGGCCTGAGCCCAGAGAACAGCCCCATCTGCACCCTGGAGTTCATTGCTCGCTGCTGCAGATGGTGGCAGGTGAACAGCACGGGCACCCTCATGTGGTCACCGGGATGAGCGTGTGCTCACAGCCAGAACCCACGGCAAGGATGGAGGGCATGGGGAGAGTCCTCTAGGGAGTCCTGCTGAGGGAGGAGAAGGGTGACAAGGACCAAGTTTGTAGGCCAGCACGGTGCAGGGAGGGACTACAAATCCGAAATCACCTCTCCTATCCGAAGACCAGCAGCAGAGAAACCCCCCTTTCTGCAGTCTGTTGCTTGGCCACTAGGAAGCCATACACAGGAGAAACCAAAGTCCTACCACAATTTAAGCTCATGCCTCCCAGTCCTGCCCATCCCCGGTTGGCAGAACCCAGAAAGGTTATTCCTTTCTCCTCACACCACCTTCCTATCCATTTGAAGGCCAACAAACAGCATTTACTTCATCAACCCCAGGCGTCACTCAACGTGTGACCCCACATCCATGGCAAGACTTGAGTGCAAGCAAACACTGGTCCTGTGTCCCTCACAAGGGGGGACTCATATCCTGACAAAATAGATACGGGGAGAGAGCTGTGGGGCCAGACCCACACCAGAGAGCTTGCATGGGCTGCGTTGAAATGGCTGTGGCAGAAAGGATGGTGGCTTCAGGAAAGATTTCCTGCCAGGAGAACCACTGCCTTGTCCTTCATGAAAAGGCAGAAGCACCTCTCCAGCCTGGAGAACGACAACATGGACAGGACCAAGCACCCAGTTTTGTGATTCTTTTGGGCTGTTTTGGGCCTTTTTTTTTTTCTCCTTTGTGCCCACCTCGGACCTTCCCAAAACAGATCGGATTCTCTCCCCAACCTCAGCTCAGCCACTGCCTGGTTCCTTCCTCCTCCTACTATCAAAATGGAAAAGGCAAAACCAGACCAAGATGCTGAAACAGGAGAATTAACTCTAACTCTGAGTGAAGAGCACTTTTAACCCGCTCCTGCACCCACTGCCGTGCCCCAGGCCCTGTGGTAGACGAGAGCACCTCATCCCCTGGAAACGCCAAACCCTGAAACCCTGCTTTCAGGGCAAAAAAAAAAACAACAACAAAACAACAACCCACCTCGTATTTCCCACAGAATTGACATTCTTCACCTCCCAAATCGGTTTGGAAACAGCATTAAACCACCCACAGCTTCCAAGCAGCAGCCCTCAGCCCAGCTGAGCCACCTCAGCTGAGGCGAAGGTCGGCACCATCAGAGGTGAAGGTCGGCACCGTGCGGCCGCCCTGACCGGAATGGCGGTATCCGCATTTCCCCCCTCGAGTCATCCCCAAAACGACCCGAAAACACCGCGTTTGTCGGAAGGAGCATTTATTTCCCTTTATTTTCCTTTAAATAACAGCTACGGAGGCGCTCTGCGGCGGCGGGGCGGCGGCAGTCAGTCCGCCCGCCCTGAGGCGGCGGGGCCGCGGCAGCCAGCCAGCCAGCCAGCCAGCCAGCCAGCCCGCCCGCCCTGAGGTGGCGGCGGGACCGGCGTGGGCGGCGGGCAGCGACATGGGGGACGACCTGGCGTCGGAGGAGGACACCCGTGAGTAGGGGCTGAGGAGGGGGATGCCCCGGAGGGGCCGCGTCGTGAGGGGGGTTCGTGTGGAGGGAGAGGGCGGGGGCGGAGGCGGCCACCCCCGGGCCCGGGGAGGGGGCTCAAGGGGCAGGGCCGAGGTGCTTGAAAGGATAACAGGACTTTACAATAAACCTATTCGGAGACAAAGGAGGTGTGTAACCTCAGTATTGCTTTTGCCCCAAAGCATCCTGTGCCCCATGGATGCTGCAAATAACGCCGGTATCCCCCGCCTCGGTGTTGTGGGCACCTTTATGGGCCGGTTCCCGGCCGTACCGGGCTGTCTTTGTGTCCTGCAGCCTCAGGTAGAGCCCAGCAAACAGCTTTAGCTCGGTTTTTGGCGTGTTTTTCTTCTCCTTTGCTGCTTTTTTAATCTCTTGCGTCATAAACCGCCGGTGTGATGGTGCATGGTGCTGAGGGTAAATTGCTTAAATTGTTTTCCATGTTGGTTGGGATAACTGAGTTCGTATTCAGTACCATGAGGTATGAAAATACCCTGAGCTCCAAAGAGAAGGAAAAACTGCTGAATATTTACTGAAATGCAGCTGTTGGAGGGTGCACGCCATGAGGAGGGGTGCATTTACATTTATGGGGCTGGCTGCCGGTGTGGACACCAAGTAGGAAACTCAGACCATCAAATAGTTTCCCATATGTTGCTGAAAATAAACAAACTGTGGCTTCTACAACCTTAGCAAGGCAAGGTTTGTTACTGCATCTTCACAGGTGGAGGAAAGAACAAACAAATCAAGGGGCGGTTTGTTGTCTTTTGACAATGATGCTTTGTGCGATCATAAAATGTAAGAACATGTTTTTGTCACCTGGAGAGCAGAGGCAGCAACATTTGCTTAAGCAAAGCAGAGGGTTTACCCCACTGAATAGAGATAAGCATTTGCAAGGAGGTAGTATGTGTGTAGCCATGGGTGTTAATAATTAACATAAACTCCACAGGTTTTTCCCGGGTTCTCCTGATATTTCCTCTCAAATGAGGCGTCTGTGCAGTGGGGAAATGCTGTCCTGTTAACACACCTGGCCAGATGAGAACAGCATCCCAATATACAGTACAGAAAACCCTGTTCCTGCAGAAATCAGTGTCCAAATCCTGCTGCCTTCAGTGAAGCAGTAGGTCCAGAACTTTTGAGTGACCCTACCTGGTATTAAGATTTGTGTTATTAGTGTTCTTCTTGAGCTAAAAGTTTTTGTTTGAAGTTAAGAGGAACGGAAATTGAAGGATGAGGTTATACCTCTGCTGCCCTGCAAGTCCACAGCAGGGGTGCCTTCCTTCTGTTCCCTCCAGAGAGAAATGGGGTAATACCAGACAGCAGGTCTCCTATCTTCTCAGTGTGGTGGAACGGGAACCATAGTGTCTTTTTATGCCTCTTGTATGGCATGTGGTTAGTGTCTAAGTGGTACCTTGATACAAAACTAAGTTGCATTGAGTCCCTGCTACCCTCAAACTGCAGCCTGAGATCTGCAGAAAGGCAGAAGAGAGCAGAACATCCGAGGCAGCTCTCCAGCAGGCTGAGACAGGCTGAGGGTCAGCCTTAAGCATCTCAAAATAATTCCCCAAAAGGACTAGGGCAGAGACTGAGACCAAGAAAAACTGACACCAGCCTTGCCAAAAAACTTTGAGAGCCTGCCCATGGGGCTGCAGCGGGCCCGCAAATCACAGCCTTGCTCTCATTTCTTGGCAGGAAGGTTTGTTCGATCAAGGAGAAGATTGCTGGGGCAAGGCCCAGCATGGAGAGTAAACGCCCTTAAATTGTGCCAAAGTGTGCAGGACAAATACTGCAGGTTGTGGTAAATTATGCCTAGAACTGCCACGGTCTATTAAGAGATGCAACACTAATCACAGGCCAGGCTAGCAGTTTTGTGCTGCTTGGCTGATTCGGGTTGCCCGGAGGGGCACAGCAGGACCATGTGTAAAGGCCTCCTCGCAGAGCAGCGGGATGTAAGTGAACGGATGGAGGAAAGCCATTCTTTCATCTGCCTGAGCCCTCACACCAGCTCTGGGCTTCAGAGGATGGCCAGAGGACATGGACCGAGTGGATCAAAAGGTTTTGCAGCTGGAGCAAGGCCACGCAGAGAAAGACACTAAATTAGAAAAGAAGCTGGTAGGACTGGAAGGACAGGGAAGGGAAGATAGTGGGAGAGGACAAATCCAGCAAACATGCCAACGTCTGTAGGGCTGGGATTCTTGCTGGAAGAATCTTTCTGCAGTCATCCTTCCTTGAAGCCAGTGGGGTATGTGAGATGAAGGGGAAGTTTGTTGGGACATGCTGGTCCGTGCTCCATGCCAGCACTGTTTTAATGCCCACTCTTCTGTTTCTGCTGCAGTGCTTCATTCAGAGAAGGAGTTCCACGATGCAGCAAAGCGTAATGACACGGCCAGGATGGAGGAGCTCATCAGGAGAGGGGTCGACATCAAAGCCAAAAACAATGTAAGTCCTGGATTTTTCCACCTCTGAGCTGCAGGAAGTGCTGAGGGTGTGTTTCAGAGCTGCAGCTGCTTAACACTACTCTTCTCATTATCTGCTCAGTTGGTCAAAGCTTTAAAAGACACTGCCCAGTGCTAAATAGGGCCTGTGGCAACTGAGCGGTTTCAGAACACACTGGAACCCACAGCACTGTCATCCTGGCCAGACTGCAAAGTTGCAAATGCCGAGGGAAGGTGATAACTTATGGTTGCCCTTGGAACCTGTGTGCCAGATACACACGGCTGCAGGGAAAGGCTTTGAGTTTGCTATCTCTGTACACCAAGGCTATGGGTCTAACTCCGTTCCTGGTGTGGATCTCCCCTTGTTGACCAGTAGGTTCCTGGAAATGTGGGATTGCACCCATCCCTGGGTTTCAATCTGTCCATGGTCAGTGATGTCGTTACAGTCCATTCCTGTGCTGTCGTTACAGTCCATAACTGCAATTTCTGAGTAGAAAGTGACCAGCACCTGTCTGCCTGACAAGAAACAGAGGGTTATGTCCAAAGAAAACCCTGCACAGTGTGAGAAATTCTGGCTCTGTGGATGGCAAAGGAGATTTTGGCCTTCAGGATGGCTGGTGGATACAACTCATCCACCATCAGCCTTCCCTCTCCCTTCCCTTCCAGACAGACCGGACTGCCCTGCACTGGGCTGCAGGAGCAGGGAATGTGGATGCTGTGCGACTGCTCCTGGATCACGATGTCCCGGTGGATGACGAAGACAGCGTATGAAGACAGATCTCCCTTCCATGTCCTGCAAATGGGTTCTGTGTTGGGAGACCGATGGGGACTGGGTGCTGGGCTGGCAGTGACAGACTTCACCGTAGCCCTGGGGGGGGGTGGCACAAGGTTTGGCAGTGCCTGGGAAGCTGTGGCCTCCTCGCTGAGGCAGTTGTGGTGCCTTTCTGGAGCAAGCCTTGTTTTCAGATGTGTCTGTGCTCTGTCTTTTGGCCTTTTCCTTGCACGCACAGGGACTGAGGAGAAGGCTGGTAGAATCTGTGAGGTTCTCTGTATAACGTGGGGATGCTTGGCTGCTTCTGGTTGTGTTGTTGGGACTTGTGGGAAGACAGTGACAGCAAGCAGGTTCTCCCCCACCTCACAACCAAGCTAATACCTACCATTGACAAGGAAGTAGCAGTCAAGAGTCAGGTCTCTGCTCAGCTGCTGCAGCCATCTGTGGGAGGAATAACAGTAATTAAAGAAAGTGGGGCTAACAAAAGTACTTGGGAAACTTCATGAAGCTAGAGGGACATCTTCCCTCCAGGGTGGGGATGGTGGTGGCTGCAGTTCAGCTGTGTCTCTCTTCTCTTCTGCCCAGTTTGGAATGAATGCTCTTCTCCTGTCTGCCTGGTTTGGCCACCTCCGTGTCCTGCAGATCCTCGTCAACGCTGGGGCCAAGATTAAGTGTGTCGATAGGGTGAGAGAGTTTCCTTACGTGGGTCCATCACAGGGCTCCAGACAGTGATGGGGAGGAGAGACTGAGGCTTATCTGTGGGCAAAGGTGATCCTATGTGACAGCATCTGCTGTGGGGACTGCCATCTGCTCTTCTGCTTTGTTCCTAAACCAGGTGTAATAATTGTAGTTATAGAGATCTACGTGGCTTCCTCAGCTCACGTTTGTGCAGTGCTGAGGTGGAAGGTGTTACAGAAATGGAAAACGGGTTTAGTGAATCAGCATTTTGTGTATTTTAAAGTAGACCATTGGGAAAAAGGAACATTATTACTTTAGAGTCATAACTTGCTGTCTGCAGCACAAATTGTTTCAGCAGTAGAGGTGCAGGGAGGCATCTAATGGGTCTTTGCTAACAGAAGCAAGTTGTTAAAAAAGACTGTCCTATTGCCTTGGACTTGTTAAGTGAATAATCCTTTATCTCTTCTCCAGAATGGCAGGAACCTGCTCCACTGTGCAGCTCAGAGGGGACACATCCAGGTGATGGAGTTCATCATGGAGGACCTGGAGGACATGTGTGTGGATAGAACAGACAAGGTAGGAAGGCTCTTCACTGCTTTGGTTCATGCTTAGCAGGAATGTTGTCCTTGGTCTTGGGAGGAGACCCAGAGTCAGATGCTACTCCCAGAGAACCAAGGGTAGCCCATGCAGTCTCTGGCCCTCCTGTGACAGGGGGCTTAGGGATGATGAGGATTCTGGCTGTGGCCAGGCTTCAGCAGCCAGGGCTTCCTAGTTTAGCCTTTTGCAGAATAAATTCAGGAATTTCAGTGTCCTTCTCTTGTGCAGCTGATGCTCCAAGACGTATTGTCGATAGGCAATAACCAAGGGTGGCCCTCTCCCAGCATGTTCCAGCATTAGCTGATCTGTTCCTGAAGACAACGTAGGAGGAACACAGAGGAACAGGAGGTGGTGCACATGGCCTTCATGATTCCTAGAGTCATCTCCACTCTGATGCTTGGGAGTTAAATGAAGCAACAAGAGATCTGCCTTTCCCCCTTTTTCCCGCAAAAGGGGTTCTGATTCCCTCGATAACTGGGGTCTTAGACATTAATTCCATTTTTTGCCCTTAGTTGCTTTTAGTAATCCATTTATTATCCTCTATTTATATGAAATAAACATTGAAATGATCTCTTTTTCAGTGTTTGGTGAGACTAACGTGCTTGGAGTTGTTAGCCCCAATCTAATGTAGCGTAGATCTGTTCACCTTGTTTTTTTAGGGTCATCCCAAATGCAAAGCAGAATAAAAGTTAGCAACAGAGTAACTATTTTTCAAGTGCAGCACTTTTTCCTCCTGTGGACACTAAGCTTGTTTAGTTATCTCACAAGGCATTATTATATTCCTTGCAGCAGATGATGTAGTCTTGTGCTTTCTGAGCCTTTCTCAGACTGTTTTTCCTTCTGTTTCGTTTCAAAGATGGACAGGACAGCATTTCACCTGGCTGCAGAGTATGGGAGGCTGGAGGTGGTGGAGTTCCTCATTCGACTGGGTTGTTCTCACAGTGCCAAAGACAAGGTACGGGCACAAAACCACGTGCAGGGGAGGTAAAGTCTGAGGAGGATGTGAATTTCAGGGAACGGGTTACCAAATGAGGCTCGTGCAGGCAAGTTGTCAGCATTTATAATTATGGTTGTGGTTACCTCAGGGCTTTTCTTCCCTGTCCACTTGCAAGCTATTTGCACCCCAGTCCGTGTTGGATTTATCTCCAGGACTTTTCAGGCAGGGTGCACAGCGAGCCTGGTGGACCATGCTCTGGTTTAAGGTAGCTGAGTTTCTTCCCTCCCTGCTGCAATTTTGGAAGACTCTTTCAGACTCTTCCTACTCATTAACAACCTCCTCTTCAGCCACCTGGGGTATACTCCGTGTGAGGTTGTGGTGTATGAACACTCAGTCCTGTGATACATAAATGCATGAAGTGATGTTTACTTTCAGGAAGAAAATACAGCACTGCATTTAGCTGCTAAAAATGGCCATCCCTCTGTGCTGCACAAGATTATAGACGTTGGAGTGGACCTTGATGAAAAGAACGTAGTAAGTACATTTATATGAAATGAAACCTGCATCAGTTTCACCCTTTCCCTCCCCAGAAATACTCTCCTGACACTGTCATCAGGCTGAATAGTCAGTATTGACAGGAGAGGTTTAGAAGATTGCTGATTTTATCTACTGTGTACGTGTGTAAATGCAGGTCGCACTTGCAGGCTATCAGTGAAAGGCAACATCCTTCTTGGACCAATATGCAATTCTAAAGTGTTGTCCTTTCTTCCTGCTGTATCTGCTGACCCACCTTATCACTCCATTTAATCTCCCTTTTTCTCCCTGACCCTTGTACATTCAAGTGCCTAAATGGTTATTGAGTGTGTTTTAAACTAAACTTCACTATGTTTTATAGTATTGACTTAGTCACTGAACATATGGACCTTCTGTTTGAGGTCTCGCTTTGGCAGAACTACTTTGGAAAATTATGTGTCTGGAACATAGTTAATGATTTAGATAGCAAATATTGGCTTAGTAACGCTGGTATTTATTCCAGGGCATACTCCCGATTTAAGTTTATCAGCAATTTCTTTAATCTTGTTTGGTTACTGACTTTAAAAAGTGTATTTGGTTGTGATTAAGATCTGAAAGAAAAGGGAAACCGCCTTCTACGGTAACACTAGTAGCATTTGTCTTCCCCCACATGAGCTGCCCTTTGTGCAAAAAGCAATACTAAAATGAGATTAAATCACTTAGGAATTCTGCTTGTTTCTTGTAAAGAACTGACCTGCAGCCCTCAGAAAGGAGAACCAGTAGCCGAGGGCCACAGGTTTCCAGTTCTACTTATGGCTGTTTCTGGGCTGCTCTAGGAAAATGGTTTGTCTTCGTTGTCCACGTGAAATCCTTTTTTGTTTGCTGATGGGATGAAGGAGAGAAAAGGTGATTAACATGATGTCTGTCTTGTGGCCCGTGGGCCAGCTGTTTCCAGTGGCATAAGGACAGAGCAGTACTCTGATATGTCAATGGCAGATAATTATGTTCTTTGTTTTCCTGACGGTCATCCTGGCCCTCAGAATTGGTATTTTAACACGGCATGGATTCAGAAGATGGGGTAGGGGTAGGTGCTTGCTCATTCTGCTGCTCTGTCTTGGCCTTGTCTGCAGAAATGCTGTTTGTCTCCTTTTTTTGCCTTGTCCAGGAAGGACTTACAGCTCTGCACCTGGCTGCCGAGGGAGGGCACAGCGACTGCGTGAAGCTGCTCTTGGAAGCAGGTGCTGATGTCAATGCCCAAACCCAGGTGAGCTCCGAGGAGGTGATTCCTTTTTTCCAAACACTACTTTGTGGATTTTTGCCCTCCCAGGGAGGGCACCCTTTGTCAGGTGAGGCCACGTGGAGCCCAGCACTTCAGAAATAGCGCAGGGAATCCAGAGGAAAGCGCACATGGCTTTGTACAAAGAGGCAGGTGAAGCCCCCTGGGGCTAGTTTGGCTGGGGAGACAATCTTTATGAATTTGTCAGCACGGGGAGGAGGGAAGGAGGAGATTTCTGTGGACAGTCTGTAACAACTGCAGCCTCTGAGGAGAAGCCCTGGCTAATACCCATCTCCTCTGATGTGCCTCTCAGAAGAAGATGAACTGCCTTCATTACGCAGCGCTGCACGGCTACGAGGAGATAGCCAGGATCCTCGTGGACGCAGGAATCCACACAGATGCTGTTAATCATGTAAGTGCTGTTTGATTCCCTCATCACTTACAAAAAGGCAAAGCTGGTTTGTGGAATTGTTTGAGAGCAACAGAGCAACTCCCTAAGGATCAGGGTCTTCTTTCCACAGCAAAATGCATCAGCGACACACATCGCGGTGCTGCAGAACTTCCCGGCCATGGTGAAGCTCTTCATCGACGCGGAGTGTGACCTTGACATTCCAGATAACGTAAGACTGCACCTCCTCTCCTTTGTCTTTTGAAATGTGAACTGGTTTCGTGGGGGATTTGATCACCTTGGGGACAGGGTTAAAGAGGAGTGCTTCAAAATGGGGAAAACCTGGAAGCGCAACTTAGGAAACGTGAAACCCGTGAAATGATTCGGAGTGTTGCAGTGAGGTAATTGCTTGATGGCATTCAACGCGTGGGCTGTTCCATGTCCCTGAGACCTGTGCCCAGCAGCATGGTATAGTCAGGCTCTCTGCTTCCTGCTGGAAGCAGATGGGAGAAATTTGAGGCCAAAAGATATTCTGCCAAACGTTTGTGGGGCTGAGAATGGGAGGCAAGCCTGGTTTTCTCACCAAATTGTAATGTCGTGAACGAAGGGCTTTCTGTAGCATGTTCATAATGTTTTGATTAATGTTAATTCTCTTAGTGATGTTCTCTCCCGGTGACACCATAAAGTTGCCACATTTTGTCTTTGATTTTAGTTGTTTCCATGGAGGAGTCCCAAGGCACATACAGTTTACAGTGTGTACACACTAACCCGGCCCTGTCTCCCAGGAACAAAGAATTGGCACTGGTCCTTTCCTCCCTTGGCCAAACTGTCTGCCTACAGAAATTGTTTCAATAACAGGAAATAATATAATCCTATAAGTGACCCTAGAGAGCATTATGGAACTGAAGAGGTCCTTTCTTTAGACTGAAATGCTGTCAGGGAGGCTTCCTAGTGCTGATGCTGGGACAGGGACAGACCAGTTGCTCAACCTGAGGAACCCAGTCCAGTTTGAGGTAGGAAGATGCCTGGCCCTCAGTTTAAAGAGGGATAGAGGGGAAAGGAGAGCAAAGCTGACAGTGCTTCCTCCTGGTATGGTTCTTTCCTGTCCTTCCAGCCTCACACTTGTCCCTCTCTGAAGTTTAGTCCTTTCCCTCTCCTTCTGCAGAGGCTGCAGACCTCGCTCCACATCGCTGCGGAGCACGGCAGGCAGGACATTGCCGAGATGATTCTCGTTGCAGGAGTTAATCTGAAGCTGACAGACAAGGTAATGGGCTGCATGGGTTAAAGAAATTCCATGGGGGTATAGAGGGAAAGTATGGATGCCACTGTTTTTCGTCATTTTCAAAGAAGGCTAGAAATAATATTAAAATCTGGGTATTTCCAGGGATAGGGCCCTGAAACGCTGCTGGGCAGGTTATTTTGATGTGTTTTCTGGGAAAGAAGTGACAGGTTCTTAGGAAGGTAAAAGAGAGCTCACACAATGAGCAAACTTTTTCTTCTCAAAGTTGTTCTAGTTCCGTCTTGTGCTATCATGCACATTAATACCAAATATCTTCTTGATTAATGATATATTATATACCTTAATAATTACAGCACATGTTTGAAAAGGTCAAAAGTATCTGGTATAGATATGGTACCAGCTTCCAGAGCTTTTGCCCTCTAATTAGATGAAAAAAAAGGAATTATAGAGGAGTCAGGCAAGTTGTGTGTGGCCTGAGAGTGTGGTGTGTGCTCAGGAACTGCAGAGATTATTACAGTGTCTGCCCTTCCCAGTGGCTTAAAGCTCTTACAGACCCAAAGCCCTCCCGGCCTCCAGCTGCAGTGAGTGTTTGCCACCTTCCAGCAGTCTGTGGAACCGCAGTGAGACTCGGTGCAGGGAACACATTCACCCTTTTTTCTGTGTGCAGTTGGGTTTCTGCTCACATCTGAGGCTAGAACTGTTCTCAGCAGCGTGCCCGACGGCTGGGCTGGCTCCCTTCCCTTCACACAGCTTCCAAATCTTGTTCCTTTCCACTGTACACTTTTAGATACCAATATAAATATACATCCCCCCACCTCAATCCAAAGTCACATCCCTATAAGGAGCTTCTCCTAGGAGACTGTTTCTAATCACATGGATGTGGAGCCTGTAAAATTAATGAGGTTGTATAAAATCACTTCAGTTCCACGTGTCAGCAAACCCGCTGTGCAAAAAGGCCATAAAATGCTTGGGACTGTGGTGCTGAGCTGATCCTTTGCCAGCTGCACCCGTGGGAGCCCAAAAGCCCCCTGCCATCTACTGGGGGGTGCAGGATGCTTTTCTGACCTCCCCTTCCAAACGGGCAGATCCCTGTGGCACCAGAGGAAATGCTGCAGAGCCTGGGAAGTGAGTCCCCGTGCCCTGCACGCAGTAGCTCCGAGGTGGCTCACAGCTGAGGGGTTTCCAGGTGGGGAACAGGGGTCCTTCAGCCCTGGCCGTGCTGCCTGGGACTGCAGACTGCCAGCAGGGCAGTGAGATTGTCCCTCCCAAGCAGGCAAGGTCTTTTCCAGCTCATTTTTTTTCCCCCTCCTAATTTCAGCAAGGGAAAACATCGCTGGATGTCGCCGCCCGAGGCAATCACATCAACTTGGCAGACATGATTATCAAAGCCGATCGGTTTTACAGGTGGGAGAAGGTGAGCAGCTGACACCGCTGTGCCCTCACCCCCCTGGGCAGGTGTAGCTTTATCCTCTCTGTTGAGACTCCACGTCACCAACTGTCACACAGAAAAGAAATGCAGGACGTCCTGTGACAGCCTGGCCTCCTCTTTTGTCACCTTAAGAAACTCAAAAGTCCTCACCATGCCAACAACATCTGCTTAAGGCTTCCTTATTTTAAAAAGCCTCTGTTGGTTAAAACCCCTGGCTGTGCTGAAGGTAAAAAAGACATTGAGGTGCTGGAGCGGGTCCAGAGAAGGGCGACAAAGATGGTGAGGGGTCTGGAGAATAAGTCTTATGAGGAGAGGCTGAGGGAACTGGGGTTATTCAGCCTGGAGAAGAGGAGGCTGAGGGGAAACCTTCTTGCTCTCTCCAACTCCCTGAAAGGAGGGTGTAGAGAGGTGGGGGTCGGTCTCTTTTCTCAAGTCACAGGCGGCAGGACGAGAGGAAATGGCCTCAAGTTGCACCAGGGGAGGTTCAGGCTGGATATTATGAAAAATTTTTTCACTGAAAGGGTTCTCAGCCATTGGAATGGGCTGCCCAGGGAGGTGGTTGAGGCACCATCCCTGGAGGTGTTCAAAAGACAGGTTGATGTAGTGCTGGGAGGTATGGTTTAGTGATGGTGATGCTTCTTGTTTGTTGTGCGGGTGTCTATTTTTGTCAGTTAGGTTGACGGTTGGACAAGATGATCTTTAAGGTCCCTTCCAACCTGGAAGATTCTGTGATTCTGTAAATATTCTTTGGCTGCTCTTCCCAAAGCCCTGTAGAAGGGAGTGGGGTAGCATCAGTTCCTTTTCCCAGAAGGAGAAACTGAAGTGCTGAGCAGGAAAATGCTTGGTCCGAGGTCACCAAACGGGAGTTTTTCAGCAATGGGAGACAGCTCTGGTGAGCAGAGTGATCAGTTCTTGTTGGAGTCAGCCTTGTTGGAGTAGAACCGACTTCCCTGAGGCTGGGGCTGCTCCTCCCATGTGTCCCAGTATGACCCAGTGTCCCTCCTCCCATGGCCCCATGTGCTCAGCCCCAGTCCCCCCCAGAAACCCTGCCTACCCCAAACCAATTTGAGCAGAGGGTGTGCTGAAAGCACAGCCAAACACCACATCCACATCTTTGTAAGACTTGGGGCATCCTCCCATAGCAGGAAAGATGGTGGTCTAGAGGGGAAAGAAAAGGAAGGAAGGAAGAGCATCCACTGGTGCCACAGCCCCAGCTTCAGGAGTAACGGTGTGTGTATCGGGCCCTTGGGTGGCCTTTCCATGCAGCCCTAGGGACAGTCATTTGGCCTCTGCAGTCTGGGGTATAAAGGAGGCAAGCACATGTCTATGTTGCAGGGGAGCAAGGAGATTTTAATTAAATGATTCTGCATACAAGCCCCAGATAAAAGGCACTGTAGAAATGCAAATTGCAATCGGCTTGGGCTCCCACAGCCAAGCTGCTGTTAATAGTGTTTGTTAACGTGCACAATTAGAACAGAGTGAAGCAAGAGAATAAAGAGAATAAAAAGAAAGTGCTGTGCCTGAGCCACCTCGGAGGATGTGGGAGGCTGCAGAGTGACAGGTCCCTCTGCTGCGTCCCCAGGGAACCCCCTCTTCTGGCTTTGCAGGACAATCTGCACAGCGACTCCGAGTCCTGGGTGGTGAAACACTTGACCTTTAAGCAGGACCACAGGCTGGAAACGCAGCACATCCGCTCGGTGATGTGGAGACTGGCCACCAAGTACCTCAAACCCGGCGAATGGAAGAAGCTGGCACATCACTGGAAGTTCACCGATGCCCACATTAGGGCCATCGAGCAACAATGGACAGGTATAAAACACTTGCCCAGATATTTTCCTTCCCTCACTTGGATCGCGTTTCTAGGAGGTAAGGCTGCAAGTAATAGCAAAGCACGAAGAAAATCAGATGGCTTATTTGAGACAACCAAAAGATGAGGGTAAAAAGCCTGGATTTAATTAATGTGGAGTCATCTACATGCTGGAATCTGTCTAGGACAAAGCAGACAAGCCCGGGGGTCAGCGGGTCATTGCTTGCTCCTTCTGAGCCACTTGCTGGAGCTGTGAGTTCTTGCTACGATTCTTGCTCTGTAGGACAGAGGAAACTTGCTGGTGTTATCTTTTAAGGAGCTGAACCAAGAAGGCAGAGAAGTCCCATTTAGAACTTAAGATTAGCAGAAGCAGGTTCTGGTTTCAGAGCAGTTTGCTGTTGGTTTGGTTTAAGGCCTCCTGTAGTTGGCAGGACGTGAGCAAGGGGCTCGGCTGTGCTCTGAAGGCAGAAATTCTGCATCCAACAAGCCCACACTCCTTCCTGGCCCACTCTGTTTAGTTTAACATTAAATCTAATCCCACCACAACTAGGAATTAAGCTGATCTGTAATTCAGAGCATCCTGCTAAAATCCAAGGAGGAGGGAGGGGTGTCTGAACCCACCCATTCACAAACCAGCTCCTCTCAGGGCTGTGCGAGCACAGGGTTCCAGCTGGGGTTTGATCTTGGCAGGTACCAAAAGCTACAGGGAGCACGGGCACAGAATGCTGCTCATCTGGCTCCACGGCACGATCACAGCGGGAGAGAATCCAATCAAGGGACTGTACGAAGGCCTGGTGGGGATTGGAAGAAGAGATTTAGCAGGTAATACTTGTGTTTTCCTTCAAATAATACACACCGAGCGCTACCTGAGGAGAACTCCAGTCAAAGCCTGTTCACACAAGCTGGAAGGTACCACGTCCTGCCCCCTTGCTACTAATACATGTCATTTCGGTCTCTTTCTTCTGTTTTAGTGAATTAACACATCCTGCCACGGCTTTATACTTTCTGTGCAGCAGAACATTCTTTTTTTTTACAGAAAGCATTCGGAAAAAAGCAAACTCAGACTCTGCCTCTCCACGGAAATGCATCACGATGTGACCCAGTGGCTCCATCAACTGATGAGTCCTCAGCTGGTCTTGAAGCTGCAGGAGAAACCCCTACTCTGCTGCTCCTCAGAAGGCAGCTGCAACCTAAGGGCTTCTCATCCCCAACAGCTTCCTGCTTGGTCTGAAACAAGGGGATCAGCAAATGCTACAGATCGAAAACGCTTCTTTACACAGAAGACAGATTTTTATCTGCTATTGTGTATGGTCTGGGACTGGAATGAGTTCAGTCTCACTCATCCTGTGAGGATCAAGGAACTACTATTTTACTATCACTTGTTTACATCACTTTTTTGTATGTAAATTTTTAAATGTCATTTTTTTAAGTCATTGGGGGGAAGCCTTTGCTTTCAAAAATGTTCTTTACTTTTTTGTTTGGGGTGTGTTGTCTGTCTCTTGTGTCTTAGATGGGTTCATAACTCCCCTAGTAGGGTGGGAATTCCAGAGGAAAAGCCAAGGCTGCCACTTGGGCCTTTTGGAACCTTAAGGGTTGTGACCTTTAACGTTTTGACTCTTCACAAAAAGTTTCAGAGAAGAACATTAACAGATATTATTTACAAATGTACATTAACATACACATAAATCAAAGAGGTGATTTCTTTAATCCCTGGGCTACAAGCTTGGGAAGTGTAAGGTAAGAGTGGTCACTGGTTACCTGCACAGCCTCTGACAAGGACATACAGTTTTCTTTAGTACAAAGTATTATGTGATAAGTTGGTATTTATTTTTTACAGTGCTTCAAGGAGAAAGAATGTCTGCATTTCAATAAATTCAGATTTTACCCTTAACAAATAAGAAGTATCTTGCAAATTTATTTAAAAAAATCCTACATACATCATTCCAACTTGTGAACTAAACCAGTGCAACCCAAGCATTAAAGCTTGAAGTGATTTCAAGCAGAAGATGTTGGTTTTCTTGTGTTCTAGGGGTGGTTGTGTCTCCAGGCAGGACTGGGGTAAAGCCACGCTGCTGTTCTCCTGTCATCAGAACAAGTGACACTTACTGAAAGGGAAGTTTTATTGAAAACCATTTTAACAGCAAGAAAGTTAAAAAGTCAAACGCTTTATTTCGGATAGAAACTAACTTAAACACAACATGTAAAGCAAATAAGTGATGGCAACGTTGGCACTTAAACAACTTTTAAATCAAATATTCAACAAAAATATAGGTCAGCTTATAAGTACACAATCTGCACGTGGCAATATATACAGCCCAGTGAAAAATATAAAAAGAAATACTGTTCTGCTTAAGAACATGATAGTGAAGACTTTGGTAGCAAAAGTGTCTTTTGTCTTTAAAACTGTAGTCTTGAGAGATGCTTCCTTGAATTCAAAGACTAAAAATGAAACAGCTCTATCCCTGGAGGTCTCTGACTGCGGGTCCTTCACCGACTGCTGATCCCGTTGGAATCACACAGTGATAATCGGCCGACAGAAGGGAAAAGGCAGAGTGGGAAGAGTTGATTGGACACAGGAAGACCAAACTGGTTCCTCCTTGTCACCAGCACCCCAAAACCTACTGCTCCTCTTGCTCGTTGCTGGTGTGAAGACTGATCTTCTGGACTTCCAGCTCTTCGGCGCTGACCATGGAGGGATCGATGGCCGCGTAGCGGGTACCGTGGAACTGTAGCAAATGGATCTGGTGGACACAAAATAACACAGAAACGGGCGTAAAAGCGTAAGGTTTTGGTAAAAGAGAAACATTCCTTCCGAATAATTTTTGTGAGGATGAAATCATGGCTCAGAGTATGAGAGATCAGAGAAAGGACAGAGGAAACGGGCAACAGCTGAGCCCCAAAGCCAGCCCTCCATGACTGTGGTGTCTCCCAGGCCTGCCCATCTACATCAGTGACCTGGGAGCCAGAGTGAGCAGAGCTCAGGCAGCGCAAGAAGCCAGAGCGAGCACAGAGAAGGAGTTTCCTCCCACTGCTCTGCCCAAAACCATTCGTAGATGGGGTTTGAACACAGAGACTCACTTGAATATAAAGGTTGACCTCAGGGCTCCTGCAGAGATAGGGGAAGTTGCCTCCTGTTTTGAGGTGAGCTCTCCTGGCGTTGGGATAAAGCTTATACATTTCTTCCTTCGCTTCCGTCGAAAGCGCACTTTGGTCAAACACCTGCGTAACGAGTCACAGCAGTTAGTTCTGAATTCTACCAGGTTTTGCTCATTAAATCAGACTGGGTATCAGCTGCTCCTAGAAGCCATTCTAAGCTTCTCTGTGGAACCACGTTAATGAAAAAGAAAACAAGCAAAAACATGTGAGGCATCAACAGCTAAAAAGCTAAAGCTGTGATAATTAAACACATGGCTGTTACAGCACAGAATATCCAATTCCTAACGTAACACAGGAGAATCCTGGTGTTGCCCAGTCAGGAAAAGGCTTATCTAAATGCAAAATTACATGCTGTAAATATTTATTAAATTTCTAAAAGAACATCCAGGCCCCACCCACCACGGGGAGGAAACGGTGTTTGAATAAAAGGATGATGTTGAGATTAACTTACATCCATGATGGTTACAGGGATGTCTCGAATTTTATGAGGTTCTACGTAGGAGTTCTGGCAGTTGAGGGTGAGTCTTGAAGCGAGCTCGCTCTGGCACAAACTCTCCAGCTTTCAGTAGAGAGAAATAGCAATTAACACCCCATTTCACCGCAGGAAGTTAATGAAACGTTAACAATACAGCCAAAGAGATGTTAGTTTTAAAGAGAAACATGACTGCACTTTAGATGAGGATTATAGTCCCAATTTAATATCTTTCTGCACAAGTCAAATGTTTAAGACACGTTCCATTAGTTGCTCCTGCCTCCAGAGCAAAGCCTACGGATGTATCCCAGCACTTCCTCCTCTTCTACCTCAGGTTCTTCATCACGTCTCTTCTGATCACCATAAAAAACAGGCTGAGAGTCACAGCATCAGTTAAATTGTCAACACCTGCTCGGGATCCATCCCTCCTGCTCCCCTCTGGGGCAGTAACTAAAGACAGCAGCAGAAATACTCCTGGCTCCCACTAAGCAAACCCTCCGTGGAGACTGACACCGGAGCACGTGGCCACCTACCCTGTCCACCATGAAATCGATCCCATCCGCCATCTCGGGGTCTAGAGGACCAGATGCAAAATTGCCAAGGACAATTTTTTTCAGCATAAAAGCAGGCATCAGCCAAAAGCTAAAATAGAAACAAGATGTGACAACCTTGAGTTCTTAAATCCAACCACAGAGGATCACGGGATGACGGGATTAAAGGCACCATCAGCAAGTTTGTGGATGATACCAAGCTGTGTGGTGTTGTCGATACACCAGAGGGATGGGATGTCATCCAAAAGGACCTGGACAGGCTGGAGAGGTGGGCCCAGGTGAACCTCATGAGGTTCAACAAGAGCAAATGCAAGGTTCTGCACCTGGGCCGGAACAATCCTCGCCACCAATACAAACTAGGGGGTGAGGTATTGGAAAGCAGCCCTGAGGAAAGGGACTTGGGGGTGCTGGTGGAGGAGAAGCTGGACATGAGCAGGCAGTGGGCAGCTGCAGCCCAGAAGGCCAATCCCATCCTGGGCTGCATCAAAAGATGCGTTGCCAGCAGGTCCAGAGAGGGGATTCTGCCACTTTACTCTGCTCTGGTGAGACCTCACCTGGAGTATTGTGTGCAGGTCTGGAGCCCTCAATATAAGAAGGACATGGACCTGATGGAGAGGGTCCAGAGGAGGGCCACAAGGATGATCAGGGGGATGGAGCACCTCTGCTACGAGGCCAGGCTGAGGGAGCTGGGGTTGTTCAGCCTGGAGAAGAGGAGGCTCCGGGGAGACCTAATAGCAGCCTTCCAGTACCTGAAGGGAGCCTACAGGAAGGCTGGGGAGAGCCTGTTTAGAAAGGCCTGCAGTGACAGGACGAGGGGCAATGGCTTCAAGCTGGAGGGGAACAGATTTAGACTGGAGATGAGGAGAGGGTTCTTCACTGTGAGGGTGGTGGAGCACTGGGACAGGTTGCCCAGGGAGGTGGTTGAGGCCCCTTCCCTGGAGATATTCAAGGAGAGGCTCGACGAGGCCCTGGGCAACCTGGTCTAGTTGGGGGTGTCCCTGCTGACTGCGGGGGGGTCGGACTAGATGGCCTTTGGAGGTCCCTTCCAGCCTGGGCAATTCTATGATTCCATTCTATGATTCATTTGTCAAATTCCACACTCCCAATTGTGAAAATTTCCATTTTCCTCATGGCGTGGCTTTAAAAGTCCCAAGTATTCCATCCCACAACTCCCTCTCCCAGGCTGCACATGGGTCAGACACACGTCCAACTGCAGCAGCATCACATTTCAGTGCAAAAAAAAAATTAATGCCACAAATCTGATCGCTTGTCTCAGTCTTCCTACCTGTTTGCTGTCCACGTCTGATTGAAGATAGACGTGTCACTGAAGGAATTACACAGGATCAGAGATTGAACTCTGGGAGATTTGTGTGTGTATTCGGCAAATTTTTGAGCCAGAAAACCTCCCAGAGAAGCTCCAAAAAGGTGAACCTAATTAAAGAAAAACAAAAAAAATCAAAAACCAGATCACATCACCCTTGTGAAAAAAGTGATCTCTAAGCACAACATTTTCTTACAAAAATAAGTCATTGAAGGTTCACCCCGTCCTCATAACCCCTTCTTTAAAAGAATCAAACTCTCCTATTCAGCATCTGGTTTTGTGTGCGACATAAATGTGATAAATATTGAAAAAAAGGAAGCGTTTCCAGGTCACAGGTCAAATTTCTGTTTTGCTTATCAAGCCTAAGAAAAAAAAAATCCTTTCACTTTGTCTGCAATAGCTATTCCAATCCAGCTTTATTAGGGTATTCCTTCCTACATGAGTTAGGAAGGATAAATTCCACAGGATCTCATGAAAAACTAGTTAACTGATACAATTTAATAAGGTTGAACTTAGACCAGTATGACAATTTCCAAGGGTATTCACCTTCAAAAATAAACTTGGTTCAGAAGTGAAATTGCAACACAGCCTCTATTTATAGGTTGCGTTTTTGCGTCATATTTTCTACACTTGCTTTTAAATGAAACTCTTACAAACATTGGTTTTTTTACTGCAACTACACATCCATTTCCCCATCTCAGAGCACTCACTTTATCCAGCTGAAGGTGGTCTAACAGTTTTCTGAATCCGTCACAGAACTCCAGGTGGTCCCAATACACTGGATACTGCAACTAAAATAATCAAGAGTTAGAAAAAGCTGGTCCTACTTTAAAAGTTTCGAGGATTCAACCTGCCTCTCCTGCACCACCAGGCTCAAGCTCCTGAGCAAGGTTCTTAGAGCCAGAGGATGCAGACACCCTCCCCTTGCTTGCCCAAAAATACACAACAAAGCTGAAAAGCTACAAAACAGCCAGTCATTGGGATTTTAAGGAGTGATTTAGTATCTGCAGCTAGACAGATTAAAATCAGGTTATCCACCATCCCTAAAGCAACCAGGGAAACCCTGAACTGACCCACCCACTTGCCTCATGGCCAGCAAAGATCCAGCTGGAGGCAAAGATGACTGGTGTCCAGGGCACAGGAGGGAGGAAACAGATGGAGAAGTTAAAAATGCCTATGTGTAAGGCTCTGGGTAAACAGTGCCATAAACATACAGATTTCAGCCCGAATCTGCACACTGCGTGCCCTGGAGTACAACTCAGAATCAGGTTTATGTGGATTCTCCTTAGTCAACACTAAGGAGTTTATCTTCATTATCCAACCTGTGATTAGAGCAACAAGCTGACTTCGACACAGGAGTGAGAATACTCACAGCAATAACTCTGTAGCCCCATCCAGTCAGTGCCAAAATTTGCTGGAAAAACACGTCTGCGGTTCCGCTTACGGGAGGGAGAAATATGAGGGGGCACCGAATGCTCCTGGGTCCTGCATCATACAGTGACCAGACCTTACTGTCATCGTCGTCTACGATTATCTGGAAAAAATAAAAATAAAAATAGAGGCACAGGGGGGAGAAGAAACACAAAAGACAAATGAGGTTCTTCAGCCAGCTTCAGGATTGCTTCTAGACAAATCTGTTATCTAGTGAATATTATAATACTCAAGACCATCTTTTACTCCTCTTCACAACAGCTTTCTTCTCTAAGGCTGTTTACTAACTGGAGTTACACTGTTTGGATGAATATTGCTGGATGCAGAACCGTGGCCATGCACTGTCAGACCCAATGCTTTGTGTCCTGGCATAAGCTGGGTAACGAACATCGCACGGGGTCAGCGGCAGCACAATATGGGGTGTCTTATGGGAGCTCATCCTTCTGCAGGCAACTGGAGACCACTGCAACTGCTGGAAGTAGTGAATTGTGTTGGTTTTACAGGGATGGACTGCACTTCTGAAGTTACACCCAGAAAAATAAATCTCTCTTTCTTTCCGAGGAACCTCTGTTAAGTAAAGTTTGCAATGCTTCGCTCTGGGTTTCAACTCGGAGCGCCTTGATCAGAATGAGAGTTCATCTGGATTTGAAAATTCATACACAAATAAATCAGGGGAACAGCGAGGCTGTGCCCCCAAAGGACCAGATTTATGCAACATTCCACATGCAGAAAAATCTGCTTGGGAAAGAGCCACCGTGCCACAGCCCAGGAGAGAGACCCAGGAGGTCAGCTCTAGGTACTGGGAGCTGCAGCTGTAGGCTGGAAAAAGCACTGGGGGCAGCTTCATGAACAACCATCAATATTTGCATTCCCTGGACAAAAAAGATGTTACAGGGCTGGATACACTCATGGCTACTAAGTTAAGCAGCTAACACCACACATTATTGATCTCCAACAGTTAGAGCCTGCTGCCAGGAACAGCGCTGCACACAACTCCCAAAGCAGCTCTGGAAAGCTGACCTGGAAAGAAAAATGCTTCCATCACCTGGCAGCATCTCAGGAGCATCTGGAGTGCCTGGGACACACATCTGGCTGGTGGAGATTATTCACACCCGAGCTGCTATCCTTAATGATCAGCTCCTCACACAGTGCCCACCTCAGCACAGAAGCTAGAAGCCCTAGCGCAATTAATATCTTTAAAAGCATAGGAATTAAGTAAAGGTCTTGTTTTCCAGCAATGCTGGAGCCTGACTTGTTTTTTACAGGGCTTGTTCTACCAGCAAACTGGTGTGTATATTTAGGATGCACTTTCAACCCTCCCCAATCCAGCAGAAGTGTGTGGCTCATACCAAAACAACAAGCACAAACCTCTGGGGAAAGCCTGCGTCACACACCGGGAGTTCATCTCCTCTCTGTGGAGGTTTGAGAGCTTTTTGAGTAGCAATATACAAGCACAACTTGCTTTTCCATCACTGCAGTTAAGCTGCTCAGGGAATCAGAGTAGAAGAGCGTATCACAAATCAGATTTGCTTGACTAACAAATCTGTCTGTAATAAAGCCAGTATTTCAGGCTCTGAGAGCGTGTGAGAAATCACATGATACTGTTGTTTTGTAAAGTCTCTACGAAAAAAAAAAAAAATCACATACCAGAGCTTCCAGACCACTGAAACCATTTTAAAATAAACCTTGTACAAAATCCCTCTTGATCCCTGCAACAACCCCCCTTTGCAGACAACTCCAGAGCTCTGGCCTCGCTGTTCTCAGCTGTTACTCCACCAGTAATTTTGGATCAGTTGGGGGTAGCTGTTGGTGGCCACTACAAACTTTACCTTTAAGAACATTTCCAAAGGCAAAACCATAAAACCAAAGTTAGTTTATGTTGAGGGAAATGAGTTCCGAGAGATGACGTTTCTTTCCTCGAGCCCAGACAAGGAATCAGTGGGTTTAGACAATTGTTTTATTTGATTTCTAGCCACACACTGGAGAGTTTAATTCCAGCTCCAAAACAAGGCTAGGCACTGTGCAGGCAGACAGCAGCGTGCTTAACTGCTGATTTGGGAGGTCACCAGCCTTTTTCTTCTTCTGGTGGATCAACCAAGGTTGCCTACAGTTTCCATAAGGGTAAGACCTGCACGGCATTGAAACAGGGGGCAGAACAGCCAGGGTGTCCTCTACTGAAGATTTTTAGGAAGGACTTATCTAAGGCACCAAGCAGCATGTGCAGAGGCTGACAGGGAAAGCTCAAGATTTACTTTAAAAATGTTATTTTCTGTGCTGTACTTGCTATGTCTGCCAAGAGCAGGAAGGGTGATGAAGCTGTGCATTTCCTGCTCCTGTCATCTCAGCCTCTTTTCAAACAAACTGCTCTGGCTCTGCTTCCATCTGACAGCAGTGACCATGGTCGGTCATTCCTTCCTCTGCACTGTACATGCTTTGCCTGGACTTTTGGAGGGAATAACACAAGCAAATACATTTCTAAAGACTGTTTCAGAGATTAAAGACATCTTCAAATTGGGCTTTTTTTTCCCATTTTATTCCCTCTGCAGAAACCAGGATTAGTTCGTTTATTTCTACCTCCTTCATATCCCACATTCGTGACTGTTGCATCACTTGGCTTTTGAGTAGACTGAATCACTCAAGAGGGTGAGGTATTCCCTGGTCTGAAGGTCACCAGCAGCTTCAGTTTACACGTGTCCCCATTTCTGAAACCCTGAGCAGGCAGCAGCAGCTGAAGGTGGTGGCCCCTGGCAGCGAGCTGCAGCGTCACACAGTCCCCACGGCAGCAGCAATGCGTCCCCGTTGTAACCACAACCTCCAGTTCCTTTCATTTACCATCCTGCATCCCATAAAGCACCACCTCAGAGCACACACACGTGTCTTTCTGCTGAAATGCTGCCTCCTGGCTTTGCTGAGGCATTGCCTGGAGGCTACGGCACAAATAGACCTAGTTCTGGCCAGGAACAGAAAGAAGCTGGACAGCCAGAGCCCAGAGCATGCACAGTTAACAGCAATGGATTTCTCTTATTTACAGGAGTCACAAACTGGCAAAAATGAATGAGAAACCCTGAATGGAAAATTTCTACAGCCCTTCCATAAAGGTAAATTCTTCAAGAAAACTGCACACCACTCAGCAGAAGTAACACTAGGCACATTGAAGTCTTGTTCCTTAAGTTTGGGGACACAGTCCCTTTTGAGTGGTCCAACTGCAACCAAGTTGCTGTGCAAAGGGGTAAAGCTGCTCTCACCTCTGCTGCAAGCACCATCCCCGGGTTCCTGCAGCCCACAGAGCCATCCAAATTAGGGAACTGAACCAGTTGGCAGCCAGGTTCAGGAGCTACGTTCCAGTACTGTAATGCTCTCT
The DNA here is from genome assembly GCF_001431845.1 of Calidris pugnax. Taxonomy (NCBI): domain Eukaryota; kingdom Metazoa; phylum Chordata; class Aves; order Charadriiformes; family Scolopacidae; genus Calidris; species Calidris pugnax. The sequence goes on along the minus strand of NW_015090873.1, from coordinate 1,078,756 downwards.
GCCACTTGGCACACAGCGAGAGAAGCTGGAGCACTGCACACCTCAAACACTCTCCTGTGGTTCAGGGAAAGGAAGTGGAGAAATCCAAGCGAGAGGAGAAAGTGGTTGGACGGTTTGATTAAGCAGAAGACATCTAGAGGACACGCAGCAGAAGAAACCGTTTGGTTTTTTCCACTGTGGTTAAGGCATCTTTCCACTCTCAGGAACACCACGTGCAGCCCAACTGCTGAGAAGTTGCCTTCAGATGCTCTGCTTCAGCCTGAGGATGATGGGCAGGAATGGCAGAGGTGGCTCTGGGTCAGCTGCAGTGAGAGGCCACACACATGGTCCCCAGCACACACTATTTCCTCAGGGTGCCAGGTACCACTGCCATGGCTCACAACTACGAGGCTCCGCTCCCCACCACCCCATGTATGAAGCAACCTCTAAGAAGCACGTGAAAATTGAGAGCATGCTTTCCTGCACTCCTGTGACACGTGGGACAACTCTTCAGGACACAAGGCAGGTCACTAACACAGCCACAACATTCTGCATGAACCAAACAGCTGAGTCCCCCCCACTGCAAAGCCAGAGGAGACATTTCACCCACGAGGCGATTAGAGCTGTACGTACCTTTTTAAGGGGAACTGTGCTTCTGAACCAGTTATAGTCAGGAGAGACTTTAATCTCTCCCATGATGTTTAGAAAAAAAAATCAGTTTAGGTCAGCCTGAAAAAAAAAAAAAAGAGATAAGAGTTAGAAATCAACACAACAGCTTTACTGTAGGCAGCACCCAAAAGCTGTGCCGCGTACACACAGCATTTGCAGGGCGAGTTTGCTCTTATCAGTTGATTGTACCACCTCTGACTCCAGCCAAGTTTACTTATCCTCCATTTCATCACAAACCATTTAATTATTCTCCCAAGAGACAGTCACCTGACTGCCTTACTGTGCCGGCCTTCTTATGAAATGATGCTGCTTTTGTAACAGCCTTCTCCTGTAACAAGTTGTAGAGAAGGACAGCTGTGTTGCAGGCTCTAAGTGGCTTAAAAAGTTACAGCACATTTTCAGTTTTTAATTTAATTTTTTTATCTAATAAGTATTCATACAATTCACTCTGCAGTTCAGACAATAGACTCAGGTTATTTCACAAACACGCTGCCCAAGTATTCAGACCACATTCTCCCATCTCAATATAACTGACCCAAAGGAATCCCAAAGCACATCAGGAACATCAGCTGATCTGAGGCTTAATTTACCAAAGAGCCCTGAAGTTTCAACTCTACCCACACAGAAGCTGACCCTTGTCAGGAGTTACCAACAAAGGTATCTTTGAAGCACACCAATAAATACAGAACAAATTGATTCAGAGCTGGGTCCACACAGGAATGCCAGTAATTCAAGTCAGAATGTCCTCCCATACATAACAGCATCTTAAAATAATCCATTAATTTGCAATAAACACTTAGGTATCTTGTAGATTTAATTTTTTTTTTAAAGCAGCAAAAGACCATTAGCTTCCATTTACACAACAGATGGTATCAAACAGTTTTGAAGCCTGCAGGCTCAATAGCTTTACCCTGAAAGCCAACTGCCTCAGGAGATTATTTTCATGCCTTCACACACAGCACTGAGCATAATAAAACAAAGCAACTTTTACTCTTGCTACTTAACAGTTGCCAAGTATAAATCAATAGGTTTTGTTTCTTAATTCTTCATAAAATAAGTCCTTGGTATGTTCTGTGAGCCCCTCCAATTCATTTCCCCCTGCAGGAAAGCTGCTGGTGTGCAGATTTAACTACCTTACTGGGTTACAGCTGGATTAACAGTTATTTACAATTTCCTCATATTTCAGTCTTTAATTGCTGTTTTCCAAGTACAGCAAACATGCACGTTAAAAGGGAAAGTACTTTCTAAATTGCAAGATGACACACATCTTCCACAGAGCAGGTGATACACCTCTCATGTCTGACGAGGGTGTCAGAGGTAGGAAATTCAGCTGCATGGCCCTTGTTGCAATTTCACATGGCTTCAGTTTGGTGCTGGCATCAACCATTCTGCTCTTTGTCATAGTCTGGCTGCAGGTAAAATCCCAGTGGATGTAAAAATAAAATACCTATTCCACCAGCCTGCAAGGCAGAGCAGGCACAAAGACGTGTTACTGGACTAAGGGGGACAGCTGGTCATTAGAGAAAGGAAACAGCAGTTTATTCTACTAATTCCTTTCTATAACCACACATTAACTGGTTATCAAAAAGCTATTCAGTAAACCACAGTTAGAGCAGAAATAAAAAAAAATCCCAGCAAATGCCTTAAAACAACACGTTCTCTTTGAGTATTGTATTACAGCAGGGACAAGAAAACCCAAGTCATGCTCGGGGCTTCACCACGTAAATACAAAGGCACAGGAGAGGGAGAATTTCTGCTAATAATCCTGGTTGCCATGAAGGGTTGGCATCTTCTTCCCCCTGCAATCACCTCTCTTTTTCTGTCATCTGAGTCTTTCAGCACTGTTAAGCTAATTCACAGGCTGGCACATCACTCAGGAGCAGGAAGGTGTCTGTCATTAGACTAGATAAGGAACAGGCATGGATGCAGATGAACTTTGTCCTGTCAGTGTCCCTCAGCTGGCACTGGAGCACATTAAGAGTCCATCCACAGCCTAAGTTTTGAGCTTCCCAATTCACCTACAAATTTGTGAAGCAAATCGCTGGTCACCAGGACTTGGGCTGGTTTCTACCAGCTCTTTTCCTATAAAGGTACATCTGCAACCCGTGCTCCTAAGGATTGCTCCTCTTTTAAAGCAAGAGTAAACAGTTTTTCTTTGATTATAGATGTTTTTGCTGAAGTCAATGCCCTATTACTGACTTGGGGTTTTATTTTCCATTGGCATTAAATTTGCACACACGTTTGTGTCAACAACTGCATGCTCTTCCAGCCACAGAAAAGCTGAACCATGAACTCAAAACAGGGAACCAGCCACCCAAGATAACTCAAATCACAAACAAAAAACCCAATGCTCTTCATGACCCAGCCTCTAAAGACCCGAGTTTCATTTTCAGTAAAAACCAAACAACCTGAAGAACTCTAACCTCTTAAAAACAATTCCCCTAAAGGAAGAATCACCTAGGGATGTGTTCAGAGCACTTCTCCTTGTAAGTTATTCCCATTACACTAGCAATGCTTTCCACTCTTTATCGATTTAGAAGGATTTTGATCCTGCCACTAGGGAGGAAACCCTGCCAGAGCAGATTAGATGAGCTCTTCTTCCCTGAGCCGTGTCTCCATGAGCCGGGGCGGCCGCGCAACCGCTCTCCGGCTGCGCTGGCCACACAGCGCCCACTCCCACGGGCCAAGAGATCCTGAATCAGCAACACCCGCACCCAGAGCCGACGGCGACTGCAGGCAAACACCAGGAGATGCAGGGGAGACGCCAGGGCTACGGGTGCTTTACGAACACCAAACACAGGCAATGAGCAAGAAGAGTTATGGATAATTGGGATGTGGCAGCAGCACCTTCCCCTCTCCCCCAGCCCTCACCCAGGCTGCCCACCCATCCCAGCCCCTGCTCTGTCTCCCTGCCTCAACCACAGCTGGTCCCCCCAGCTTTGTGGGGAGAAGGAGGCAAAACCCCACTCAGCACCCCCAGCCCAGGTTCTCACTCCAGCAGCGCAGGCTGAGGCAGCCCCTTCCCCTGAGAGCTCCCCCAGAAGAGGAACCCTCAGGGCAGGGCTGGACTTTGGGGCTGCCTGCAGGGTTGAGCCCCAAGCCACAACACACACCCGGAATGGAGTCCCTCAGGGGTCATGACAGCCCCAGGCCCACACCTCCTCATGGCCCCCCAACCCCTCACAGCCTGGTCCAAGGGTAATGCTGTGCCAGAGCCTGAGAGACACCCCCCTTAAGTCTCCTCAGGGCCACCAAACCCCTCAGCCCCCCCACCCTCCAGTCTCCTCAGGGCTCACCAGGCCCCTCAATGCTCCCCCTTCCTCAGGGCCCACTCACCCCCTTAGGGCCACCCCTCCCCGGGCCTTCAGGGTCCAAACTGGGCCCTCAATACTTCCCCTTCCTCACACCCTCAGGCCCCACTCACCCCCTCAGTGCTCCCTCTCCCCGGCACCTCAGGCCCCACTCACCCCCTAAATTCTCCCTCTCCCCGACACCTCAGGGCCCACTCACCCCCTCAGTGCTCCCCCTCCCTAGCGCCTCAGGCCCCACTCACCCCCTCAGCGCTCCCCCTCCCCGGGCCCTCAGTGTCCAGCCGGCCCCTCAGGACCCCCCTTCCCTGCTCGAGACCCCTCAGCGAGGGGCAGGCCGGTCTCCGCAGCGGCAACCTCCCTTCCTTCCCCCCTTGCTTCTCCCCTCACCGGGAGGCCGGACCACCACCACCGTTCTTCTTCTCCTCCTCCTCCCCCGGCGCGCCCAAGCCGGGGCACCCGCCGCCGGCCGCTACTTCCGGGTGCTGCGCCCGCGCCAGCCACGTGACGGCGGGGGGGAGCGCGAGCCAGGGCGGAAGGGCGGGGG
>NW_015090873.1:1067337-1073118 GCF_001431845.1 Calidris pugnax | reverse complement strand
GGAACTGTGCTTCTGAACCAGTTATAGTCAGGGGAGACTTTAATCTCTCCCATGATGTTTAGAAAAAAAAATCAGTTTAGGTCAGCCTGAAAAAAAAAAAAAAGAGATAAGAGTTAGAAATCAACACAACAGCTTTACTGTAGGCAGCACCCAAAAGCTGTGCCGCGTACACACAGCATTTGCAGGGCGAGTTTGCTCTTATCAGTTGATTGTACCACCTCTGACTCCAGCCAAGTTTACTTATCCTCCATTTCATCACAAACCATTTAATTATTCTCCCAAGAGACAGTCACCTGACTGCCTTACTGTGCCGGCCTTCTTATGAAATGATGCTGCTTTTGTAACAGCCTTCTCCTGTAACAAGTTGTAGAGAAGGACAGCTGTGTTGCAGGCTCTAAGTGGCTTAAAAAGTTACAGCACATTTTCAGTTTTTAATTTAATTTTTTTATCTAATAAGTATTCATACAATTCACTCTGCAGTTCAGACAATAGACTCAGGTTATTTCATAAACACGCTGCCCAAGTATTCAGACCACATTCTCCCATCTCAATATAACTGACCCAAAGGAATCCCAAAGCACATCAGGAACATCAGCTGATCTGAGGCTTAATTTACCAAAGAGCCCTGAAGTTTCAACTCTACCCACACAGAAGCTGACCCTTGTCAGGAGTTACCAACAAAGGTATCTTTGAAACACACCAATAAATACAGAACAAATTGATTCAGAGCTGGGTCCACACAGGAATGCCAGTAATTCAAGTCAGAATGTCCTCCCATACATAACAGCATCTTAAAATAATCCATTAATTTGCAATAAACACTTAGGTATCTTGTAGATTTAATTTTTTTTTTAAAGCAGCAAAAGACCATTAGCTTCCATTTACACAACAGATGGTATCAAACAGTTTTGAAGCCTGCAGGCTCAATAGCTTTACCCTGAAAGCCAACTGCCTCAGGAGATTATTTTCATGCCTTCACACACAGCACTGAGCATAATAAAACAAAGCAACTTTTACTCTTGCTACTTAACAGTTGCCAAGTATAAATCAATAGGTTTTGTTTCTTAATTCTTCATAAAATAAGTCCTTGGTATGTTCTGTGAGCCCCTCCAATTCATTTCCCCCTGCAGGAAAGCTGCTGGTGTGCAGATTTAACTACCTTACTGGGTTACAGCTGGATTAACAGTTATTTACAATTTCCTCATATTTCAGTCTTTAATTGCTGTTTTCCAAGTACAGCAAACATGCACGTTAAAAGGGAAAGTACTTTCTAAATTGCAAGATGACACACATCTTCCACAGAGCAGGTGATACACCTCTCATGTCTGATGAGGGTGTCAGAGGTAGGAAATTCAGCTGCATGGCCCTTGTTGCAATTTCACATGGCTTCAGTTTGGTGCTGGCATCAACCATTCTGCTCTTTGTCATAGTCTGGCTGCAGGTAAAATCCCAGTGGATGTAAAAATAAAATACCTATTCCACCAGCCTGCAAGGCAGAGCAGGCACAAAGACGTGTTACTGGACTAAGGGGGACAGCTGGTCATTAGAGAAAGGAAACAGCAGTTTATTCTACTAATTCCTTTCTATAACCACACATTAACTGGTTATCAAAAAGCTATTCAGTAAACCACAGTTAGAGCAGAAATAAAAAAAAATCCCAGCAAATGCCTTAAAACAACACGTTCTCTTTGAGTATTGTATTACAGCAGGGACAAGAAAACCCAAGTCATGCTCGGGGCTTCACCACGTAAATACAAAGGCACAGGAAGGGAGAATTTCTGCTAATAATCCTGGTTGCCATGAAGGGTTGGCATCTTCTTCCCCCTGCAATCACCTCTCTGTCATCTGAGTCTTTCAGCACTGTTAAGCTAATTCACAGGCTGGCACATCACTCAGGAGCAGGAAGGTGTCTGTCATTAGACTAGATAAGGAACAGGCATGGATGCAGATGAACTTTGTCCTGTCAGTGTCCCTCAGCTGGCACTGGAGCACATTAAGAGTCCATCCACAGCCTAAGTTTTGAGCTTCCCAATTCACCTACAAATTTGTGAAGCAAATCGCTGGTCACCAGGACTTGGGCTGGTTTCTACCAGCTCTTTTCCTATAAAGGTACATCTGCAACCCGTGCTCCTAAGGATTGCTCCTCTTTTAAAGCAAGAGTAAACAGTTTTTCTTTGATTATAGATGTTTTTGCTGAAGTCAATGCCCTATTACTGACTTGGGGTTTTATTTTCCATTGGCATTAAATTTGCACACACGTTTGTGTCAACAACTGCATGCTCTTCCAGCCACAGAAAAGCTGAACCATGAACTCAAAACAGGGAACCAGCCACCCAAGATAACTCAAATCACAAACAAAAAACCCAATGCTCTTCATGACCCAGCCTCTAAAGACCCGAGTTTCATTTTCAGTAAAAACCAAACAACCTGAAGAACTCTAACCTCTTAAAAACAATTCCCCTAAAGGAAGAATCACCTAGGGATGTGTTCAGAGCACTTCTCCTTGTAAGTTATTCCCATTACACTAGCAATGCTTTCCACTCTTTATCGATTTAGAAGGATTTTGATCCTGCCACTAGGGAGGAAACCCTGCCAGAGCAGATTAGATGAGCTCTTCTTCCCTGAGCCGTGTCTCCATGAGCCGGGGCGGCCGCGCAACCGCTCTCCGACTGTGCTGGCCACACAGCGCCCACTCCCACGGGCCAAGAGATCCTGAATCAGCAACACCCGCACCCAGAGCCGACGGCGACTGCAGGCAAACACCAGGAGATGCAGGGGAGACGCCAGGGCTACGGGTGCTTTACGAACACCAAACACAGGCAATGAGCAAGAAGAGTTATGGATAATTGGGATGTGGCAGCAGCACCTTCCCCTCTCCCCCAGCCCTCACCCAGGCTGCCCACCCATCCCAGCCCCTGCTCTGTCTCCCTGCCTCAACCACAGCTGGTCCCCCCAGCTTTGTGGGGAGAAGGAGGCAAAACCCCACTCAGCACCCCCAGCCCAGGTTCTCACTCCAGCAGCGCAGGCTGAGGCAGCCCCTTCCCCTGAGAGCTCCCCCAGAAGAGGAACCCTCAGGGCAGGGCTGGACTTTGGGGCTGCCTGCAGGGTTGAGCCCCAAGCCACAACACACACCCGGAATGGAGTCCCTCAGGGGTCATGACAGCCCCAGGCCCACACCTCCTCATGGCCCCCCAACCCCTCACAGCCTGGTCCAAGGGTAATGCTGTGCCAGAGCCTGAGAGACACCCCCCCTTAAGTCTCCTCAGGGCCACCTAACCCCTCAGCCCCCCCACCCTCCAGTCTCCTCAGGGCTCACCAGGCCCCTCAATGCTCCCCCTTCCTCAGGGCCCACTCACCCCCTTAGGGCCACCCCTCCCCGGGCCTTCAGGGTCCAAACTGGGCCCTCAATACTTCCCCTTCCTCACACCCTCAGGCCCCACTCACCCCCTCAGTGCTCCCTCTCCCCGGCACCTCAGGCCCCACTCACCCCCTAAATTCTCCCTCTCCCCGACACCTCAGGGCCCACTCACCCCCTCAGTGCTCCCCCTCCCTAGCGCCTCAGGCCCCACTCACCCCCTCAGTGCTCCCCAGTGCCTCAGGCCCCACTCACCCCCTCAGCGCTCCCCCTCCCCGGGCCCTCAGTGTCCAGCCGGCCCCTCAGGACCCCCCTTCCCTGCTCGAGACCCCTCAGCGAGGGGCAGGCCTGTCTCCGCAGCGGCAACCTCCCTTCCTTCCCCCCTTGCTTCTCCCCTCACCGGGAGGCCGGACCACCACCACCGTTCTTCTTCTCCTCCTCCTCCCCCGGCGCGCCCAAGCCGGGGCACCCGCCGCCGGCCGCTACTTCCGGGTGCTGCGCCCGCGCCAGCCACGTGACGGCGGGGAGGAGCGCGAGCCAGGGCGGAAGGGCGGGGAAGCCGCCATCGCTGCCGAGGCGGAAGTAAGCGACCTCGGCGCCATCGCTACCGAGGCGGAGGTCACGTGGCCCCGCCGCGGAGCGCTGATTGGCCGGCGGGGTGTGAGGGGCCGCGGCCGCCATTAGCGACCCTGGGGTGGGAGCGTCTGAGGGAGCGGGGGTCACCGTTGTCTTGAGTTCCTCACAGAAGGGGGTTTTAATGTAGCAAAAAAGGCATAGTAGCTCTCCGGTGGTGTTTATTCCGCTCTCTGCCGCTGCTGGGCTCGGCGGCGGGTCGCTGTGACCTGCCACTGCCATCCAGCGGGAGAGAGCGTCATTTTTTTTGATCTATGTGAGAAATCCCGAGTGATTTCAGTGAAATCCCTAGTGAGTGAAACGGCGTGTGTTCCAGTCGGGGGCTTAATTTTAATACAGTAGGTGTTACCCCGTTCCCTTGATCCAGCTGTTGTACAGTGTGCATTCTTCTAAAATCTGGGGTTTTCCATTTGCGAATCCGTTCAGACAATTTGTCTCCAAAAAGCTAAGTTTAGGGCCGTACTAAAAACTTGCACAAGGTAGGTACCTTCCCTCTGCCTGAGCCCCAGCCACTGCTCCTGCCTCACACCCCAAAAAAGCTGCTGAGGGGAACCAACAGCAGGGGATTTAACGTAGATTAAAACCAGCTGGGCAGGTGCCCGGCTGCAGGTGCTGGGGTAAAACCTGTCTTTTAGAAGAGATAAAAAGGGCAGCTCCTCGAGGAGGGCGACAGGTGATGCGTTCCTGTTCTCGGAGTCATTCCTCTAATGACCTGTTGGCACCAATTAGCATGGTTTAATTAGTACATGACAAACAGGAGTTGAAGGCGAGTGGAAAGAAACAGGTCGATGTCGGTTGTAGGTGCGTTCCCTGCATATCTAAAGGATATGTTTGATTAGATAATGTAAGTATTTATACATAAGGTATATTGTCCCCAGCTGAGGATCATCTCGTGACATGAGGCACCGTTTTTATCTCTCTCCCAAAGTTGCTTCGTTTCGCTTAAAAGTTTTTAAGCCGCTGTTTCAGTTTAATTTTTTTTTTCACGAAAGGATTTAAAAAAAAACCAAAACCAAAACATTTCTGGTATCTAAGGGGAAAAATTTTTCTCTCACAGTATTTAGGAAGCGGAATTAAAAAGCGGGAATCGCCGAAATTGTGTGCGGGGGAGGCGGAGGGAGTTCTTGCCGGGACTGCATTTCCCATGATGCACCGCGGAGGGACAGCGGTCCCTTAATCAATCACGGGACTACATCTCCCATGATACCCTGCGCGGCCGTCGGGGCAGCGGTGTGCGCGTCGTCTCGCGCGCTGCCCGCCGGGAGCGGTAGTCCGGCGGTGTGTGCGCGGTGACGCCGGGCGGCGGCGCGCTGCCGTCACTGAGGCGGCGGCGGCGCAGGGGGAGGGGGTGTTTACGGCGCGGGTGGGGCGCGGAGCGGTGCCGCCAGCGAGGCCTAGTCGGCGGCGGGGGGGAGCGGGCCGGGCCTGCGGCCGCACCATGTCCGCCTGCCACAGCTGCGCCGCCGCCGCCCGCCTACTGGGTTCTACGCTGCCTTCTGCCCGGAGAGGTAACACACCGTCCTCCCTTCGTCGGGCCCGACGCCGCTCCCCGGTAGGGCCGGGCCCTCCGTCCCGGGGCCTTTCCGCGGCCCCTTCCGCTCCCTGAGGGGAAAACCCCCTTCCCGCCGGCCGCCTCACGGCTGTCAGTGCTCCGTGCCCCCCCAGCCCGCCGCTGCCGGTGCTACTCGGGAGCAGCCGTGCTCCGGAGGCGCTCTCCGGGGCAGGGAGAGGAGCCCTCAGCGGCCCGGCCCCGAGCGGCGGCCGGGCCCCCGGGGGGGCGCAGCGGCGCGGGG
>NW_015090873.1:1049684-1058866 GCF_001431845.1 Calidris pugnax | reverse complement strand
AAAAAAGGCATAGTAGCTCTCCGGTGGTGTTTATTCCGCTCTCTGCCGCTGCTGGGCTCGGCGGCGGGTCGCTGTGACCTGCCACTGCCATCCAGCGGGAGAGAGCGTCATTTTTTTTGATCTATGTGAGAAATCCCGAGTGATTTCAGTGAAATCCCTAGTGAGTGAAACGGCGTGTGTTCCAGTCGGGGGCTTAATTTTAATACAGTAGGTGTTACCCCGTTCCCTTGATCCAGCTGTTGTACAGTGTGCATTCTTCTAAAATCTGGGGTTTTCCATTTGCGAATCCGTTCAGACAATTTGTCTCCAAAAAGCTAAGTTTAGGGCCGTACTAAAAACTTGCACAAGGTAGGTACCTTCCCTCTGCCTGAGCCCCAGCCACTGCTCCTGCCTCACACCCCAAAAAAGCTGCTGAGGGGAACCAACAGCAGGGGATTTAACGTAGATTAAAACCAGCTGGGCAGGTGCCCGGCTGCAGGTGCTGGGGTAAAACCTGTCTTTTAGAAGAGATAAAAAGGGCAGCTCCTCGAGGAGGGCGACAGGTGATGCGTTCCTGTTCTCGGAGTCATTCCTCTAATGACCTGTTGGCACCAATTAGCATGGTTTAATTAGTACATGACAAACAGGAGTTGAAGGCGAGTGGAAAGAAACAGGTCGATGTCGGTTGTAGGTGCGTTCCCTGCATATCTAAAGGATATGTTTGATTAGATAATGTAAGTATTTATACATAAGGTATATTGTCCCCAGCTGAGGATCATCTCGTGACATGAGGCACCGTTTTTATCTCTCTCCCAAAGTTGCTTCGTTTCGCTTAAAAGTTTTTAAGCCGCTGTTTCAGTTTAATTTTTTTTTTCACGAAAGGATTTAAAAAAAAACCAAAACCAAAACATTTCTGGTATCTAAGGGGAAACATTTTTCTCGCACAGTATTTAGGAAGCGGAATTAAAAAGCGGGAATCGCCGAAATTGTGTGCGGGGGAGGCGGAGGGAGTTCTTGCCGGGACTGCATTTCCCATGATGCACCGCGGAGGGACAGCGGTCCCTTAATCAATCACGGGACTACATCTCCCATGATACCCTGCGCGGCCGTCGGGGCAGCGGTGTGCGCGTCGTCTCGCGCGCTGCCCGCCGGGAGCGGTAGTCCGGCGGGGTGTGCGCGGTGACGCCGGGCGGCGGCGCGCTGCCGTCACTGAGGCGGCGGCGGCGCAGGGGGAGGGGGTGTTTACGGCGCGGGTGGGGCGCGGAGCGGTGCCGCCAGCGAGGCCTAGTCGGCGGCGGGGGGGAGCGGGCCGGGCCTGCGGCCGCACCATGTCCGCCTGCCACAGCTGCGCCGCCGCCGCCCGCCTACTGGGTTCTACGCTGCCTTCTGCCCGGAGAGGTAACACACCGTCCTCCCTTCGTCGGGCCCGACGCCGCTCCCCGGTAGGGCCGGGCCCTCCGTCCCGGGGCCTTTCCGCGGCCCCTTCCGCTCCCTGAGGGGAAAACCCCCTTCCCGCCGGCCGCCTTATGGTTGTCAGCGCTCCGTGCCCCCCCAGCCCGCCGCTGCCGGTGGTTCTCGGGAGCAGCTGTGCTCCGGAGGCGCTCTCCGGGGCAGGGAGAGGAGCCCTCAGCGGCCCGGCCCCGAGCGGCGGCCGGCCCCCGGGCAGCTCCGTGCTGCGGCGCTGCGATAAGGGCTTCGGTTGGGCAACGGGTGGCTGCTTCGGCCTTTTTTTCTTTTTTTTCCCCATTAATCTTTTGCTAGCGTCGCCCCGGGTGGTGTGAGGGGACGGCCGGTGGCGTGTCGGGATTAAGGGCAGTATTACACGGTGCAAAGTTCTGGAAAATTAGCCTGCACTGGAATATCTTTTGGGAAATGTAATGCCAGAATAGAGTTTATTTCAACAGGAGTAATTTTCAGCAGTAGTCGTCCAGTCTGGGTTGCGCTGCAGCGCTAGAAAATGAGCTTAATTAGCCGACTGATTAAAAACCTGCCTTTTTTTACAACCTAAATCTGAAATATTTTTCATAAAGACTGGGGCTCAGTTAGCAAAAAGGCATTATTTCTATAACTTGGTAAATAGGCGAGGCTGTGCCGGAAGTTGAAGTCGAGGAAAGCTGTTATTTTTACTACTTTTGTACTTTTTATCCTTTTCTTCTGTGTAGTGAGAGTTGACCTACCGTGTGCTGCTTTTGGTGAAGGGCTGAAAATTCCTGCTGTTACCATATTTGCACAAAACTTTTTTATTATTCTACCCTCAGCCGTAGCCTGACGAGTCAGAGATGATTTACTGCCTTCGAGAGATGAGTTAACTCATTGCAGTTGACTTTACATTTACATTTCTGACATCACTTGTGCTGAAAGGCTTAAACCAGTACTTTCAACTCCAGCCTGTCTGGCCTGATGTAAACTCACTGAAACAATAAGCTTTAAAGCAAGTAACATTCTGAACCAACTTTAGAATCCTGTTTGTTTGTTTAAATTTGTGGGGTTTTTTTTAAGAACTAAGATTTAAAATGGGTATGCAAAAGGACAGATGAGGCTAAACCGCAGATACAGAGTGATAAAGATTATTTATGCATCAGCTTTCCATGGAAGTTCTTTTTAAAAGAGTATGTGGATCAGTCTGGTCCATGGAGTGTTGTGTGGGACAGAAGAGGCTTTTTTTTGGTCACAGTCTCCCTGTCACTTCCTGGGGCAGTAGATTCTTCCGAGATAGTGACTTTTGGGCCAAGCTTCAATATTTCTTTCCTCAATTTCTTCAATATTTCTTTCCTCAAGTATCAATCAAGGTTAATAAGGTGTAAGGGAGCCTCCCAGTATTTCTTAACACACTCAGCTGAAGACCCTGGGTAGATGCCGTTGCTGCCACTGCTGTCCTTATGTTAAAACACATCCTTTGAATTTATTATTTCAAAATAGCACCCATGCCCTGAGTGCCAGCTGTGTGCGTGAGGGAATACAGCTGTGCTGGCCAGCTGTCACCCATTTCAGCATTTATCAGGAGCTGCATCATTCAGTGCAAGTTGCCAGGCATTGAGCTGCAATGTCGATTTCTTCTGAAAATCTGCCTCTGGGCTTATTTATGCAAGAAAGTAGTTGCGATAACTGTGTTACTGCTTCAGTCTTTAATTGGACAATGATATTTTGTCCCAAAATATACCACCTGTGATAAGCACAGGTGCTTTCGTGTTTATCCACAAGCTGCTGTAGCAGTAATATGATTATTTATTATGATTATTTTTTAATGGTTTAGCCTATGTACGCGCTTTAGAGTTCAGCACATGTAGGAGGGTGAGTTTAATGTTCCCAACAGGCTAAGACTTTTGGGAGAGTGAATTTAATGGCAACAAAAAGTGTTAGAGTGTGGGTGTAGCACTGCTGGCCAGCCTGGGGCTGCTGCCAGGGGTTGGAGGTGAAGCCCCGCAGCTGCGGCGTTTCTGATCAATGGGTGGGCACAGTTGGTAACGTGGCACTCACTGGCTCGGTCCTTGGTGCTGTGTATAGTTTCATAGTTCATCCAGTGCAGTTTTCAGTGTGTTTTCTACGTCACGGGGCCGCTCTGAATTAAAATCAATGATCTTTATTTAGTGCTCAGTGGTAAAATGTTTGAGCTTCTGTATTAGTAGTTCGTCCTTTCTCCACGGGCCAAATCTCTCTGTGTCGAAGGTGTTGCTTTGGGTTTTGTTGAGGGGACATAGTTTTATTTATTTTATTTTTATTTTAAGGGATCTTTTCTCAGTTCCCTTGAGAAGTGGTAAAACAATAAAGGAACCATCTATGAAGAAAAAGCCCTCCCAGAGAGGGAATTAATGCAGAACAGCTATTGCATTGTAAACACCATGGCTTATTCTCCACTGACAAGTGCACTTGGCGCACGTAGCCTTCAGAGTTCTCCGCAGCCTCAGCTGAAAGAACACAACTGCTTGTGGAAGGGAGCCAGTATTTTTTAAGTTTACTGTGGTATTTTCCTAGTTTGTCCTATGTAATCAAAAGTGTTTTGCCGGGTTGCAGTGGTGCTCAGCAGAGGAATTTAAAATTGGCAAGCACATCGATCGTTATTCCTCCCCTCACGTTTACCGACAGAAGTAAAGCTATTACAGATTTTTAAAAGATTACATTTTTAGTCACGTTAAAAATAACTGCAAATCAAGTTCAAGAATCTTAAGCAGCGTATAAGTTAATAAAACAAATCTCATTTGACACTGTCATCTTGGTTGTGGCTTTGCAGAAGCCTGTGTCAGTTTTCCTGGTAAATTTAGACTCATCCATAATGCTTTTTTATTTTGTTTTTCTGTTTTCCTGTCATAGTAGGAAGGTAAATTTTCTGAAGTGCCCCCTTTCAACTAAGATTCCAGGTCTTAGTTGTCATTGTTACCCCTTTCAGAGCAAATGAAGTTTACTCCTCTTGCCATTCTTACTGTTTTCATTCTTTTTTGGGAAGAGTTTTTGGAGTTTGACTATAGAATTCTCTCATCTCTCTAACGGTAAAATGATGTATGATCAGCAAGTTTTTAATTGTCATTGTTACAATATAACTCTTAGGTTGGTAAGTCACAGAATTCTTAGCAAAAATGGAGTTACTGAGAAATCTGTCACTTTAATTGAACGTGATACGAGACGTGGATTCCGGGCTCTTGTCTCTGCTGAGAGATGTTGAAATCACGAGCACGACATGTGTTGGTTCACATCATACCTAGTCATGAAATGTAATCCTACCCGCTGTTGCAAGAGGAGAAAAAGGCTGGTTAGTTTCTCAATGAGGGTTGGGTTTTATTTTATGTTGGCAATAAGCTATTTCAACACAATCACGATTATACTGAATTTATTTGTGCCTGTCTGTCAGCACAGGCCTAATACGACACTGCCTTTCTCATGGCAGCTTTTTTTTTAGTCAAGTGGTACCTAAAATGCCTGGAAATGAGTTTTTAGTAGAGTTCACAAGTGAAAGCCAAGTCCAGACATGCAGTCTGTGAGTCTGAGACACTTTGGTAATTTTTGCCTAATAAGGAGACACTTCAAAGGTCTCCCTTTTCCTTCAGAGGTTGAATTATTTCACAATAAGTGCTGGATGGTGATTGTATTTATCGTTCTGAGGATCGGTTTCATCACCTGGATGTTCTGTATTTCATGACACAATGGGGCTGTGAATTGTCTGACGTTAGAGGACATGGAATTACTCCTGGGTCATTTTTGGACAATGCAGGCAGCTTTTAATGAGGTGCTGGAACTAATTTATTTTGGCTAGCTGAAATTTGAATGCTCAGAGTTGAGTGCTGTTGCTGAAACCTTTGAGTTCCATTTAAAATAAATCAATTCTGGGGCTTGGTGGCACTGGGATGAGAACCAGAGTATTTTTAATTGACATCCAGGATTTAGGTAATTAACACTTGCATAAGTATTGTATTTTGAACATATTACACATAGGGAAAACATTGGTTCTTTAGTGATAATGGCAGCTTTTTTTTTAGTCAAGTGGTACCTAAAATGCCTGGAAATGAGTTTTTAGTAGAGTTCACAAGTGAAAGCCAAGTCCAGACATGCAGTCTGTGAGTCTGAGACACTTTGGTAATTTTTGCCTAATAAGGAGACACTTCAAAGGTCTCCCTTTTCCTTCAGAGGTTGAATTATTTCACAATAAGTGCTGGATGGTGATTGTATTTATCGTTCTGAGGATCGGTTTCATCACCTGGATGTTCTGTATTTCATGACACAATGGGGCTGTGAATTGTCTGACGTTAGAGGACATGGAATTACTCCTGGGTCATTTTTGGACAATGCAGGCAGCTTTTAATGAGGTGCTGGAACTAATTTATTTTGGCTAGCTGAAATTTGAATGCTCAGAGTTGAGTGCTGTTGCTGAAACCTTTGAGTTCCATTTAAAGTAAATAAATTCTGGGGCTTGGTGGCATTGGGATTAGAACCAGAGTATTTTTAATTGACATCCAGGATTTAACTAATTAACACTTGCATAAATATTGCATTTTGAACATATTCCACATAGGGAGAACATTGGTTCTTTAGTGATGTCCCTAGAGAGTTGGATGAAAGTATGAAACAGTGTGTTGCCGTTGTGTGCTTTCAGCCTATAGTGACAACCAAAATGCATCACAGATGCTAACGAGGTAGCTCTATTATCTGACTGTAGTAGAACAAAATTTTCCCAACAGTATAATGGTTCATGAAATCAATTCACGAGGTAGCTCTATTATCTGACTGTAGTAGCAGCAAAATTTTCCCAACATTATAGCGGTTCATGAAATCAGTTCTTATTTTTATGTTTTCGTTTGTTTTTAGGTATTACTTGTGGTCGTACACGCATCCCTGTTTTAGGAAAACTTGGGACTTTTGAAACTTGTTCTCTGAGACGAATTCCTCTTAGAAACTTTTCAGAAACACCAGCGTATTTTGCTTCAAAGGATGGTGCAAGCAAGGATGGGTCTGGAGATGGAAGCAAGGTAATCTCAATACATCAGTTTTTTTGATAGTTTATGTAAAATATTTCTTAAATGTTTTGGTAGTTTTTTTCCTTGGTTAAAATTAGAATCTTCCTGAAATTTTTGCTAACTCTGGAAGTTTCTGATTCTTCAAAATGCTACAACTGATGGTGAAGAAAAAAGTGTTGTGACTATGTTAGCAGAGAAACCCTATAAACATCCCATAATGCTTTTCTCAGTTTTATAAATCTGTTTTGCCTAGCGTAAAGGGACACTTGAAAACTCTGTAGAATGTTGTAAATCCACAACAGGTTTCAGGATTTCAGGAAAGAGTAATAATCAGAACTGTTATTCTTCAAAAGCCTGCTACTCCCAAGTAGATTTTTTTAAAAGTAAGTATGTTTTAAAATGTTTTTGTTTTCAGCAGTGATTTGGTAGCTGCATTAAGCAAGACAAGTTTGTGATGAGACGAGCTTTATCCTTGTTAATAAATTGTAACCTATTTTCATCCTAGTCTTTCTCTATAATTATAGTTAATAAACAGCTTCTTCAGATAAATGATTACCTGAGGATAAAACTGCTCTTTAGTCAGCAAATAAGATTTTGAGAGTTTGCAGGCAGTAACTTTACCTCAGTGTGGCGTGTTGTGACATCTGAGGAACTGTCCAGCTGACACAAGTGTGTTCTGAAGGTTCAGATGAAACTGGTTTGAAAAAGAAAAGAACGAAGATAAAAATTATTAATAGTCTTTTTTTTTTCTTGAGAAAGGTTACAAAAAGAAATGAATGGGAAATCAAAGTTTGAGATAGTTCCCTATTTTTTTTAGAAAAGGGAAGAGAGATCTTTGCTGTTTCCTCACATATAATAGCTTTTATTATTAACTGTAGTACAAAGAACATAGAATGGATGTAGATTTAAAACATGTTAATCTTAAACACCACTAAACAGAGTAATACAGAGAAAGACAAGTAGGTTTCTGTCAGGGAACTCTGCCTTAGAAGTAAAAAAATAGAATATTTCCAAGTGATTTCTGAGCTGCTTGTTTTATAGGCCATATCTGCCCTACAGCCATCTGCCAGCATAGCTACAGCTGTCAAGGACGCAAGAAGAGTTGTGGCTTCAGAAACCCTTAGAATCAACACAGTTGCAATAATGAAATTGCTCTTTCTATAAGTATGATTTGTTTTCTTCTCTGGGGTTTGAATGAATTACATTGGAATATACTGTTAAACCCTTCTTGATGCTGTTCAGCTTGTTATTGTTCTAGTGCCAGTCAAGCAGTTCTAGTGTAGATATGGGATGCCTCTTCCCTGGGCACCCAAAATTGGCAGAGCTGGGAAATGCAGAAGTGTGAATGCTTCAAAATACTTATATCGTGTTGCTTTAAGTTTTTAAAGCCTTTACAAAGTCCTGACAGTAGTTATGAAGTGTGAATGCTTCAAAATACTTATATCGTGTTGCTTTAAGTTTTAAGTTAAAAAGTCCTGACAGTAGTTACTTTGTCATTCATCTACTGCAATATTCACATTACTGGATTCCATAAACACGCTGCTAAATGCCTTGATGTATCAGCTCCGTTGGTTGGGGCTAATTGTCTGGAAATCTTTTTTAGAAATCTGTCGGTGAGGGGGGTGGTAAAAAGTCAAGCTCTGGAAGCTCTGGGAAAGGAGGGAACCAGCTGCGCTGCCCCAAGTGTGGTGACTTGTGCACACACGTGGAGACCTTTGTGTGTAAGTTTCATTGAATACTTTCTTGGTGACTTGTGCACACACGTGGAGACCTTTGTGTGTAAGTTTTATTGAATACTTTCTTTTTTTTAAATCGACACAGATGTGATTATACTTGTGATCTAACATAATCCTGATAGCTAAGTTTTAGCCTACTTAATTATACAATGTCAAAAATTTTGTTATGCTTAGTTTGGCCACGTTGGCCTAAGCATGTATTGTCTCTGTGAATATATTTGTGTAAATTCTATGATGGGTGATGAAGCAGAATATGGTAGTGGAATTTGGACCACAACTGTGAATATGTAATTTTAAAATAGTTCATCACGTTTTATGCAGCTGAAGAGATGCTCACATAAACAATACCACTTTAACTACTGATGTTTCATTTTGTCCATTATATATATTCTTTACATGTATGTGTTTGTAATGTCTGCCCTTTGTTTACTAAACAATAAAACTTTAATCCTGCATGTACTATAACCAAAGTGCTTATCCACCCGAGGAATAAGTGTATGACAGATGGCTTACTGGAATTGTCTTTGATGGTGATGTCAGGTTCATAATATATCCCAGGCAGGAAAGTTGAAATATAAAATCCAGAATGTATCAGATTCCCTGTGTACAGCAGCAATAACAACCTTTTTTTGAAGTACAGTCCAAATTAATGCCAAATTAATATCTCCAAGCTTCTATTAGACTTGGAGATATTTCTCCTTATTTCAGTGCTAATGAGACCAGCCTAGAAAATAGTTGTCAAAAAGCAAATACCCATTGTCAGGGAGGCTCAAGGAGGAAGTATCAAGTCATAATCAGACTTGTGCACTAAGAAGCTTAAGACAAGGTCAGCATAAACTTGTTCAACAGTTGTTAATATCACAGATGGTGAAAATAATGAGCGGATGTGCTATTATTTGCTGCTGCTCATGTAAAATAAAGATGATTAAACGTCATCAATTACAAGCCAATTCTATAATAGCAGTATATTTATTTATGTTGGATAAAAGGATCGGTGCTCAGCTACCTTTCCCCCCCCCCCCCC
>NW_015090873.1:1034539-1049674 GCF_001431845.1 Calidris pugnax | reverse complement strand
CCCGAAATAATAAGCTTTTTTGTTTGTTTGAAACTATAGGCAACAAGGTTGTCTGAAAAATCTGGCACTAGTCAATGGAAGGAGAAATACAATCCTGTGTGGTGTTCAATAGGTTGGCCTCTCCCTGGACTAGGTGTGGTTGGAAACAGTGGAAGGATTTTTAACCTCATTTACCTTCTTATCAGATGATTCATGAGCAGACGAGGACATTTTGAAACTCTCTCGCTTTACTGGTGCGTTTGCTCCCCTGGTTGCTGGAGTTTATGCTTTTTTCTGAAAACACCATTCAAGCATTGCCCCAGAGTAGAACAGTCACTGTGGATCCCTGGAAAAGAGATGGGATTTAGTATATTGTCAGTGTCATTAGGGATCCCAAATGGATTGCAGAATACAAGGCAGCTGGAAAACAGAAGAGCTCAGTTCTAATTATCTTTAAAAGTGTTTTAAAACCCAAAAACTAATTCAGAAAAAACAAATCTGTCCAGTTCTGCCCAAAATGAATGGATTGCAGGTTGTATTAAATGGGCTGTAACTTGATTTTTCATATAAGCCTTTGGTGTTGCTTCATTAGGAAAAATGACAAATTCACTCAATTCTGGTTTGAATTGTGGAACCTTAAGTAAATATCTAAAGCCAAAGGAAAATAAGCAATTAGCATTTGCTTCAGGTTTTAAAGATTAGATATTTTTTCAGTTGTTTTGATAGGAGTAGGGGAACAAAATACTGAATAAAAAGCCACATTTATTAGGAAATTAATTTGTAATTAGCCATTGAGTGGTAGTGTGACAGGCTTGTTGTCCAGTGAAGTGTGCTTTTAACGGGGCTTCACTTAGTATCTGCAATCTTGCACAAGGATTTGCTTGGCTCTGGCTTTCCAGTAATTAACAATTAAGGAAGAATGTGATGCAAACCAAAAGGAATTTTGCTTTGACACACTTTCCCAGCAGCTCCTGTATTGGTTTGGGGTTGTGAGGCTCTGTAAAGAGAGTTTTATGATCAGTGAAATGTCAGTGAGCCTCAGTGAAATCCAATAGCTTTAAAGCTGATTGACATAAGAAGCCTTAATTACGTGCTGCTTTTACTGTCTCCACCTGAAGCCATCAGGTTAGCTCCATCCTCCAAGGCTTCCCTGGTACTGTACATACTTAATAGGCAAGAAGCTTCCCTCCTGATGTCTTTTTACCTTATAGCAGTTTAATAGTGGCCCATTATCTCAACCCTACAAGTGTTTTTAAGATTAATCCTCCCAATTGTTTTGGCTTCCTGTATGTACTGTAAAAACCTGGTGTTTGGTGAGGTCAGTTCATACAGACTTGAGAAATCTCTTTGCAAATGCAGCCTCTGCGGTAACGTTGCCTGAACCAAAACCACCACTTGGCTTGTCTTTTACCACACTGTAAATATTTGCAGGCATCTTAATGACAGTGAGGTAATTTGACGTGAAGGCTCTTCGCTGTGCTTTTATGTGTTTGCTAAAAGAACACATAAAAACATTCCAGCATTTAAGAATAGCAAAGTTGCTTGCAGTTTTTAATGCTCAGTTTCATCCTTGCAGGAGATAGCAGCTCTTAAACTTGATTTCCTTGCATTTGTGAGCAAACTTAGCAAACTTTTTTGTTCTGTTAAAACTCATTGATACTTTTTCTCTGCGTGCTGGGTGGATGATAGAAACTGGCTAGTTTCACAGCTTTTTGAGAACTGAGTCTCCTCCCCCAGGCACCCCCGAACATCAGAGGTTTTCTGTACCCATGGGCCCTGTTGGTCTTGCTGAAAATGAGGAAGATCTCTAATAACCTTCCTCTGTGCTGCTTGGAGTAATTGATAAAAATGTAGTGTGCATGATAATTGTTTTCAGGGAATGATGTTTTAAAGATGCACACTAGTATTCTTATAGCTGGCTCCTTATTTTCTATTTTTTTTAACCATTCCTGTGGATCTGTAAAGGGGGCAAGTACTCCTGTGGCTGTTCCACCCTAATAAAGCTGACTGTTAGCATTGCAGAAGGAAGGGCAACAGCCTCAAAGCACTGGAGTCATTAAGAATATCAGAGGTGTTTTGAGTGAGCACTGGGAGAAAGTTTTGTGTTTTTTCCCTACAATATTGTTGCTAAATGATAGTTCTGTGAGAGGGCTGGGTGCAGGCAAGTGGATCTCCATTGCATTCCCATCAGGTGGATTAACAGTAATTTGGCATGTTCCCAGGAGAACTTTCCAGTGGTTATACAAATTTTCTTTGGAGCAGAGTTAATAAAGCTGTGATGGTTGCAGTATTATGTGCTACATTATGAAAATAATTTGCTGGTCTGACTTATCCAGTTATGAGGTGTGTTAGTATTAAAAAAAGAACCCCACTCCTCTTTTGCTGATGCCAGCTCTGTGGGAGGCAACAACAAGTTATAAATAAGCAGCTTGTTTATTGCTAGAGGTTGTTATTAAATCAGCTCACACTGCAGTGTTCAGGCTGTTTTCTAAAAACTTCCTAGGATTTCAGAAGTTTTGACGTTGAAGTTTTTCATGTGGTTGTTTTGCTACATTTACTTTGCTTTGAATTCAATACTTTTACTAATATATTTACTTTAAATCATTTCTGTTGCACATGGTTTGCATTTAATAGCATAGCAGTATGGTCAGAAAAAAAAAAACAACCTATTAATAGCATAGCAGTATGGTCAGAAAAAAATACCTGTTTTGAATTACAAATTTATTCTTCTCTACTGTTTTCAGTTATTTTAACTTTGCTTTTCCAAAGGAAAAAAAAAATAGTGCAGGTTCTGGTTTGCAGACTTTTGAAATGAGTCTTTGCAGATAATGTGATTTCTTGAGACGTGGTTCACGGTCAGGGTTGGAGGATTTGGCTTTTGGAATTTGAAAGAAATTTGTTCTACTCTTGACAGTAGAAATAAATAAGCAAAAGATCTTGCAAAACATCAAAGTCCTGATCCTCTGTTGCATACCACAGCTGCTGCTTGTTGGGATGAGCCCTTTTGTGACCCCGCTGTGCTCTGTGTCCTGGGCTTTGGTGACTCCAGCATCTTCTGTGTTGTGTCCTACAGCCGGGGGGATGCAGGGACTGGGAGCTGCCTCAGCTGTCCTGTCCTCAGCCTGCTGCCTGTGATGTTGTAGATTGCTTACCCACACTTTAGAGTAGTCTGTCCCTAACCACAGTTATCTTTTTTGCCTGCTAGTTTGAGAATTAGGAATAATTCCTGCATAGGTAGAAGCCCTCATTAAATTTGCATCGCTCTTGAGTTGCAGAGTTTCCTCTTCCAAGTGTAGCCCTCCTGAATAAATATGAAAGATTTTTGCTTTTTAATCCCTTTGTTTGGTTGCTGCCCTGCCTTGTGACTTTTTGGGCAAATTGCATTCCCTCTTTGTGTCCAATTTCACAGGCCAGTAATTGCTTTTAAAGCTTCTAAGGTGAAGGAAGGGGAAGTGTTGTATAAACACAGAGGTGACTGTGTTATCTCACAGGTGCTTGTCCTCTGTAAGATCAGCTCAGGCAGTTGAATGAATTTCTAAGAATGGAATTGCTTACAATTTCATTAACCGTTTTGTTTTACCTTTTCTGCAGCTTCCACCCGTTTCGTGAAGTGTGAAAAGTGTCACCATTTTTTTGTCGTACTGTCAGAGGCAGACACAAAAAAGAGCATCATTAAGGAGCCCGAATCAGCAGCAGAAGCTGTGAAGTTGGCATTCCAGCAGAAGCCGCCGCCTCCACCGAAAAAGGTATGGTTCTTCATTCCACCTGCTGTTCCCTTGCATTTCAGCATCATGAGTGGTGAAATGCTTTACTTCTTAATCTGCATCAGGTGTGTAATGCTCTACTGGGAGAGAGCAACAGACAAGAAAGAAGATTAGCTCAAGATTAAACCTTTGAGGGCTACGTGACCCGGCAGGGCAGCAATACAGGGAACGAGGAGATCCAATAAAAGTCGTTGGGCTTGTTTTCTTCTGGCTTTGTCCTTTAACTGAAGTCCAGTACCTTCATTTTCTCCTTGTGACCCTGAGGCTAGCTTCAACCCTCACCAACTAGTGTTTTTCATTTCCTGCTGTGGCCTCATATTCTGCACCCTAATGTTAGCAGCTTCTTTCAGTAGTTGCTGAACCTCTTATTTGGCCTGTTTCTGAGTGAGGGCCATAGCTGATAAGCCTTTTGTGGTGACCTTTCCTAAAGTCATTTGGTTTCCCTCTCCTGAATAGTGCTGGAGCTGATTGTGTTTCTCAGTTCCTAGTGGACTGGAATGATTTCTGAAGCTGCATGTGGCTCCTAGAGAGACCCTCTTGTAAGACATTAAATATTCTTGAAATTTCTGGTCCTCTTACAAATCTGATTGAAAATGAGGGTGGCTTTAAATATTAGTATGGCAGAACATGATTGTGTAAGCATCACGTTTTTGAGTAAACTGATCAACAAGAATATATTTTGTACTTTAGATGTTGAAATTCTATTTCTCGGTTCTGTAATGGTTGGTTTAGGCTGAAGTCTATCTTTGGCACAATATACTATTTCTTTCTTTTTTGCTGCAAGGGGATTTAGCAGCGTTACTAAGACTGAGTTCTTTTTCAGATTTATAACTACCTCGACAAATACGTTGTTGGTCAGTGTTTTGCCAAGAAGGTGCTTTCAGTTGCTGTGTACAATCATTACAAGAGAATCTACAATAATATCCCAGCTAACCTGAGACAGCAAGCAGAAGTTGAAAAGCAGACTTCTTTAACACCAAGAGGTTTGTATGATGTTTGGTCTTTTTCTGGTGAAATAAAACTTAGGATTTCAGGGCCCTCATTTAAGAAACCTGAGAGGTTTTACCTTGACGTTAGATGTTTTGTAATTGAAGTGAGCAAAAAGTGAAAATTAAATTTAATAGAAATTCTGTATGTGAACTTCTGTGATTTAAATAAATAGTAATCCAGAAGGTTTATGGTGCCATGGGTATTACCTACTGTATTAAATGTTTAGCAATTTTTACTGACACATATTAGGTATTTAACTTTGTACCAAGCAATTTTTACTGACACATATTAGGTATTTTCCTTTAACTTTGTACCGTGAGCCTCCTAAATTTTCTCTCTAATCTCATTTACTCCTTAACTGTAAATCTGCTGCTTAATCTGCCAGCAACAATGCAGATCACAAAGATGATACTTTGCATAGGTGATTTGATGAATCTCTAGCTTTCTAACCTCACTTGGTGCTGTTGGCAGCATCTGTTGGTCACCAGAGTATTGTTCCATATCTCACAAGTGTACACAGAGTTACTCTTGGCAGTACTTTTGCCACTGAGTAAGTGTGTCGCTATGTTGATCTAGTTTATTTTTAGAAATAAGATTAAGTTACTGTCTCCGATTCAAAGTGTACCTTGATTATTTTTTTTAAGGTGTTTTGTTCTGTCTTGCAAAAAATAGCATGCTAAGCAAACAGAAATCTTCTCGTTTTTTTTGAATTAACTTAAAGTAGTATTTTAATTGAGGGAGAACATGAGCAGCACAGTTCTGGTAGTGGTTGTGTACCTCACACTGGGAAGTTCCTGAAGATAAAATGGTGCACACCCAGAGGGACTGGCAGTGAATGTTTGTAAGGGATAGCACTTTGAGATAAGTGAAATCTTACATTGTAACACTCAGATACAAATACGAGAGTTTAAGGAAGCCTTTTCAAAACAAAATTATATTATTGCATTTTTTTCCCCCTTCTATAAGTAGTTTTAAAGTTAAAATCTAACCTGAGGTAATAGATTGTTACTGGGGTTAGTAGTAGAAAGTTTGCTGTCATTTTAAAAGCATGCAAGTTGAATTTTGAGTTAATTTTGACAGCAATAAAAACTAACACACGTGGGGATTTCTTGTTAGAAATTCATTCATGCATAGTGATGAGATGTATTCAGAAGAGGGCAAGAGGTAGAGAATTTATAAGCTTTTATAAACTTACTTTTTGTTACTGTTTTCATCCTCTCTCTTAGAATTAGAAATCAGAAGACGGGAGGATGAGTACAGATTTACAAGTAAGTGAACTCTCTCCTCATGTCCTCCTCTGCAATATCTACTTTTTTGATGTTCGTGTAGAATAGTCTTTAGTGACTGCTAGTTTGAAATGCTGAGTAAAATCCTGTTTGCTTTTCTTCTGCAAGTAAATTTACTTGATGGTATTGAGTAGGTTTTTAAGAGAGGTGACTAGTATTTGGCTCTTTATGTAGGTAGAAAGCTGGTAAACTGTAAAAATATCCTTTATGAAGTTGGTTAAATAGTTACCTGTCCTTAGAATATTCTTGGTAGGCCAATGAAAATGGAATTTTTTTTTTAACTGAGTTCTGAGGTGTGATTGTATTAGTAATGCCATACAGAATGTGATGTGAGGTAGATAATAAAGGAAGTTATGCAACTGTTTTCTGCAGGATACTTACACTGTCACCTTGAACCTCTGTCCATGTGATGTCAGTTACATTTATTTTCAGTCCAGGGGAACTCTCATGGGCTGTTAACTTCTTCCTTAGTCCAATGTAGATCAATTTGTAATCCCAGTTACAAACAAGTTTTCTTAATCTTTGAAATTCTACCGTGCAAGTCAATTAAAACTAGTGCTCTGAAAAAAGAAAATCCAGCTCAATCTCCATATCCATGTGTAGAGACAAAACCTGTAACTCAACTAAGACAAATCCTTAAGGCTTGAGAGTAGACCTGTGCATTGCTTGTGTAATTGTCAGAGTATATTTTTTTTTTTTTTTTTTTTTTGTCCATGTGATGTCAGTTACATTTATTTTCAGTCCAGGAGAACTCTCATGGGCTGTTAACTTCTTCCTTAGTCCAATGTAGATCAATTTGTAATCCCAGTTACAAACAAGTTTTCTTAATCTTTGAAATTCTACCGTGCAAGTCAATTAAAACTAGTGCTCTGAAAAAAGAAAATCCAGCTCAATCTCCATATCCATGTGTAGAGACAAAACCTGTAACTCAACTAAGACAAATCCTTAAGGCTTGAGAGTAGACCTGTGCATTGCTTGTGTAATTGTCAGAGTATACCAGTTCTTTTTCATCATAGAGATCAACAGTTGGGCTTTATTTCTTAAAAAAAAATTAAAAATACAGTTAAAATGAGTTAATTTGTAAGGAATGAAAATGTCTCACTTTTAATGTGGAAAAATATTTTTAGATAATCCACTGTACCACTGGAAATTCTTTTCATATACCCTTATGCAAAAATACCATTTGAACTCCTGTTTTTTTTTAATAGTTGTGCCATGTTTCTGTTGCAGTCCTATCTGTCAGCTTCTGTACAGGTAGAATTATAGGTTTGCAGAACAAAACAGAAGAACCAAGCCTTTATTGTGTATTTAAGGTAATGGCAGACCTTGCCAGTGCTCAAACAGTGCTGTTCTTGTTCTCTACAGAGCTGCTGCAGATTGCTGGAATCAGTCCACACGGTAACGCTTTGGGAGCGTCGATGCAGCAACAAATGAACCAGCAGATACCTCAGGAAAAACGGGGAGGAGAAGTACTAGATTCACCCAACGACGACATAAAACTTGAAAAAAGTAATATTTTGCTGCTTGGACCAACTGGATCAGGTATACAGCTACGTGGTTTTATGGGTGTCAGGCTTTTTCTGAGGATTGATTGTTAATGAGTGATTTTCCTCTTTTGTGATTATTCCAGTTTACTGTGTAACTGTGTAAAAAGCTAAACTGTGAATTCCCAACTGGGATTTTTGTGCTTTCATGCCATGGTAACAAGCTGAGCTAAATGACCTTGAAAAGGAAGGAGGTGGAGTTTGTTGTGTGCTTTTCTTTTTTTTTTTTTATGCCTATATTTGAAGACCGATTAAAAGACGCAGCTTTCACTAAGCTGTAATAAAATGCATTTAAAATTTCTCTGCTTTAGCTGGCAAGCTGAGATGCTGCAGTTAGAAACTGTTGTTTCATCTCTGGGACAGAGAAGTTGCAGGGGGGGTTAAAAGAGAAATGATATTTGTATTTTCAAAGAAGTGGGCGTGTTTGTGCTGTAGTGATAGCATTTTGCAAACTATTTGGGAGAGCATTCACTAAATAATATTTTAATTCTGTTTCTCCCCAACTTCAAAGCAGGAGCAGTTGGACTTTGCACTGCACCCTGAGTGCCTGCAAAGGAGTGCTGACTTATTTAATCTTTAATCTATGCAAGCACGTGTGTTCTGCTTTTTATGTTGTTTGATATCTTATTTATGATACTCTATGCATCTCAAGCTGCCTGAAATGTGGAACATTAGTCTCATTCAGAAATGAAGCTTATTGATATAAAAAACACTATTTATGAAAACTAACTCCCTCAGAAAATATTCTTAGAAGAATATATAAACATGCTTGCATCATTAAAAAGGTATAATAATAGTAATTCTGATCCTATGGTAAATATTTGTGGTTGTGTGCACTCCGGAAATGTATCATAGTTATAACAAAGTTTTTATTTTATCAGGTAAAACCTTGCTGGCTCAGACTCTAGCAAAATGCCTCGATGTACCTTTTGCTATCTGTGATTGTACTACCTTGACTCAAGCTGGTTATGTTGGGGAAGACATCGAATCCGTGATTGCAAAACTCCTGCAAGATGCTAATTACAACGTAGAAAAAGCTCAGCAAGGTAAATTTATACAATATGTTTCCTGAAGTTCATTCATAAACTCTGTAAATCTCGCTTAAGTGCTCTAAACTTTGAGACCGCCAAAGTGGTCTCAAATACTACCAGTATTTCTGTAATTTATATTCCTGTTGCATATACATGAATTTTAACCATTTAAATCAAAAATAATCAACCTGAAAAGAGCTCTAAGCGTATCTTTTAGGTTTTGTTCTTGTCCATAGCTGGACAACAGTGCGTACGTTTTTGTGATCTACAGTCTGGAGGTAGGACAGACTGCTGCTGTCTTGGACTTATGCATAGGGAAGAGCATAATTTTTGCTTCTCTTAAAAAGTGGAGACTTCCTTAAATTCATTTTCTGCACCTGCAGGAATTGTTTTTCTGGATGAAGTAGATAAGATTGGCAGCGTTCCTGGTATTCATCAGTTACGGGATGTCGGAGGAGAAGGTGTTCAACAAGTAAGTACTTTTGTGGAGTGATTTTTTTTTTTTTTTTTACTTTGTAAGCAAACAGCCCGTCAAGTCTGCACACTGTCCTGTCATGGCAAATAGCACAGGGGTGTATACAGTCATAGTTCTTCAGCTCTTTAATTATTAACCTTTGAAACCTTCATCTTTCCTCTTTACTTGCTTTTGAGATTATTTTTTTTTTAATTAAGAAACTTGAGACTGCTTCATAGAAACATTTTGAGAAATGTCTTTGCAGCATTCAGTTAGCAAGTTGCATAATTAGACAAGAGTAAATAACGTTTTCCATTTTGACAAAACCCTTAAAGCAACTTGTTACTAACTGTAGCTCATAATGTCACACTAAAGGAAGATTTTTGTCTTTGAGTGGGATTGTCTCATATGGAAAACTGGTTTCTTTAGACGCTTACTGTTAATACAAAGGCATAAGGGAGCAAAAAAGTACATACATCTGTGAAAGTAATCACAGTATGGTGTGCTGCCTTATATGATGCTACACAGTGGAATTTTATATTGCTTATTTCTTCTTTTCTCCTTAGGGCTTGTTAAAACTACTAGAAGGCACAATAGTCAACGTTCCAGAAAAGAATTCTCGTAAACTACGTGGAGAAACGGTGCAGGTTGACACAACAAACATCCTCTTTGTAGCTTCTGGTGCTTTTAATGGTCTTGACAGAATTATCAGCAGGAGGAAAAATGAAAAAGTGAGTGCATCAGGCTGTATTTGAACTGAAAGATTATTGTCTTAATTACTGTAGTTCACAGTACTGACTCCTAAAGGTCTTGCTGTATTTGTAAACCTGCTAAGTTTGTTTGTACAGGAGCTTTTCCATCCATTGTCTGGGAACCTGAAGTTTTTGCTACCTAAGGAAGGTAGCAAAGAACAAGCCTGTTGTTAGTGGGCTTAAGTAGCTTCCCAGAGTTTCTCTTCCATGGAGAAATTTTTAGCATATGAAAATAGGAAAAAAAAAATAGGAGGAGGGAAAAAAGGTTGAAAGAAGTTGCAGTGTACCAAGTATTAAACTGAGAAAAGGCTTTTTTTTTTCTACTGATATCCAAAGGTTTACTGTTCATACTCAGGTTGTTTGAGCAAATGGTGCTAAAAGGTATCATCATAATAGGTATCATCTTAAAATACCCAGTTATGCAGTTCACTGTTGAGTATATTAATGTCTGGGGACAGAGTTCTTCTGGATGCAGCATTCTGACAAAATGTGCACCCTCTTTCTAATGACAGAGGAGTGGCTGAAATCTAAATTACCATTTATGATAATTTGTGTAGCTTTTCATGTAAACATACTTGCATGCATTTGCTTCGCTTCTGAAGAGCCCTTTTTAGTGTCACCAATACCTGTAAACTTACCAGGACACGTTACTAACCCTTCTTTATTTTAAGAAATACTTGCTTTTAGTCTGAGGTATTGATACTTTACTGGGGGAATTAAATAGTCTAAGAAATTGATTGTGTGTAAGGGGTATAAAATACTATAAGTAATTTCTGGAGCTTGAATTAATATGTAATGATCAGTCACTCCAGATTTTTTTTTAATGCACATGGAACGTGATTTAGTTACATCTAGAAAATTTACCTATTACAGTTGTGTAAGTACAACACGTTTGTTTTGCAGTATTTAGGATTTGGGACGCCAGCTAATATGGGAAAAGGCAGACGGGCTGCAGCAGCAGCAGATCTTGCTAATATAAGTGGAGAGTCTGACCCACATGAAGATATTGAAGAGAAGGATCGTTTGCTGCGTCACGTGGAGGCCAGAGACCTCATCGAGTTTGGCATGATCCCAGAGTTTGTGGGACGTTTGCCCGTTGTGGTTCCTCTGCACAGCCTGGATGAGAAAACCCTCGTCCGGATTCTTACCGAGCCACGAAATGCAGTGGTTCCTCAATACCAGGCACTATTCAGCATGGATAAGGTTTGATTTTTTTATTTGATGACTCCTCAACGTCCTTGTTTATAAATACAGTGCTGAAGTGATCTAAAATCCCAGTTGAAATAATTTCATGTGCCCCTCCACCCTGAATAAAAAAAGTAAGCGAACTCGTTAAAACCTGACTGGTTTAGGTTGGACAACTGTCCTTGTGGGATAAGTAACCTGGAAGGAGTTGAGCTGCTCTTGGTGTCAAATGAACATCTGTGACCTTGCCTAATAGGCATCAAGAGCTGCTTGGGGTACTGCAGAGGTACTTGGAGTAGTTGTAGGTAAAGAGACATAGTCAATACCGGTAACGTTAGTCAAAAATTAAGCGTAGCTGAAGCTTTGTGTGTGTATCTTAAAGGTTGTGGTCTGTAACAAGTAAATCCCTGCAGTTTGTTATTTTCAGTAAGGCACTGTTGCATTCAATGCTGTTGAGTTATAAATGAAATAATTCACTAAACTTACCATTTTTCTCTATGTAGTGTGAATTAAATGTCACCGAAGATGCATTGAAGGCTATAGCCAGACTGGCCCTGGACAGAAAAACTGGTGCAAGAGGTCTTCGATCTATAATGGTGAGTAAATGAAGTCTTTTATTTAGTAAATGAAGTGTATGGACCTAACTGACAATTTTCAGTCAAAACCTCACTTACTTGTGGGTCTTATGTCGATACAGTAGAACTTTCTAAAACTGTGGGCATTGAGTTTTTCCAAGAAAACTCCCTGCTCTGAAAATGACTTGCTAACTGTATTGCTACGCAGAAGAGGGGGCACCCAGAAATATTTTTTTTCCCTCTATTTTCTTGTAGGAAAAGCTGTTACTGGAGCCCATGTTTGAAGTGCCCAATTCTGACATTGTATGCGTGGAAGTTGACAAAGATGTTGTAGAAGGCAAAAAAGAACCAGGATACATTAGGTAAAACCCTAACGGAAATAGCAGACGAGTAATACGGCTAGAAAGGTATTCTGATGTTTGCTATAGGAACAAACCTATACACTCAAAACCATGCACACAACCTAAAAAGGAGCCAATTCTCTGTATACTGTACACAGCTGCCTATTCTGTCCTAGAAACTTTGGGTTTGTATTGCTTTAGTTTTTAAATAGAAATGTAAAAATAAACTTAAATATGACGTTACTTTAAGCCTTTTGTGTGTGTGTGTGTGTGTTACCTGTAGGAATAGAAGTAAATTTTAAGGTTCAGATTTTGACTGTTGACTTATGAAGTTTAATTGTGACTGTAGTGAAATTTCTGAAACAGAACTTTTTTCCTTCCTTTTCCTTTTTTTCTACCAGTGAGGTGGTTTTTGTAAAGGTTGTATTATAGTAATGATGTGGTAGGCTGCTGAAAGTGCTGGACAAATCTGGATTTAGACCAAAAAAAAAAAATTAATTTTAGTGAACAAAGGATGGAGTTGAGAGGGGATGGGTCAGGTTAAAAAGACAGGCCTGAAATTTAGGACCTCTGGCTTGGTTTCCACCTCTGACAGCTTTTTTGAGAAACTTTCTGCGCTGAGAAAGCTGGCACGAGGTGAATGCTTTGTGTTCATCTTGTGCCAGTGCTGAAGCTTGGCTCAGCACACCTCGTGTCTCACAGGGAGTGGAAGAGCATTACTCTTACAGTGAAGGTTGTTCTCAGTGATTTTGTAGAGCACCAGCGTTCATGTTTGCTGGAAATCTAAAATTTTCAGATTAAATCACATGACTTCACTGTATTCAATAGCCTTTTGATTTTCAGTAATGGGACCGTATACTTGTCCTTGGGGCACTTTGCAGGTGGCATGTTTACCAGAAGCTATGGCAACTGTCTCCCTGCTTTTCCTCCATTTCTAAAGTATCTGATCAGTTCATTTTAATTATAGGGCTCCCACTAAAGATTCAGCTGAGGAAGAATACGACTCTGGCGTTGAGGAGGAAGGTTGGCCTCGACAAGCAGATGCTGCAAACCATTAAATACTGTCAGAATGCTCGCCCCGCATAACGCACACGTGGTTATTTCCTTACGATTGCCTCTGGCTTCAGTCTGATACTAAAGGCATTGGATCTGTCTCGGATATGATACGTGATGAGGAACTTTATTAGCTAAATCAGATCGTGTATTTTATTGCAACGTCCCGTTGATTTATCGGATGGACATTGTGTGGACTTGGATGGCATAATGTTCAAATATGAATTGTATATTACACTTGTTCAATTAAAATGTATAGCTAATACAGCAGCACCTGGATTGCTCTTTCTGGAAACTAAACCAGCAATGCAGGTGCTGCCAATAGTTAGATTTTACGATAATGTTACTCTACAAATGGGAAATCAAGCTTAATAATTAGTAGAGGGTGAATAAACTTATTAGCTCCTCATACGACTCACGGGGGGGTTGCGTTCAGGTCAGTGTTAGATTTCTGCTGGTGTTTGAAACCCGCTGGGTGCTGGAGTGACCTGTTACACTGGGAGGGGGAGGAGGAGGAGGAAGCCCTTGCAGCAGGGGTTTGGAAAAAAACTGGGACACACTTGATGACACTGCTGGGAGATTCCGCTAAAATGTGACACTAGTTTGTTACGGTAATCTGAATGCAATATCAAATTAATACCCTTTCCTTCACCTCTCCATTAGGAGTAAGTTTCAGTCACCTCAAATACTGTGAAAGAAGGTGAAGTCGGTAATTTGCTAATTTTTCCAGAAGGGTAAACAGGATTTCTAGGAAGCGGTAAGCCATCTGAATTCGGATGAGAAGTCGACATAAATTTTTAAATATTAATGTTCTAATATAGTACATTTTGTTTAACGTATTGGAACTATCATGCATCAATTTTTTGGTGCCAGGTATTTGCCCAGCCTATCTTATAATGTTAAGAGATGAAAGAAGTAAATGTATAATATTTTTTGATGTAATCGGTAGTGATTGTTCACACAACTCAGTGCTTTTTAAGTTATATGCTCAAATGCTAGTATTGCATCTTGTGGTTTTTGTCTTTGATTTTTAGTCTCGCAAGCAAAGCAACCCTCCCTCTTTCTGTTCTACACCAAAATTAATTCAATCCTTTAGGAAAGTCTTTGTAAAAACACTAAAGGACCTGTATGTTTTTGATTTGTTTCAGGAATTAAAATTGTTGCTTACAACTTTGTTTTGTCCTTCAGTGATACGTGGACGTAAGTTTTACTGACCCCTTTCTCTAAAACTTTGATTCAAGCTATTTAATTATACCATTCATCGTTCTTTTCAGTCTAGTGGATGTTTTAGGAGAGGAAAGGCTACTGCAGATGCGTGCTGAACGCTATTTTTACTGTTAATTTTTGTCATGTAAATTTTATGTAATACTTGTGTTCTTACCTAGAAGCAGCCTGATATGCGGTGGTAGCCAGATGCATCAGATATTTCCCTTTGGATTTCGGGTTTTTTCAGGCTAAATGGCCCACTAATGGTTCAGAAAAAGCTGCCTTTGGAGCTGAGGGTATTTCTAGGAGAATCTTAGTTCCCCTCAAAACGGGAATCTCTGGAGAACTATCTGTAACTGCATCCTCGCTTTCCTTTTTGTAGAGTGAAAGAAATATAACCGCTTTTAATTCTGAATCCTTTAATTCAAATCCTTTTTTTAAATAGATTGAAAAAAAAAAAACCAAACCCAACGTTTTAGGCAAAACTGTTCAACAACTTAGTTTTGAAAGTTGTTTGGAATTGTGTAACCGAGAACTGTTTTTAAGGAAACAAAAAAAAAAACCGCTGTGTAACTACAGTTTGTACTTCACCTCTGGCGTTTGAATAAAACAAAGCGAATATTCAAGCAGCGGAGAGTTGTCATCCCTGACGAAATTTGATATTTTATGGGTAGTTGGAGCTTTTGAGGCTTTTTGCTTTTTCTTTCTGTGTGAAGGCTGAAGGCGCTGTGCCGCCCTGAGGGGGCGAGCGGGGCCTCCGGGCCGCCAGGGGGCGCTGCGGGCGGGCGGCGCTGGGCCGAGGCGCCAACATGGCGCAGCCGCCGCCTTTCCCCGGCCGCTTCCCCCCGCCGCCGCCGCCGTTCCGGGCCTTCCCCCCGCCGGCGGGACCCTTCCCGCCGCCCTCCGCACCCTTCCCCACCCCCACCGCCCGTCCGGGGCCCTTTGCGGCGGCGGCGCCCCCTCCCTTCCTTCTGC
>NW_015090873.1:928428-1034529 GCF_001431845.1 Calidris pugnax | reverse complement strand
CCTCCGGCGGCGGGAGGCCGAGGGGGATGAGGCAGGCTGGGCCCAGGCCCAGGAGGAGGCTGAGGCGGCGCGGCGGGAGCTGCAGGAGATCGTGCGGCCGCTGAGGGAGCCCGGTTACCGGGAGGCCTTGCGGAGGAAGGCTGAGAGGGCGAGGAAGAGGAGGCAGCGCCTGCAGCGGAGGAAGCAAGAAGCCAGGGCGGCCAAGGAGGAGGAGGCGGCCCGAGCCGCTGAGAGGGAGGCCAAGATCGATCAGTGGAGGGCCAAGTGCATCCAGGAGGTGGAGGAGAAGAACCGGGTAGGGACCGGAGTGCCTTCATCCTGTCTCCTTCCTCTGTAGCATGACCTCCCGGGTCTCCTGCGTGTCCCTCGGGGATGCAGGGCATCCCGGTAGAACCGGGGGGAGACCTGTGGGTGATGGGCTCACAGCAGGCTATGCCTGCCCCCCATTTGGCTTTGGCCCTTTGCTTTTCAGTAGGTGCCACCTGGGTGCTCCGTGGGTTTGCCTTGCTTGGAGACAGGCTCTTCCCAAGGCCTGCAGCCCTGCTTCTTCCCCTAAAAGCCTTGGTGGGCGTCTCAGCTTTGCCACGCTCCTCTCCTAGGCCTTGGCGGTTGTTGTTTAGGTGGTTTCTGGATGCTGGGTTGTGTGTGGAGGTCCTTCTCTCTGGTCCCAATATGTCAACCTGCCCCATTCTGCTCACAGCTCCCCATCAATGCTCAGCCCCGTTTCAGGAATTGTAAGCTTTGCCTACAGGCTGCGTCCTTGTAAAGCTGCTTGTTTGCAAGCTTTTCAATCTCACTGGGAAGTAAAACGGCTCCAAAGCAGAAAAAGAAACCCCCAAAAGCCAAACCACTCCAAATTAGGCTTGCTGGGAAGTGCAGTAGGCACTTCTGTGTTGGCTGAAGAGCTATGCTTCTGCTGGTGCTAGGTCTGCTACTGGGAGGGTGTGGAGCAGCTGCTGGGAAAGTTTTTGTGTTTGGGCTGGGCCATGTTAATGGTCTTTAATTATTGAGCTGTAGAATCAGGATGGTTTATGTTTATTGTATGGTTTTCCTATCTTTCTGTGGTGAAAGGTTATCAGGCTCTTTGAATTCATTAGCCTTTTGCCCCAAATTTATGAGTTGCTCGGCTTTTTTTTTTTTATGATTACTTCCTGAAGTCTGTTATGTTTTAGCTTTATCACAAAAAGGCAAGGTTGGATGGTTGACTGAACTTACGATGGCTGTGTCACTAGGAAGTTACTCTGATCTCCAGTGCTTCACTAATCTTTTTGAAAGTACTGTTTTATTTTTGTCTACGTGGGATATTTCACACATTGTGTCTTTTTTTTTGTCTCTTTCATAGGAGCAAGAACTTAAGGCTGCTGCAGACAGTGTCTTGTCTGAAGTACGGAAGAAACAAGCAGACACAAAGAGGATGGTGGACATCCTGCGCGCGCTAGAAAAGCTTCGGAAACTGAGGAAAGAGGCAGCTGCCAGGAAAGGTTAATTACAAGATTTTTACCAAACTTTTTTAGTTGCATGGACAGTAAATAAGGTGATGTCTGTACCCTGAGCTGACTAGGAAGGTGCAGCTTGAAAAAGCTGCTTCTTTGTTAGTGATTTTAGTTAAGTGGTTATGCAGGAATAGCTATAAAATGCTGATTACAGTGCTTGTGTTCCTACATTTCTAAGCTCTTTCTTGATAGAAGAATTATTCCAGTCAGATAGTTATTAGCCAGGTTAAGCTCATGTTCCTCCGAGATTTTGCCAGCTCTGCTTTCAAGTAATATTTCACACATTGTGTCTTTTTTTTGTCTCTTTCATAGGAGCAAGAACTTAAGGCTGCTGCAGACAGTGTCTTGTCTGAAGTACGGAAGAAACAAGCAGACACAAAGAGGATGGTGGACATCCTGCGCGCGCTAGAAAAGCTTCGGAAACTGAGGAAAGAGGCAGCTGCCAGGAAAGGTTAATTACAAGATTTTTACCAAACTTTTTTAGTTGTATGCACAGGAAATAAGGTGATGTGAGCCAGGTTAAGCTCATGTTCCTCCGAGATTTTGCCAGCTCTGCTTTCAAGTATGATAACAGAGCCCCTTCTGAATTTGAAAATTTTAAAATGAATTCTTTTTCTGTTTAGGTGTTTGTCCCCCCCCCTCAGCAGACGAAGCGTTTGAAAGTCAGGTGGAGAGCCTCAAAACGCTGCTCAAAAACCGCACAGAGCTGTACGAAGCCGAGGAGAGAGCATTAAGAGTAATGTTGGAGGGAGAACAGGAGGAGGAAAGGAAGAGAGAAATGGAAAAGAAACAGAAGAAGGAAAGGGAAAAACTACTACAGCAGAAACTCGAAATTGACTCCAAGCTGTTTGGGGATCCAGGTAAATTCTGCTGCACTTCACGGTGTTTTTCCACACCACGCCTCCGTCTCACAGACACTGGGTTTAAAATGTGAGAGCAAAAACAGTTGAGAAAGAAATCACCCCCTGGAGTAATTTATGCTCTGAGGAAGACATGGAGTGTGCTGTTAACACATGTGATATAAGATGTGTTTAACTCTGCAGCGTAGACTGCAGCGTATCTCAAGCCGATTTCATAGTGTTTTGCAAGAAGAGGTTGTAGATTAAGCTGAAAGTGAGAATAAACAGCAGAGATTGAAGATTTCCAGCACCCAACAGATGCTTTAGTCTGGTGACTTGGTAAGTGCGACTCGGGTAGTCTGTGAAGATTCAGTGTCCTTATGTTCCCCTTGTTTAGAGGGTAGAGGCAGGAAAAGTTTTGGAGACGTGCAAAACATCTAAATAGTCCTTCATATATTACATGGGGAAGGGATTGCAGGTTATAGCTGGGGAGCAGCAAGCAAGCTGGCAAATTTGAGGCTTCTAAGACTTACTAGAATCAAAGTTCTTTCTGGTTTATTGAATGATTTCTCTGTTTGTGTTTTAACAGATGAATTTCCTCTGGCCCATCTATTGCAGCCCTTCAGAGAGTATTACTTACAGGCTGAGCATTCTGTAGCAGCTCTGATCCAGATCAGGTAAAACTAAACAAAGTCTTTATTGTATGATCGAAAATGACAAGCATTGTTTGTTGAGATTGTAAAATTATGGTCCCTTTTGGTTCGTTAACTCCCAGATATGGTTATGCAATGGATTGGCCTGGGTTTTTTCAGCTAAGGATCAAGCTTCTCGCTTGATAGAGATGCCTGTGTGAGGCAGAGTGCACTTTAATGCGTAACCATTCCATTTAATAGACTAGTACATATAATTTTCATATTTCTGTATTGAAAACAAGTTTTGGGAGTGCGTTTTACAGTGTTTTGTGTATCGATCGGTATGGAAAAATAGCTGTGTGGGTATCTAATATATCTTGTTACCAAACCCCTACCAGCTCTCCTCTCAAACGATGCTTTCTCTGTTAAAGGCACGAATGGGATCAGTACTTGGTGCCAGCTGATCACCCCGACGGAAGCTGCATCCCTCCAGGATGGGTTCTTCCCAGTCTCCCCACTAACGACACTTGGGCCACGGCTGTCAGATAATTTACTAATAAGTTATTTTAACATCAGAGGAACATTTCATTACAGTTACGTGTGTAAATACGAGAGGGTTTGAAGAGGAAATCTCATCCTCTACGTTTCGGTAGCCAGACAGTGGAATGTCTTGAAGAAAAGTGTAAGAAATGTTTGTGCCATCTGACTCTGGGGGGAATTATCTGAGCGAGCCCGAAGCTGCTCGGCCTCTCGCGGGACGGAATTACAATCCCGCTGCGAGTTTTTGTTAACAAATCTCTCAACCTTACTGAAGAAATGTTACTGACAAGGCTATTTGTGCCAGTATTAACATCCTATTTTTAGTGGCTTTTATCTTTATAAACCTAAATCCAGATGATGAAATTTCCAGAAATAAAAAAAAAAAAGAGAGATCATTAGTAAACATGTTTTTCTTCTTAAATGAAGCATGTCAAGCATCGCTGTCAAAATAGTTCCTGTATTTTTGTGTGTAGAAACGAACCTATTACAAGTTTAAACAAATTCTGAAGTACAAACAAGACAGGGTTTTTCAAGGTTGACTAAAGCAGCTGTTGACATTCTGCTTTTGTGGACTAAAACTGGTACCGCAACATGGAAAAAATTCCCAGTTGTGGTGAAATAGGTCAGACAGCCATGTGAATACATATAAATTTGATGAATAAGCCTGCTGGAAAAAAACAATAACATCTGAAGTCTAACCTACTGTAACTGGTTTTGCTTGTATAGCTATTTTTGTATAGGGATGGTTCATGTATATAATATTTGATTAAAAAACACAGTTCTATTTTGTAAGGGGGTTTTTTTGGTACAGAATAAACGGAGAAAAATGGATTATTTTTTTTTTTTGTTTGAAGGATTTTTACTCCAGGGGAGAGATTTCTAATACTGGGCATCAAAAATTACTCCCAACGTGGGGAGAATTGGTGGGAGAAGGTTTGTGGGAAGGAACTTCTCCCTCCTCTGAGGTGACAGAGGCAGTGGATTTCTGAGCCTTCTGCCTTCTGGGCAGTTTGCTTGGAACAGGGTTTGGAGCTTTGTTGGTCAGTCATGGCATCCTCCTAGAGCTGCAGTCATTATTCTCACTTAGCCCTAATATGTGGGAATGGATTTAATCTCCAATTCCTCACCTCCTCGTGTCACAACATTGTGTGATTCAGGGAGGAGGCAACACATCATTGCCTGAATTCAGCACTTGGGCCTTAACGTGTGACATTAATGGTTTCTTGGCTGAAGTTTTGGGTTGATTTCTGTTGGCAAGAGCACACGCACTGCTCATTTTTGATAGGATGAATCTGGGTGCAGAAGTTTGCAGTTCTTCCAAAAGTTTGAATAGTGTGAAAACAACAGCAGAAAACAACGCTTGCGGTTCAGGAAGCTTAGTGACCGGAGGATGCTCTGCTTAAATAGTTTAGGCTCCTTATCCCATCAGCATGTCTGATGACACAGACTAACCACTTAAGCTGTCGTCATCTTAAAACTGTCAAAGGCAGATGCTTGTCTGACGCTGCAGGAATTTAAAGAACTGAGCAGCAGAGAAGCCAGCAGAGAAGCAGCTCCGTCCTCCCTGTGCCGCGAGAAGAGCTCCATGATTCCATCTGATGGTAAGGACAACTTAATATAAATATAACTTACTTTATATAACAATTAAAATAGGACTTGGAAATGCCAGTGGGTGATGTATGTTTAGGTACGCTTCAATCTCTAGCTTTCTGTGATCATTACATGTTTGCTCTTCTCTAAGGACATCTGTGTTAGAATGTTTTCTATTTTTAGTCAGAAAGATGTTGAAGGCCCGGATGGAAGAGGAACATTTAAAATCTTAACTCAGAAACTACATGGAGACAGGGTACTAATTAGTAAAAAAACCTTGTGTATTCAGATTGAGGATGCAAACTTGTTTGAGTATAGTACTTCCTACTATTTTAAGTTTAAAAAAAATATAACCCAGAAGAAAAGAGGGGTTGGCTATGAATTTCTGAGACTCATTTGCCTCCTGTTCCTTCCCTGGTCCCAGCACAGTTCAGGTTTCTCCTGCTTTTTAGGTGCATCCTCTTCCTGATAGGAATTTGTTCATTCGCTGTGTCTTTGATGTGAAAGGGGCAGGGCTGGCGTGGAGCTGATGAGGTCAGAACCCTTGCAGGAGTTGCTTTCTGGTGTAAGTTGGTGTTTATCCCTCTTTTATTCATGTCTAGTAGCGTTTTCGTGGTCATTGCTCCTCGTTCCAACTGTACTTCTTTTTTTCTAAATAGTGTGTTTGGGAATTGATGCTTGTGGGAGCCTTTCTTAGAGCACAGCATTGATGCAGTGGAGAAACATCCCATAATCTCTCTGTGGTTGCTTTGTCGTGGCTTCAGACACATTCACAACCCATCTCCATCCCTTAAAGTGGTGTTTAAAACCAAGTTAAGCTGTTCTAAGTGACGGGTGACGGGACGTTTTCCTCCTTTGTACCCCAGAGCTTTTGGGAAGGGCTGATTTACAGCCAAAGCTGCGAGGAGGCTGGGTCCCGTGGAGGAGATGGGGGAAGGCAGCTTCTCTTAGGGATGTTTTGGGATGTTTGTGGGCACCGAGGTGGATTGTAGCCTGCGCTGAGCCCTCTTAGGCTGGGGAGCAGATGGCCTGGCTCCGTGCGGGCTCCCCACACGTTGCATGTGTCGCGTGTTCGCGGCAGAACATGTGCTGGAGCCACAAAGCTGGTTAGAGGCTCTGCTGTGCTACAGCCCCGGGTATTAAAGGCTCCTGGCGTAAGCAGGAGAGAGACAGCTCTTCTGTAATTCTGATAAGAGTGACTAAGTTGCACCCAGCAATTGTCCCTGTCGCTCTTTGTGGCCTGGAAGCACTTTGTTAGACTTTTGCTCACCAAAGAAACTCCCTTAGATGTCATTCCCCACTATAGACTCTTATTTTTGCATTAAACAGGCAGCTTTTTCTTCTTTGTATACGTTCACCTGCTTATTTTCTTTTTTGTGGAGTGTTTATCCTCACTGCCCTAGAAGCCATTTCTTTTTAAAGGGAAAAAAATTTTGTATACGTTCACCTGCTTATTTTCTTTTTTGTGGAGTGTTTATCCTCACTGTCCTAGAAGCCATTTCTTTTTAAAGAGGAAAAAAATTGGTAAAAGCACTTGTGGATCACAGAGGGGAGATTTAGATTAGATACCAGAAAGAAATTCTTTCCTTTGAGGGTGGTGAGAGCCTGGCCCAGGTTGCCCAGGGAAGCTGTGGCTGCCCCATCCCTGGAGGGGTTCAAGGCCAGGCTGGATGGGGCTTGGAGCAACCTGGGCTGGTGGGAGGTGTCCCTGCCCAGGGCAGGGGGGTTGCAACTTGATGATCTTTAAGGTCCCTTCCAACTCTAACTATTCTGTGATTCTATGTCACAGCAAGTATTTATGGTGGGTGTCCTGAGAATGGTTGCTGTGGGACGCTGCTTTGGGGTGAACAGGCACCAGAACTTGGGTTGCTCACCATCACCTCTTGCCAGTTAACAATATATAAAGGAAATTATTTTGCACACATATATATAACAATATATAAAGGAAATTATTTTGTCACCGGGAAGCTGGGGGGACTCAGGGCTTCATGCAGCAAGTAGTGTTTTTTTTTTTTTCCCTAAATTTGATCTTTAAGGTCCCTTCCAACTCTAACTGGGGGGACTCAGGGCTTCATGCAGCACGTAGTGGGTTTTTTTTCCCTAAATTGAGTCATTTATACAGAACTGATGGCTCTGCTATCGCAGTCCTATTTTCCATGCCACCATTCGCAGTTCATCAGAAATTTGGCTCTCCCCTGCTATTCCTGAATGGAAAACATCACCGCACTGAAATAGATGGTTCTTAAAAGCTAATCTGGCCTTAAAATGGCTTGTTTGTCATCCCTCTGACACCGAAGCTTGCCTGATGCCCCAGCCTCCTTGTTTGGCTCAGGGTAAGCCGTGGCGGCGCTGGGGGGGATACCCTGGCCCCAGCTCCATGTGGTGGCTTTAGCAGCACATGGCCACCTGCATGAGCTCCGTGACCACGGGTGCTCTCAGGTCACGTGGAGAGGGGAGACCTGCGAGGAGGTGTCCTCCTTGGCTGTGGTTTCTGCCCCTGTAGCTGGGAAAAGGGCTTGGGCCCAGTTTGGGCAAGGGAGCATGCAATGGGCAGGAGGAGGGATGGAAGGCAGCAGGGTGTGCATGGAGGTGGAAGTGGAGGAGAAGAACGTTCAGGATCTCTGCCAAATGAAGCCGTAAGCTTGGTCAGGTCCTGCTGGCCGAAGCTCAGAATAACAGAAGTTAGTTCAGAGAATTCAGCCATTGGAATGGGCTGCCCAGGGAGGTGGTTGAGGCCCCATCCCTGGAGGTGTTCAAAAGACGGGTTGATGTAGTGCTGGGAGGTATGGTTTAGTGATGATGCTCCTTGTTTGTTGTGTGGGTGACTATTTTTGTCAGTTAGGTTGATGGTTGGACAAGATGATCTTTAAGGTCCCTTCCAACCTAGAAGATTCTGTGATTCTGTGAAATCTTCCTGGTACCAGCAATTAAAATTTTGCAAATCTGGGCATTGCACACAGAGGTTTTTACCCAGCTGGTGGTCTCCAAGGTCTCCAAGTCGCCAAGGACTGTGTTCCTTTTACCCACATCACTCGAAATAGCTCGTCCTTCTCTCCTTCCACCCAACTGAAAAGGTGCCACTCCTGCCTTTTACAATTTTGTTTCATCCCTTCCTCTGGCAGCAAAAAATCAGGCAGGGGCCATGAGTTACCTGGACGAGGTTCCCTTCCGGATGGCCAGGAGCCTCGACGGGGACTCGGGAGGAGAAAATGCTTTAATCACCGCCCCGGCCATCGAGCTCCCCGACTGCACCGACATCCTCATGAGCACCATGGTGAGTCCCCTCTGCTTATATCCGTGCCCACCTTCATTTCTAAGGGGATGCTTAAAGGGAAGTGATCTCCTCTTAATTGGCTGGTTTGCAGGAGTGGGAGAAGGTGAGGACAATTTGTGGTGGGTGGGAGTTGAGGAAGAGGTAGGTTTAGGATTGATTTATTTTAAATCCCACCCAAGCAGGAGGGCTGGGTCTTTCTGGGGTAGAAAACCAAACCTCGGTCTCTGCTCTGGGGTTGTTTTCCAGTCTGGAATCATCACCATCTCATTTATTAATAATATTTATTAATCTAACAGATGTAAGCAAGCAATACCACCTGTGCCGGCAACGTATATGTATAATATATATATAAAATATTCTGTGGCACTTTATGACCTTCCACATTGCTCAGTGCTAAACTGCTTTTGAATCTACACCTGTAACAGCTTTGTCACCAATTTTAACCCCTGGCACAGGGATTGGAAGGAACTCTCTGTGCTCTGGGAGGGGGTGGGAAGCTTTTCCCCACACAGCCACCCTATGGGCACAGAGTCAGCTCTCCTGGCTGATGGGTGGTGTGAGCACAGCTCCAGTCGAAGACAATTTCAGGAAGATTTGGCATGTTCAGCCTTAAGTAGTCTCCCCCATAGATGGGGTCAGTGCACTTCATGGGGAGAAGGCAATTTGGGTGATCCCAACCAGCCCTGGCTCACTCCTGGTGATGGGTGAACCAGCAGTAAACCCCACATCTGCCTTTTCCCTAGTTCAGCCTTGCTCATCCCTCCTCCAAAAATGACAGATCCCGAATCTGCAGGACATGTTTAACCTGAAGAGTTACTGTGTTGTTCATTTTTAGTGCTTTCTCCAAAGGAAATATCGATGCACACGTTTTTTGCCACCCGTGTAAAGGCAGGTGATGGTGAGCATCCCCACGGACTAGCTGTGGTGGTCCACCATCCCATCCTGTCCCCTGGTTGGGGACACATCAGTGCTCCTCATGGAGGCCGAGTGATTGTGATCCCAACCAGCCCTGGCTCACTCCTGGTGATGGGTGAACCAGCAGTAAACCCCACATCTGCCTTTTCCCTAGTTCAGCCTTGCTCATCCCTCCTCCAAAAATGACAGATCCCGAATCTGCAGGACATGTTTAACCTGAAGAGTTACTGTGTTGTTCATTTTTAGTGCTTTCTCCAAAGGAAATATCGATGCACACGTTTTTTGCCACCCGTGTAAAGGCAGGTGATGGTGAGCATCCCCAGGGACTAGCTGTGGTGGTCCACCATCCCATCCTGTCCCAGGAAACCCCCAGACCTGGGTTTCTCCCTGGTTGGGGACACGTCAATGCTCCCCATGGAGGCTGAGTGAT
Source organism: Calidris pugnax (assembly GCF_001431845.1). NCBI lineage: Eukaryota > Metazoa > Chordata > Aves > Charadriiformes > Scolopacidae > Calidris > Calidris pugnax. The sequence goes on along the minus strand of NW_015090873.1, from coordinate 1,024,816 downwards.
TGCACTGGTGGTCCAGGCTGATCCTGGTGGAGGCACGTGGTGGTGTTTTCCTCAGAGAGGCTGGTTTGGGTCCGTGGCACAAATGGAAGGGAGCAGTGAAAACAGCATTCCTGGGCTGTGAATGTTCTTGCCTGCCCGTCCAGAGGAGGCCTTGTTTGGAGAGCTCTGGGACAGCCAGGGCTTGTTTATTCCAGGAAAACCCTCAGATTTCAGTCTCAAACATGTTTGTATTTTAAGCTGGAGTACGTGGAAATGACGACTCTGTTCTGGGACCAGTCGAGCCCCCAGCACTGCCAGAGACTCCCAAACTGGTCCTGCCTCTGCCCAAGGTGGCATCTCCCCCACCTTGGTGGCTCCTGAGTCCCTGATGTGGCTCTCCCAGGTGCCACTAACAGGTGATCCCCTTCCACAGCTGCCAAACTGCCACAAGGCATTCCTGGGCTGTGAATGTTCTTGCCTGCCCGTCCAGAGGAGGCCTTGTTTGGAGAGCTCTGGGACAGCCTGGGCTTGTTTATTCCAGGAAAACCCTCAGATTTCAGTCTCAAACATGTTTGTATTTTAAGCTGGAGTACGTGGAAATGACGACTCTGTTCTGGGACCAGCTGAGCCCCCAGCACTTCCAGAGACTCCCACACTGGTCCTGCCTCTGCCCAAGGTGGCATCTCCCCCGCCTTGGTGGCTCCTGAGCCCCTGATGTGGATCTCCCAGGTGCCACTAACAGGTGCTGTCCCCTTCCACAGCTGCCAAACTGACACAAAACCACCTCTGAGCATAAGACACCTATCAAAAGAATTGTAGGTATAACTCAAAATAGTAATAACTTTGTAGCCAGATTTTTTTCGAGCATAAATTTGGGGATTCCCTATAGGGATGAGGCTGGCACTGCCCAATCCTACAGCCCAGGTGCCACTAACAGGTGCTGTCCCCTTCCACAGCTGCCAAACTGACACAAAACCACCTCTGAGCATAAGACACCTATCAAAAGAATTGTAGGTATAACTCAAAATAGTAATAACTTTGTAGCCAGATTTTTTTCGAGTATAAATTTGGGGATTCCCTATAGGGATGAGGTTGGCACTGCCCAATCCTACAGCCCAGGTGCCACTAACAGGTGCTGTCCCCTTCCACAGCTGCCAAACTGACACAAAACCACCTCTGAGCATAAGACACCTATCAAAAGAATTGTAGGTATAACTCAAAATAGTAATAACTTTGTAGCCAGATTTTTTTCGAGTATAAATTTGGGGATTCCCTATAGGGATGAGGTTGGCACTGCCCAATCCTACAGCCCAGGTGCCTCCAGCCAGCCCTGATGCCCAGGGTGATAGCAGCCAATATGGGAAGGATGCAGCCTTTAAGGTGCCCTCGTGAAGGTCGTGGTTTGCTTGGTCTTGGTTTCAGATGCCCTCACCAGCCGCTTCTTCCTCTTCCATAGCACGACTTCTCGCTGGAAAGAAGCTTGGTCTTGGTTTCAGATGCCCTCACCAGCCGTTTCTTGCTCTTCCGTAGCACGACTTCTCGCTGGAAAGAAAAGTGCTTTACTGGGTGGAGGTGGCCTCTCAGCAGCAAACCTCCCGGCACCGTGTCACCTCTGAAGTTGTCCCCACGGCTCCTCCGTGCTGGTTGCTGCTGGTGGACCCCGCTGACAGCTATGGGGGGAGAGCCCGGGACGGTGCGGTGCGGCGCTGCATCAGCCTGAGCGCTGCCGACGGGCACAGCAAGGGCAGAGGAGCCTTGTCCGACACCGAGAGCGAGACCTGGCACTCAGAGGAGGAGGAGTACTCAGAGGATGACGAGTACTCCTCAACCTCCTGGGAAGAGAACAACAAGGATGAAAAGGTTTCCAGGAGGAGAATTGTCCCTCCGCGTCCTGGCTTTTACCAGACCAGACCAAAGACATCTCCAGGTTTGCTGGAACCCCCACCGGAGAACAACCAACACAGCCCAGCCAACGTGGAGCAGGGCAAGCAGAGAAGATCCATGGTGATATTTAACAACATGAAGAACGAGTTGGAAGCGGCCAGGAGGAAACTGGCTGCTTTGGTGCATCCTTTGAACCGAGCCGTGGGGGAGAGCAGAGGGGTCCCCGTGCCACGGCCGCTCCCCCAGCGCCCCCGCACCAGCTGCAGTGTACCCTCCGAGCCACCCCTGGATGCTTCCCACCTGGAGACCTTGGTGACAACTCCTCCATCCGTGGCCACGTCCATCCCCCCGATCAAACAGCATAAACCCACGGTGCCGGTGAGGTGTTTTCTCCTGGTAGCCCTTGTCATTGAGAGAGGAGTGGGGGGTGGAGGGCGTTGAATCAGTCCCATTTGCTGGGGTCTGGAACCAAAGTGGGGCTTTGGGGAGACTGAACCCAGGAGAAAACAATTCTTCACAGAGAGAGTGGTTGGGCATTGGAACAGGCTGCCCAGGGAGGTGGTTGAGTCACCATCCCTGGCTGTGTTTAAGAACCGTTTAGATGTGGTGTTGGGGGATATGGTGTAGGGGAGAACTTTAGAGTAGTGTGGATGTTTGGACTTGATTGTCCCGAGGGTCTCTTCCAGCCTAGATGATTGTGTGATTCTGTGAAATTGCTGACTAGTTTTTCTAAGTCTGTCCCTAACCAAAACATCCCTGTTTTTCCCAACAAGCAAGGCATCTTGTTTGATTTTCAGTTGAAACAGTAAAAAAAAAAAGCAAAATAACGTTTTTTTTCCCCCTTTCCTTTCCATTTTTCCCCCCTCGAACAGAGATAAACAGAGTTTATGGGGAAACACCCCCTTACAGCCATCAGGTCTTTTCTAGGAAACTTTAGACTTCGTAAATCCTACTAGAAATACCAATCTGTGATAGAGACAGCGGTGTGAAATGATGGAGTAAATATTGCTTTGTCACCTTAAATTAGAATTGCACCGTGTTTTTTTTTTAAGAAATCCCATCTTATCCAGCGACTCAAGAGATTTAGGAGATGAATTACTGAAAACCCGCAATTAAAACCGCTGGACACATGAAAGGCCGGGTTATTTATATGTAGCTGCATTAACTGTAGGGTAATTAAGGAAAGATTAAATGCCCCTGTGTATTTATACACTAAACAGCTGTTGCAACTAATTACTGATCCATTGTCCAGCTGCTGTTACAAATGGATCCTGCCAAAAAACTAAAGCCTCAGGCTCAGGGAAGTGTTTCTTTGTGCAAGGTCATTTCTGGAGGCGGATTTGTAAGAGAAACCTAAAAACAGCTGATCAGCATCAGGGGCATAAACGAGGCATCAGGGGAGCATCCTCCTGCTGCATCGGGCAGCGCTGACTCTTCCTTGGCCGGTGGAGGATGAGTGTGGCATCTCTTGCTGGAGACATGACCAGGATTCCCAGAATTACAGAATCTTAGTGGTTGGAAGGGACCTCTGAGATCATCAAGTCCAACCACAAAAAAAAAAAAAACCCCAAAAAAACCCCACACACCCACACACCCACACACAACCACCACAAAAACAACAAACCCAAAACCACCACCCACCAACTAAACCCCACACCCACAACCCCACACACAACACCCCACCACAAACCTATAATATTGGGCACTAGAGCATGCCAAAAAAAAAAAAAAACCCCAAAAAAACCCCACACACCCACACACCCACACACAACCACCACAAAAACAACAAACCCAAAACCACCACCCACCAACTAAACCCCACACCCACAACCCCACACACAACACCCCACCACAAACCTATAATATTGGGCACTAGAGCATGCCCTGAAGAGCCACGTCTACACGTTTCTTAAATACCTCCAGGGATGGTGACTCCACCACCTCCCTGGGCAGGCTGTTCCAGTGCCTGACCACTCTTTCAGTAAAGTAATTCTTCCTAGTATCTACTCTGAATTTCCCGTGCTGCAGCTTCAGACCATTTCCTCTGGTCCTGTCATTATTCCTTTGGGAGAAGAGGCCAACCCACACCTCTCTACACCCTCCTTTCAGGTAGTTGTAGAGGGCAATGAGGTCTCCCCTCAGCCTCCTCTTCTCCAAGCTAAACATGCCCAGTTCCCTCAGCCTCTCCTCATAGGACTTGTTCTCCAGACCCCTCCCCAGCTTGGTGGCTCTCCTCTCTTTCCCAGGGAAAGGAATCTACTTCTGCTTAATTTGCCCCCTGAACCCTCCCGAGCACTGTTTTCCCTGATGTGTATCTGTAGCTGAGCCTGGATTTAATTAAGCCCAGTCTCCTTTGATGCCCAAAGGGGGTTTGTTCCACATACGGAAATTCTCCTTTTCTGGAAAGATCAAGGTAACTGCTGCCTTTTGAAAGAAATGCTTCAGCCAGGAGTTGTTGAACATCATTTAGTGAGTCTGCTGTTTTATTTTTCTCTTGCAGTCCCTCAGCCCCTATGCCTGCCTGCCCCCTGCCTCCACGCCGGCCTCCACGCCTGCGCGACCCCTCAGCTCCCACAGATCCCAGCCGGATTCGGCGGCCGACCTGCTCTCGGCGCTGAGCCAGGAGGAGAGAGACCTCATCGAGCCCGTCATAGCCATGGGCTACCCCACCCGCAAAGCCATCCTCACCCTCCAGAAGACTGGAAAGCAAAGCTTAAGTCAGGTTGGTGGAGCCGGCACGGTGCCGCGGAGAGCTTTCGGTAGAGAAAAACTTGATTTTCGTGGAGAAAAGGGATGGCTTGTCTTGCTTGGGGTGGACTTCTTCTGCTGGCCTTGGGTTTCCCACTTTGGTGTCAGAGTGCAGTGGAGAGGGTTTTCTGTGAGATCACATCTGCACTTCTGCTGTAATAAACCAGCAATGAGTCGCCCTCAGCTTTTCAGCGAATAACGTTATCTGTTGGATCTGTTGTATGGAGCTTGGTGTCCTTTTGAAGTACAAATTTTGCCCCCATATATGGAAACTTTTTGCACATCATTTTTTCCCCAGCTGTTAGATTTGTGTGATTATTGCCATGGCTCATCCTGTCAGAGCGGGACTGTACAAATACCTCGGGGATTTGTCTGGGCTCTCTCCAAAACACAAGCTCCCCGCGTTGGAGCAACCAGGGACTCCATGAAAGCATTGCAGCCGGGTCCCAGAGCTCTTTTCTTGAGGAACCCTCTGTAATAATGTGGAATTTATTGAAAATAATTAGCATACAACCTCTTCTTACCCCTGATATCTGAGTTACATCACAGCCTCCTGTGCTGCATCCTGTTTCCTTCCTTTCTCTGCTTGTCCAGATGAACTGTTCATGGTCCAGGTGGGCTTGGAGCATCCATGCCATGAGGGATGCTGCTGGCTCTGACCCTTGGGCTTGGCAAGCTTTAGGGTTGGACCTGCTTATCCCAGCAGAGGATTTGGTAGGGCTAAGCTATCCAAGTAGCTCTTGCAGAGAGAGAAGGGGCTTATTGCAGCTTAGCAAGAGGGATGTTCCACCAGGCTGTCGTACCAGGGAGCAGGAGCAGACCCCTGTGAGCAGACATGGCTCCGAGCAGCCACTGTTGGGTGCTGATCTCCATCCTGTCCTCCTGTGGAGCTGCCTGTGCTGCGTGGGCCAACTCTTTACCCGTCTGGTCGGCACACGAAGCCGTTCTGTGGCTGAGTCATCCTGCAGCTTCTGGTTCCCTCCTGAGTCACCCCCGGCTGGACCAGCCTCCCCAGACCCTCCCTGGTTTTCCAGGCAATCATCGCTGCAAGCCGAGGTGGGAAGGGAAGCTTTATTTCTTCAATTCCTAAAGGTTTCCTCCATGCAGAGGGAGCTGGGCAGAGCCCAGCCCACGTTCTTCACACAGAGCTGTGCAAGCGTGTCCTGTAGCAACTGTTGGCTTCAGTGTGAAGAAGCAGTTCGTCTTATTAAGGATGGCAATGGGTACAGTCTGCTCCCTTCCGTGTCAAAACAGGGGCCTCCTATTCCCTTGGAGAGGAGATTAATGCACCAAAATACAAGGTCGACCTTCTGTCCTGCACCTCCTTCACCAGCAGTTCCCGTCTTTCGCAGTTACGCCCAACACAGCCAAGATGAAACGTAAAGCCTGGCCATTCGTGCGTCTCTTGCAAGTACAAAACTATCAAATTAGGATAAACCTTCCTGGAAAATATGTTTCAAGTTAAAAACAAGAGCTGTGGGTGCTCTTCATTGCTTGCTGGTGTCACGCAGGGTTTCAGTGAGTGCTGATGACAGCTTCCAGAAGGAAGATTGATTGTAGTACCAGATGGGGGGGAGCCAAAAATTGCTCCGTTTCTTTGCAGCGTCAAGTCAAACTGGCAGAGCCCATCCTGTTGGAGAAAGCAAGTCTGCTGCCTTAAAGAGGCGATGCCTTCTCAATTTTGGTGGAAGAACCTCTGTAAAAGGCTCAAGCAGGGTTAGTTGCCCTAGCACACCAGAGGTTCATCGTCTAGGATGTCATGGGCAAGGGCTAAACTAAAAATGCATCATTGCACCTTGGTTGATGATCATTGATGGATCAAAAAATGTATCGTTGATCCACGGAACTCTCAATGTCCGTGTGAGCTGAGAAGCAACAAGTGGCTGCAGCTGGTGAGCATCCATCTCCCCAAATAGCCATAAGCACGGGGGGTTCAGAGCTGGATGTTCACCATGGGACATAGCCCACTGCGCCAGCCACCTCCTGGCCAAGCACAGATGGGGAGTCTCGTCCTATGGACTGTTGGAGTCTTGTAGAATCAATAATACATGTGCTTCTGTAGTGTGCTCCTGCTCCCTTCCTCCTCTGCAAGAACTTGCTGTCTTCCCCTGAGCAACAATCTAGATCTTCAGTGCTTCCTACAAGCCTCCGGCGGTGGCTCCAAGAGCCTCTCCAACACTTGTAGAAGTTGCATTCTCAGTGGTGGCATTTGCAGGAGTGAGTTGAGCAGGGCTGTCCCCCGCGGTGCTGGCTGGGGTCTCACTGTCCCCCTGGAGGCTCAGCACCCGAGGGGTAGTGTCCACCAGGTTTGTAGGTCCTTGGCTTGAACCCTGCTGCAAGACTGGGGAGATGTTTACTCTGTTCCTCCACGATTAAATCAGCATTTGGGTCTTTGGTGGACTTTGCTGGTGTTTTTTTCCAAGCTAGTGACTTCTAGTCCATGCTCCAGGCAGATTTGGGTCTTTGGTGGACTTTGCTGGTGTTTTTTTCCAAGCTAGTGACTTCTAGTCACTTCACCAAGTTGGTGAAATGGTTGGTGGTAAGGCTTTGCTCTTCTTCAACAGCACTTGAAGCTCCACCTCATGGGGACAGGCCTTTCTGATGGGCATCAGCCAAAGTGGTACAAGGACATGGAAGATAAAACTGGAGGAGATCCCACTGGAGGAGGGATTTCCTTGAGGTCACTGCACAGGCTTGTCTTTGATGTGAAAAGCTGCATTGCTGCACAGAACATCAAGCAGCAGCAAACGAGGGAAGAGACAAATCAGGAGGGTACTGATCTGTCAGAGCCTGGAGGTCTCTTCCCACACCAGCAGTTCGTGGTGAGGTGGTGGAGTTGGCCGTGTAGCAGATACAGCCAAGCTCTCCAGGGGTGCCTGCACTGGAGGAACTTCACATCTAAGTGTAACAAGGAACCTCCTTGAGACCTACAAGGGGAGAAGGAGCTTCCAGAGGGCAGTGGCACCTCCTCCTCCTCCCCAGCGAATGGTGGGGCTGGTACCAGACCCAAGGCGTTAGCGGGTCATAATATTTAAAAAACTGATTTTGTTTAGTCTTGAGGATATATATATATAATTATTTTTTAATGATAAAAATCACTGAGTTGACAACAGCCCTGATTTCATGCTGGGCTTGAAGAGGCTGCCAGGACCGGCTGTGTTCTGCCATGGGTGGCTGTCCCTGCTGCCACAGGGCGAGAAGACACAGCAGAGATCTCAGGGGGTCAGTTATAAAGTAATGAGGAGAATAAAAACAGTTTAGGAATGCCAATGACCAATGAATAGCTCATTTTTGAGTTAAGAAGCTGCTCCTTCAGGCTGACATTTCTTAAAATCCTCACTCTGCTCTTTGGTCAAACGATCAGCTCAGTTTGAGGGACTTTTTTTTTGGCTTTTTCGTATGTTTTATGGTCTTTTACTGAATCCTTCTCCTTGGCTGGGGTGGTGCTGGGGAGGGTGGAGGTCCGTGCCCCTGGTGGATCTGGGGAGACATGAATCAGCTTCTCCTTGGATGAGGACGGCGCGGCTTCGAGGAGCCCCGTGGGATGTTTTTATTCCCCCTGCTATTGTATAGCTCATTTATTATTGTCTGTCCCATATGTTTTTGGACAGTGAATTATTCTGGTGGTATTTAAAAGGTACCGCTGGGAATAGCGCTGTCAGCACTCCAAGAACAACGGGGAAAGCCAAAAATAACTGTTTACTTTCAGTAATGACAAGCACACGGGTCTCCCTTGGGGTGGGTTTTGTGCTCAGACCCTGGAGCAAACCCTCAGGCGCCCCAACCCCGGCTCATCAAAGGGATGTTGGGTTGGCCGGGGGTAGACATCTCCTGGGGACAGGCTCTGCTTCACCCCCCCAGCCTGGAGAGGTCATCGTTTTGTATCTCAGATGGTTCAGATGTTTGGTTTGCTCCTCGTCCTCCCTCCGCCTTGTTCCTGTTCCCATCCTGGGAGAGTTGGGGGGACCGAGATGTCTTCTCGCGGTGGGAGTCCTGCTGATGGACAGACCACCCTGGCTGATCATCAGATGGGAGCCAGCAGGACAATTGTGCCCCAGGTCCTCCCCACGAGCATGTCCGTGGCAAGGTGGGCTTATGAGTGCACTTCCACCCCATGTCTATGAGGTTGGATTAACCCTGGTTGTCTTCTTCTCCAGTTCCTGAGCTACCTGGGTGCCTGCGACCGGCTGCTGAAGCAGGGCTACGAGGAAGGGCAGGTGGAGGAGGCCATGGAAATGTTCCAGTACTCGGAGAAAAAGGTCAGAGTGGGGCAGCCCAGCCCAGCCCTTTGTGCTACGTCCTCCGAGCTCGCTTTTCCCCTGCTCCTCCACCATCCCTCACTCAGCTTCCCAGCAGCTCAGACCCATTGCCCTGCAAGTAAGGAACCTGCACTCTCTGCAGACCTTCGGGTAGTGTCACCATAAGGACACCTGGGGAAGAACACTTGCTCCATCGCTCTTCTCCATCCATCCCCTCACCCCGCTGTGTGTGTCCCTCACTCAGCCCCTGCATGGGGAGTTTCCCACCATGATCCCACCAGCACTCCCTCCCCGTTCCCCCTGTGCATTCACCCCTGAGGGAGAAGAACCATGGTGTTGGTCTCCATCACCAACCTTCTCCTGGGGGTAGTGAAGAGAAAAGCTGCTTGAAATTTGGGCTGGTGGTGTTGGACGTTGACGCCGATGGTATGTAGGATTCCCAGCCCATCGCTCCTTGGGCTGCGGCAGCGGGAGGGCACCTGGGTCTCAGTGTCAGACCAGGGGGTTATTTAGTGAGGACGCAGCTCTGGGAGATGTTTTGGTGCTGGGGCCCAGCCTGAGCCTGGGGGGGGACAGGACAAATTAATTCCAGCTTCTACTCACTGCCTTCCCCTGGTCTCTTTATAACGCAGGCAAACGCGTGCGTGGAATTCGCGTTAAACTTTGTAAGGAGTAAGTGAAGCTGGAGGCTGACTTGTGTTAAATATTTTTTACTTTAAAAGTTGATATCAAGGCACACTTTTAAATGCTGGCAGTGTGTGTGTGCCCTTGCTCTGCACCAGGAGTGCCCTTCACCAGTAATACAACCCCTCCAGGTCGTCTGGCTGCAGCCTGGTCACCCAACACCCGTTTCTGCTGCAGCTCTGTGAGAAATCCATCCTTAAAGGTCCACGATAACATCGCTCCTTTCTCTTCCTTCTTCCTGCAGGCAGCTGAATTCTTGCATTTGTTAGCTCAGTTTAACGATATGGGGTTCCAGCAAAATGAAATCAAAGAAGTTCTTTTGCTTTGTGGGAATCAGAGGGAGAAGGCGCTGGAGGAACTCGTGATGAAAGCCCACTGAGAAGCATCCCGGACCCCAGTCACACCTTCTTCTCTCCAGACTGGACCACTGAAGGACTTGGGGGGATGAACTCACACTTACCCATCTTCTGCTCCATCCCCAGCCCTGGCAGCACCACTCACCTGGCACAAACCTTCAGAGGACCAGCTTGGTGGCTCATCTCATTTTATGGACATCCCTCATAAGCGTGGTTGTCACTGTACTAAGGCAAAGGCTTTACAGCAGGAGTGTTCATCTCTTCACCCACACATCTCCGCCCTCGATCATCTCAGCTCTTTAGATTAGATGCAGCAAGATCCAAACCACCTTCAGCTTAAATTCTGTAAAACCCCAACCACAGTTTTCTCCCTGTACCTGCTGTGATGGGTAGCACCGTTTCTGCAGCTCGTTCCCGAAGTGCCCTGCTTTCAACTGCAGTCAACTGTGGATTCTTAAAATATTATATAAATCAACAAAAGAGATTATTTCCATAAAAGCTGAAAGCTCCTGCAGAAGCAGTTGTTGGTCCTTGCTTGGGAAGAGTCTCAGCTGACTTAGTCATGGTTAAATATTGTCATTGAAATCCAGTCAAATCCCATTAGCTTCTCCTTTTAAACCAGAAACTTGAGAAAAATACCCAATTTAATGAGGGTGAGGAAAGAAAACAGGCTGCCCTTGCTCTAGAACTACATGAAGTTTATCTGGCGCCATGAAAAATGGCTCATGTGAAGGTTTGTGCTCGGGGAATTTTGTGAAATGGGAGCAGAGAGCTGGGGAACAGCTCGGCTGCCCAGAGCTCTGCCCAAATCAGGCAAATCCAGAGGATGCTTCCCTAAACTGTGGAGAAGGTGGCTCCAGATGAAGCTAAGAATTAATGTCAGGATTGGAGAAATCTGGATGCCGGGGGGAATTTTTGTATGTAAGTGGAGGATGGGGAGTGGGAGATTCAGGTGACCCTTTGGGATGTGTCTCTTGGCCTGGCAGTGGGGCAGCGGGCAGTGTCCACCCAAAAGTACATTCTTCTCCTGCACATTAGATACAGATGTAATTTCTTGGAGTAAAGATGGTTGGAAAGGTTCTGCTGAAATCTATTTGTGTTCTTTTCCCGTGAAAATGCCAACTGGCACAACCTAGCAGAGAAAACAAAAAAATCTTAATGAGTTGCATTAGTACCATTTTTTCCGTTGTGTCCTTCCAAGCCATGTCCCAGCCCCAGGGACTGCCATCGAGTGAAAACACTGTGTCCCTTCCCCCTGGGTCTCCAGGCAGGAGCCAAACACCAGCAGGAGGGTCCAGCCCTCCACGGCTGCCTTCCTCCTCCCGTGGATGCCATGAGGAAACTCTACATCCAGCTTTTGGGGGGAAAACTTGACCCATCCCTAGCCAAGGATGCTTTATACCTCCTCCTCTTTAATGGCACTGAAAAGGAAAATGTGGGCACCTCGTATGGCCAAGGGAGATATTTGTGGGTTGAGGGGCTCTTCTTGGAGCTCCCAGCCCTGTTTTAAACTCCGGCTTTCCCTTGGTTATACAAGCTTTTATTTTTGATACGGCCCTTATAAGGCAAGTCCATTCTACAGACAGCTTTCCCCTTAGGTTCCTCCTTGCCAAGATGATGTCACCTTAAAAAAAAAAAGAAACTCGCAAAAGGTTAAACTGTGATTAGATAGATGGCTTTCGCCTCAAACTGCAATCTTTGGCGGAGTCAACACCCCCAAGATTGAGAGGGGAAGATAAGGGTGCTGTGCCCCTGCCAGCGCTGCCTGACGCCGGGGGCTGAGCTCTGGTGCCCACTCGTCCTGCAAAGGCTGCGCAGCCTCTTGCTCTCCTTAAGAGATTTGCTGGGTCCTGCCTCATCGTTTTTTCCCCCCCTGCTCACAGAGGTAAGAACTGTATATTTTTTTTTCTTCCTCCCTGTGCACCTAAAATGATCTTCTTATACTTTTCTATATCACACCCTGGATTGATGGATGCAAAAAATCACTCCTCTCTTGGGAGCATCCATGCCACACTCATCAGTGCTTGCCAAGACCTGCTCTTTTCTCCAGGTGCTATACTTACAATCTTAAAACCTTTTGCATTTGGTTGGCAAATGTCTTCATAAACCCCCGAACTGTCAAAAACCCAACATCTGAAGGTGAGGGGAGAGGTTTCATCTCTTGGTGGTGTCGGAGCTGGAGGGAAGGGGAGAGCCTGCCAAGTTCAGCTCTCCCGGGTCAGCCACGGGAGGAATATTTTAGTAACAGAATTATTTTAACTTCATTCTAATGGAGGGTTGAGGCTGTTTATTCAACTTAAACTGGTTTTAAGGCAGTGTGCTTCTGTGCGCCGCTTTCAGTTAGGAGAAGACAGCGTGAGATGTTAATTGACTTCATCTAAGAAGGGAACAAGGACTTGACTTGATGAGTTTTCTGCTCAGGCTCTGCCCCAGGACGGTGCCACCGCTCAGCTGATGCCACAGCACGGTGTGGAGCTGGGTGAGGTCCCCCCAGTGTCCCCTGCCTCCTCCCCTGTGCCACCATCAGACCAGCACCTCCACCGGCTGCCGTCCCCATCCCAGGGGTGCCAACATGGTGGTGGCCAGGCCCCGTGGCAGAGGGCAAATGGGGACGAGGCGCATGGAGTGGGTTTCAATGTGGACGTGAGCTGGGGTTTTCTTGTTTGTTTTGGTTTGGGGTTGTGTTGTGTGGGTTTTGTTGTTTTTTTTTCTCAAATGCGGGAACTGTTTTGGAAGTGCTGAGAACTTGGCGAGGGTCAGCAGGGGAGGTATTTGAGGCATCCCAGCTGGTATTCCCTTCCGCTCCGCCTCGGCCGGGATGGATGGGGAACCAGCTGAGCCATGGGCTGGGTTTGCTGTTGCCCCTGGTCTCCAAGCAGGAGAGCTTCGTGTTCTACAGCTGTCCCCAGAGCTGGTGTTGAGGGCTAGCAACCTTCAACACCGGGTGGTGGTATCTCATGAGAACTGCTAATGGAGAAGACCTCTGCAAGCCTGGCGTTGCTGCCCAATGGTGGTGTTCTCTCCCTTCCTTCCCCTTTTTGCACTTTCTGTATTTCCAAGCTTTGCCATGTCCTGAGAAAGACCCTGTTCTTGGTTCAAACGAGCTTCTGATGAGCACCAGCAAATGCCACCCCATTGGGCTTCAGATGAGCCTGGAGGAGCCGATGGCTGGCTGACACACTCGGGGGGGGGGGGGACAGATGGGGCCCAGGTCCCAGAAACCCCTCAGTGCATTAAGCACCCGATGCCCAGCAGATGCTTTCCTTCATCCCCCATCTCCCCTCTCCCCTCCTCCTCCTCCTCCCAGGACCCTGGTGGGGCCCGGGACCTCCCCGGGGAGCGTGGGGCCGCGTGGGAACCGCACTCCCACGCACGGCTCTGAAACGGAGCCGCAGCTGAAAAAGCACTCAGTGGGCAGGAGCAAGCCTTGACGTGGATCCCTGTTAGGAGGCTTCTTCCTCCAGAAGGAGAAGAAAAAAAAAACCCCAGAACCCAAGAGTAACGAAAGCACAGTTTTTCTTTACAGCTTTCCTTTTAATTCCAGGATATACTGAACGATTTCCCATCGGAGCAGACAGGAGGTGGGATACTGCCCACCGTCAGAGTGTGGTCAGAATAAATAGAACCCATGTTTGTGTCTCTTTGGTATCTGTCCTCTGCAGAAGCCATGAAGCTCTGCACGTGGTTGGCTCACGAGCCCACATCTGGTAGGGCTTTGCACCAGCCCATGCAGTGCTGGCAGGGTCTAGTGTCACCTCTAAGGTCCAGCGTGACGTGTCCCTGGAGCTGGGCATGGCTCTGCAGAGCAGGAGAGGAGCCCAAGGGGAGCGGTGGGTGGAGAGCCAAGGCCACGTGCCAGGAGAGCATCCCGACGTGGGATGGGGGCCACCTACGTTGCGATGTCGTGGTCGCGCCTCGGCAGCCGCAGGAGGAAGGTCTGCAGGGAACCGCTGCGGGGGAAACCTGCCCGCTCCTTCTTGAACCTCCAGGTCTCCTCGTCCACAGAGTAGAGGAGCGTCAGCATCTTGTTGACGGTGTAGACGGTGTCACCCTTGATGACGGCGGTGAAGAGGGCCCCTTTGCTATTCAGGAACTGCCCGGGCAGGGCAGTCCACTGCCGCGACGTCAGGTTGAAGCAGTCGATGACACAACGCAAGAAGTCATCCGAGGGGCCGTTGCGCATGACGTAGAGGTTGTCACGGTGGGCCACCATGCAGTGCCCGTAGCTCTGGTGCCTCTTGAGCTCGGTGACGGGAAGCCACTCGTCTCGCTGGGTCTCGTACTCGTAGATGACGGTGGTGTCCAGCGGCTTCCACAGGCAAACAAAGATCTGGCCCATGGCTTGGGCGCAGGGTGCCGCCGCGCTCGGCTGCGGCAGGTCAGAGACAAAGGTCCAGGTGTTGGAGGCCACATCGTACCTCTCCACGGACTTCAGCGAGATCTTCTCGTACTCCCCACCGATGGCGTATAGGTAGCCCTCGTGGCCCACCAGCCTGACGTCGTAGCGCAGCTGATGAGGGCTGGGGAACTCGCTCCAAGCGTTGGCATCGGCATCGTAGCAGAAGCTGCTCTCCACCACCTGCTTGCTGGCCCCGTAGACACCACCCACGATGTAGATCTTATTATCCATGGTTGCCATGCCGGCTAGGAACGTGCTGGCAGTCAGCGGCAGGCAGGAGAGGGTCCTCCACGTGTTGGTCTCCTCATCCAGGTAGCAGATGGTCCTGGAGAGGTCCTCCAAGAACTCAAAGGTGGGCGTGTGGGCTCCTACTGCCACGAAGGTGCTGGGTAGGAGGGCTTCCACGTAGGCCAGCAGGTCAGCAGAGAGGCAGTCCAGGTACTCCTCCAGCTCGGCGTAGCTGTCCCTGATGTAGAGCGCGGCGCAGTGGAAGAGGTCCAGGAGACCGAATATGGCGGCGGCTTGGTAGAGCAGGATGCAGTTGTCGGAGTTGATGGAGTGGATGAGGTACTTGGCCAAGGGCTTCACCTGCAGGAAGGCGGCACACTCCACCGCCTGGAAGGTCTCCTCGCTGCCGAGGACGGGCCTCTCCCCCGCCAGCACCTGCAGCATGGCGAGGAACCCGGCCGCGCTCAGCTCCCCCAGCCCGATCTCCTCCTGCGTGCTCTCCTTCATGCCCGAGCGGAAGAGGGCACGGAAGTACTCGCTGCTCTCCACCAGCAAGGTCTTCTCCACCCAGAACGACTGCTCCTCCACCCAGATACGCACCCGCTCCGGAGGCCCTGCCCGGGAACCTTCCTCCTCTGGGGTCATCCTCACCGCTGGGCCCACCAGCTCTTGGCTGGGGGGGGGAATGGTCCTCTTTGCCGTGTCCTGGTGCAGCCCCCTCTTGTCTCCACCACCCTTTGATGCCTTCCCTGTGCTGCCTGGCGGCCGCCACGCCGCTGCCTGGTAATATAAATACCTTGGGCTAAAGATAGCCGAGCTCGTGACCTTTCAAAGGCATCCACAGAGCTCAGCTGCCCACCCAAAACGCAGACAGGGCTCCTCTGACGCCGCTGGGTCGTGGTGGAGATGCCCCAGCTCATCCCACCCACCCAGGATGCCCCACCACCCCCCGGGGAAACGGGCCTCTCCCCCGCCAGCACCTGCAGCATGGCGAGGAACCCGGCCGCGCTCAGCTCCCCCAGCCCGATCTCCTCCTGCGTGCTCTCCTTCATGCCCGAGCGGAAGAGGGCACGGAAGTACTCGCTGCTCTCCACCAGCAAGGTCTTCTCCACCCAGAATGACTGCTCCTCCACCCGGATACGCACCCGCTCTGGAGGCCCTGCTCGGGAACCTTCCTCCTCTGGGGTCATCCTCACCTCTGGGCTCATCAGCTCTTGGCTGGGGGGGGGAATGGTCCTCTTTGCCGTGTCCTGGTGCAGCCCCCTCTTGTCTCCACCACCCTTTGATGCCTTCCCTGTGCTGCCTGGCGGCCGCCACGCCGCTGCCTGGTAATATAAATACCTTGGGCTAAAGATAGCCGAGCTCGTGACCTTTCAAAGGCATCCACAGAGCTCAGCTGCCCACCCAAAACGCAGACAGGGCTCCTCTGACGCCGCTGGGTCGTGGTGGAGATGCCCCAGCTCATCCCACCCACCCAGGATGCCCCACCACCCCCCGGGGAAGCCGGGTTTATGTCTCCTTGCTCTTGGGCATCCTCCTGGTGATGCCCTCAGGGAGGGCAACACGTTTGTGTGGCTGGGAAGAGCGTTTTCCAGCACTATTGATTTTTTTTTTTTCTGTATAAAAGTGAGTTTTATGGCCACAGAGAGGGGGTAACCTCAACAAATCTCCATGCCATCCCACCCAGCCATAGGAAAGGGGTTTTGCTGCCCCTGAGCGTGGTCATGGGGAGGGAGAGACCTTTCTGGGGCCATTCCCTTTGCCACCCTGCCCAGGGAGGAGGTGTGGACCAACCTGGGCAACATCCATCCCCGGTGCGAGGAGCCATAAACCAGCTTGTGTTTCACCTGGGGATCCTGGGGTGAAAAAACATGAAGTGCAGCAAAATCCTGCTCTGGGGGAAAGTCCCCTCCTGTTCCCCTGTGGAGCAGAGACAACCCCCCCAAAAAAAGTCCCCTCCTGCTCCCCCGTGGGCAGAGACAATCCCCCCAAAACTCATGTAGAGGTTGATGGTGAAGAAAAGTGTTATTTGGGGCACGTTGCTCATTTGTGTGCTTGCTCTTCCCAGCTTTTTCTGGCTAGAAATCCCATTTTGTCTCTGCCGTGGGGTTCTGGGGGGGATGGTGACAGGGCCCCCAGTTCCCTTCATCACCACCTGCCCCTGGTCTTTTTTGTTGATGCATGATTTATTCCACGTTGCCAAAGGTGTATCTGTTCCTCCTCTCCTCAGCACCCTCCTGCCAGCAGCCAGGACCTTCAGGGGCACCGTGTGACAACAAAGCCATTGCCCCAGGATCGTGGCCCCAGGGGGTTCCCCAAAAGTGGCCCCAGCGGGTTCCCCAAAAATCTCAATTTAGGGGCGAAGGTGAGAGCTTTGCACTTGTGTTCCCATCATTATGGAAACCCCGATTTAAAATCCCACAATTAGCTCTGATTGCTTTTAAGCATCCTTCCCCTGAGTCCAAAGAGGGTCTGGGGGTCTCCAGAGGGGCTTTGCTTCCCGCAGGGGAGCGATCCTCATCCTCCTCATCCTCCTCATCCTCCCCATCCCTGGGGCTCGCAGGAACTTCCCCACTCCCAGACTATTTTGGGAGGGTTTAAAAATATCCTCCCTGCATGAACGGGCAATAATCCCAAGGGCACAGCAGCAGCAGCAGCCTCTGCCCCCCAAGCCCTGGGTACAGCCCCCCCCCGCGCCCCCATAGGGACCCCTCGGGGCTGTCCAGGGGCCGTATCCTGCCGTCCCGGGCGCTGAGCCCCATCCCAAAACGCCTGCAATCGCCATGACAACGCTGACTTCAGCCTCCACCACCTACTCGGGCTCCGAGCCCACTGGGTGCTGGCTGATGGCTCGGTGCGGGCAGCAGCGGTGAGTGCTCCCCGTCCTCCCCTCGGGATCCTGCCTTTTGGGTGGAAAAAGCACATTTTTGGGTTTTTTTGTTTTGTTTTTGTTGATTTTTTGGGGGTTTTTTTATCCCTGCAAAGTTTCTGCCAGCAGCAGAAGGTGCCTGTGCTCAAATGGGGTGGGCAGGAGGGTGGCTGTGCTGGCAGCATCACTCCTGGGGCACTGCTCCTGCTGGCGGGAGGTGTCATGAGTGCACCGGCCTCAGCCAGGGGAGCGGGACTGAGCTTTTTCTTGCTGGGGGCTCGGCGAGGTGGCCACCAAGTGTGGGCACAGTGGGTTTTGGGGGCCTGGGGTCCCTTGCCTGAAGCCTGAAGGAGCTTGGGGGGCTGGCGTGTGACTGTCCTCGGGGCGGCGGGGGCAGCGTGTCCATCCCGCCGCCGGCGCGGCAGCTTTCCTTACAAGGAGTTTGGCCGGGGCCCGGGCGATGGGAGCCGGAGGGAGCCTCCTCCTGCCTCATTCATCCGCAGCCCCGGCGGCCGCCGCCGCTCCCCCAGCCCCCCCAGCCAGCCCCACATCTCCTCCGGCGGTGGGTTTCAAGGTGGGATGCTGCGTTTCTCTTCTCTTTCTGGGCTGCGATGGGTGGGCAGAGGGATGGAGGGGGATGTCCCTGTCGTTGGTGGGGTGGGATGCTGGCTGTCCTGGCTGCAGGATGCGGATGGAGGGGAGCAGATCTCCCTCCCTCGATGCTGCTCAACCCCTTTTTCCCCCAGGATGGGGCACCCCACGGGAAGGTCCCCCTCCGGCGTGGCAGTGGGTGCCCCACGTCCCCTCGCTCTCTCCCCCAGGACGGAGGATGTCCTCGATGTTTGGCAAACCCCGAGTTGGGGGCGAGCGGCCGCCCCAGAGCCCCCTCGCCGAGTGCAACGTGGCCATCCTGGGGTGCCGAGGGGCTGGCAAGTCAGGTGAGAAGGGTGCCCTGCCACCACGGGGATGGCCAGGCAGCCTGGGGGGTGCCAGGGTGCCGGTGCCATGGGGGGACCCCCACCTCACCCACCTCTTTCACCTCCCACAGCCCTGACCGTGAAGTTTCTAACCAAGAGGTTCATCAGCGAGTATGACCCCAACTTGGGTAAGACTCTTTCTCCGTGGGTTTTTCCCCTGGGTTGTTCCCCATGAGCTCCCACGGAGCATCCTTCCCATCTCCTGTGTTTCCCATGAATATGGAATATGGCATTTAAGGGGGGAAGCGGGGAGGGGAAATCCCACTCAAAATTGCATGAAAAACAACGGAAGGGCAGGATTTGACCCAAACCCACCTGCTGTGAAAGCAGAGGTGGAAGCAGCGCTCTCTCCGCGGGCACATCCCACGGGGCAACGTCGGTTCCTCCCCAAAGAAACTGAAAACTGAATTATTGGGGGATTTTTGGGGAGCATCTCGTGCCTCCTGCTCGTTCCTGGGGGTGTCGGGCAGGGGATGAGGATGGGGACAGGGACGGGGATGGGGCAGCAAGTGGGGGCTGCAGAACGGGCAGCTCCGGGGGCTGTGCTTTGCAGTGAGCTGTTCTGGGCATTTTTATTTTTTTTTCCACTTCTTTGAGTAATTAATAACTATTTTCCTAGGCCTGACTCCAGGGCGCGGGGAAGAACCGTAAATGATTTATCGGGGACATTAGGGAGATATGGACCTTGTCCAGGAACTCCAGCCCTTAATAACTCAGCGACTCTTAGGAAAGAAGGATAAATCCTTTCCTCCTCGGATCTGTTTTTGGGAATGCGGTTTCATCTTCCCACGTCAAAACCTTTAAGAAACACATCCGTTAGGACCCAGCTGGGAGAAGGCATCTTCCTCCCAGGGGAACGGCTCAGCTGCTCTCCCTGCCTGCCCTCCTTCCGAAATAAAGGGGTGCTCCTTCTGCCTGATTTATTGGGAAGCAGCCCCGAAGTCGAGCCCCCAGCTCGCTTTATCTCACCAGGTCTTGGCATTTAGATAAGGGCTGAGCCCTGGAGGCAGTGATTGCCACGCTGGGCTCCTTCCCCTCCCTCTGTCTCCCAGGGGAGCCCAGGCAGGGGGAAATAACTGCTCCCAGATTGGCTCTCCCAGCAGCATCACCACCAGCACCCCCAAATAATGGTGTCTCGGGAGGGAGACATTGGTGGAGGATCCTCCTCACGAGGGGATGAACTTTTTCCACCACGTTAGCGGCCTTTCAATATCTGAAGGGTGCCTATAGAAGAGCTGGGGAGGGACTCTTTGCCAGGAAGGGTAATGATAGGTCAAGGGGAAACGGTTTTAAATTGGAATAAGAAAGATTCAGATTAGATCTCAGGAAGAAATTTTTTACTATGAGGGTGGTGAGACACTGGAACAGGTTGCCCAGGGAAGTTGTGGATGCCCCATCCCTGGAGGGGTTCAAGGCCAGGCTGGATGGGGCTTGGAGCAACCTGGTCTGGTGGGAGGTGTCCCTGCCCAGGGCAGGGGGGTTGGAACTAGATGATCTTTGAGGTACCTTCCAACCCAAACCATTCTATGATTCTATGATTCTATGTTCCAAGCATCCAGGGCTTTCACAGAATCACAGAATCTTAGTGGTTGGAAGGGACCTCCGAGATCATCGAGTCCAACCACATTAAAAACAAAACAAAACAAAACAAAACAAAACAAAAAAACAACCAAACAAAAAAAAATGTCTTTAGAGAAGACCCCCCCCTTCCCCAAAGCCCATCCTCACAACCACGCTTCTCCTTGCAGAGGACACCTACGCCTCGGAGGAGCTGGTGGACCAGCAGCCCGTGCTGCTGAAGGTGATGGACACCGCCGACCAGGTGAGGCACCGGGGCACCTCTGGGTGCCAAATACCCGGCGTGACCTGGCTGGACCATGGCTGGAGCAGGGCTCAGGTGCTCCTCTCATCCCCCAGGATGGCCCCGGGAACTGTGAGCGCTACCTGCGTTGGGCCAGTGCCTTCCTTGTGGTCTACAGCATCGAGGACAGGAAGAGCTTTGACGGCTGCCAGCACTACCTGGAGGTCCTCGCCCTGCACGCCAGGGGCTGCCAGCGCCGCTGCCCCGTGCTCCTGGTGGGCAACAAGCTGGACATGGAGCAGTACAGGTATTGGCCACGGGGTCAGGCTGTCTTTTCTTGGTGGTGGGGGGGGAGAGCTCACACATCACCAGCGCCACTGCCCCGTGCTCCTGGTGGGCAACAAGCTGGACATGGAGCAGTACAGGTATCGGGCAGGGGGCCAGGCTGTCTTTTCCTGGTGGGGCTGGGGGGGAGAACTCACACATCACCCCCCCCATCCCTCCGGCTGGGATGCAAACCCCAAATCTGATTTTTTTTTTTTTTTTGTGGTCCTTTCCACTTCTTGGTATTCACCAAGTTCTCCTACATCTCAGAGGTTCCTGCTCTCCTGCCCGGGGGGTTGATGTTGTGTATTTTGAGCCCCGTTGGTATTTCCAGAGGGATGTTTTTTGGCTGCGGTGACGCTGCTCGAACCCGCTCCAGCTCCTCGCTCCCCTTCTGGATGTGCCCTTTCCCTGGAGCCCTTTCTCACCCCATCCCCACTGTGTTTTTCTGGCTTTTTGGGCTGTTCTGAGCGTTGATCCCACTGATCCTTGAGTCACACACATTGCTGAAACCCCCCCACCCATTGCCGAACCCCCCCGTGCTCCCGGCAGGGAGGCTTCCCCCTCCCCACAGTGAGGACCTGCTCCCCAGAGCACCGCCATCACGTCCAGTCCCCCCTCCCCGTGTCCCTGACACACACACCCCCCCAGCACGGGAAGTTGCACGATTCCCCAGGGAACTGTGTGGTTCATTGCTCCAGGATTTCGGGAAAGGCAAAACTCTTTTGGATTCATGTCCCCCGCTTGTCCCAGGAGGTCACGAACTTGAACATAAGGAGTTCCATCTAAACATGAGGAGGAACTTTTCACTTTGAGGGTGGCAGAGCCCTGGAAGAGGCTGCCCAGGGAGGTGGTGGAGTCTCCTTCTCTGGGGACATTCAAACCCCACCTGGACACGTTTCTGTGCGACCTGCTTTGGGTAACCTTTCTCTGGCAGGGGGTTGGACTGGATGATCTCCAGAGGTCCCTTCCAACTCCGTATCATTCTGTGAGGTGGGACAAGCAGATGCTGCTCAGTGCTCACTGGGATACAGGGTCCATTGCTCCCAGCCGGCACCCCTTGCTCCCAGCTTTTCAGGTGGTCACAGCACCCCAGGGGATCACAGAATCACATGGGGTTGGAAGGGACCTCTGGAGATCATCTAGTCCAACCCCCTGCCAACGCAGGTCCACCCAGAGCAGGTCGCACAGAAACGTGTCCAGGTGGGTTTGAATGTCTCCAAAGAAGGAAACTCCACCACCTCTCTGGGCAGCCTCTTCCAGGGCTCTGCCACCCTCACAGGAAAGTTCCTCCTCGTGTTTAGATGGAACTTCTTATATTCAAGTTTGTGCCCATTCCCTCTTGTCCTGTCCCTGGGCACCACTGAAAAAAGCCTGGCCCCATCCTCCTGACACCCACCCTTGAAGTATTTATAAGCATTGATCAGATCCCCCCTCAGCCTTCTCTTCTCCAGACTGAAAAGACCCAA
Source organism: Calidris pugnax (assembly GCF_001431845.1). Classification (NCBI taxonomy): domain Eukaryota; kingdom Metazoa; phylum Chordata; class Aves; order Charadriiformes; family Scolopacidae; genus Calidris; species Calidris pugnax. The sequence continues at coordinate 1,002,839 of NW_015090873.1, read as the reverse complement.
GTCCCTCAGCTTTTCCTCATCAGGGAGATGCTCCAGCCCCCTCATCATCTTTGTATCCCTAACGGATGCTGCCCCCGTCCCCTCTTCTCCCGCCAGGCAGGTCCCTGCAGCCGAAGGGATGTCCCTGGCGACCAGGTTCGGGTCCCTCTTCTACGAGGTGTCGGCGTGCCAGGACTTTGCCGGGGTGCAGCATGTCTTCCACGAGGCCGTGCGGGAGGTGCGGCGCCAGGCGGAGGGCAGCCAGCCCCTCCGGCCCCTCTTCATCACCGAGGAGCGGCCTTGCCTGCCGGTGGCCACGCCGGTGGCCTTGCCCGCCCGCCACGGGGTGGCCAGCTGCACCTTCACCACCCTCTCCACCCTCAACTGCAAGGAGATCCCTTCGGTGGCCCAGGCCAAGCTGGTCACCGTCAAGTCCTCGCGGGCTCAGAGCAAGAGGAAAGCTCCCACGCTCACCTTGCTGAAAGGCTTCAAGATATTTTAGGATGTCTCCCCCCCCCGGGGCGGTGAGAGACCCCCCCATCCCTCCCGGCTCCACCAGGGATGAGACCATCCATGATGGACTCATGGGCAAACAGTGGCCCAGGTCCCCCTGAGGTGGCGATTTGGCGTGTGGACGGGGAGCTGAGGGCCCAAATTTGGCTGTGGCATCCCTCTGCCTGTGCCCACCCAGGCTCTTCTGCCCCCCTGGCTGAGCACTGCCGTGGTGCTTGCACCCTGTCCTGCCACCAGCACCGGGAGCCAACCCCATTTTCCATGTGGATCCCAGGAGTTCCGGAGCAGCCAGAGCCAAGAGCAACGCCAGGAGGGTGAGGGGTGTCCCCCAGGACCCCCCCAGCCAGCTGGTGGGAGCCCAGGAGGGGGGAATTAATTAATCAGGTATGGAGGCACCCATCTCGTTCGTCTCACAGCCCCCCCACCAGAGCAATAAGTAGGAAGAATTTATATGTTTTTTTAATCTAAACGAGAAAGGTGCAGGTGTTGTTTCAGCCAACTAAAGGCGTTCTGAAACCAACTCCCCTGCATCGAAATAAGTCATACCAAAAGAGCTGGGTTTTTAACCAACTTTTTACAATCCGCTGTTGCTTTTCAAAGGCTTTTCAAGGAGAGATGCTTCACTGGTGAGGACAGGCTCTGAAAAGCCTTCGTTTAAAAGACTGATGTATTTCCAAAAAAATGTCTTAAATTATTTTGTGGCTTCTCCACGTGCCCGGTGAGGGGTGAGAAGTGGCTGCTAAAGCAGAGCAGGCTCCACCTGTGCCCTCACCAGGGCCAGGGGCTGCGTGTTCTGTCTCATTTGCTGTGTCAGGTCAAATGTTCTGCTTCTCCCTGGAGCTGCAGCCACTCTGTGGCATAAAACATCCACCTGTATATTTGTACATATAGATATAAATATATATATATATGACCTATAGTGATGGAGAGAGAGATTCAACACAGGCTTTCGAAAAACATCCACCTGTATATTTGTACATATAGATATAAATATATATATATGACCTATAGTGATGGAAAGAGAGATTCAACACGGGCTTTCGATCAACCGCTTTGGAAAATATTTTAATAAAGACGATTTCTGAAAAGAACAAAAGCACCTCAGTGTGGCTGTTTTCCTGATGGGACAGGACGGCAATCCCTGGAAAATATTTTAATAAAGACGATTTCTGAAAAGAACAAAAGCACCTCAGCGTGGCTGTTTCCCTGACGGGACAGGAGGGCAATCCTGCTTTAGCAGGGGAGCTGGACGAGATGATCTCTATGGTCCCTTCCAACTCTAAAAATTCAGTGAAATTCAGTGTGTTCCCTGGCCGGCCTCAGGAAGAGCCCCCAGTTTCCCACCTCCCGCCCCAGCTCAGCTCCCACCCGTCGCAGGGAGGAAGGTGGCAGCCGAGGGAGGGGGTGATGCTGGTGCAGGAGAGAAGGCTGGAGGCAGCAGGGTGAAGACCAGCCAGGAGCTGAAACGGGGGAGGCACGGGTTTGCCTCCAGTCCAGAGCCACCTGGTGCAGCTCTGCTGCTTTCTTTTTATTCTCTCTCTTTTTTTCCCCAGGCTAAACTGCATTTTTAAACTTCCATCACTCCGAATTGAGACGTTCTGACACATTCCTTAAGGCCTAAATGGTTTGACGTCAGCTGCCGTTACACGGCGTCCTCAGACCTCGCTGTGTACAGGGAGGTGACGGTCCCGTCCTTCCACTGGACCATCACGTCTCCTGATCTATGATCCTGGGGCACCGGCTCCTGCTTTTGCAGTTGGGCTGGGCTGTACTCCTGCACGGGCATCAGGGCTTGCTTGGCTTCCAGCTCATCCTGCTGGACCATTTGCTCTGCTCCTCCGTAGGCGTGGATCTTCCTTTTCCTGCAGGGGAAGCATAAGAAGGAATTACAGAATCACAGAATCACAGAATCTTCTAGGTTGGAAGGGACCTTAAAGATAATCTTGTCCAGCCCTCAACCTAATTTTGACAAAAACAGACACCCACACAACAAACAAGAAGCATCACCATCACTAAACCATATCTCCCAGCACTACATCAACCCGTCTTTTGAACACCTCCAGGGATGGTGCCTCAACCACCTCCCTGGGCAGCCCATTCCAATGGCTGATAACCCTTTCAGTGAAAAAAATTTTCCTAATATCCAGCCTGAACCTCCCCTGGAGTAACTTGAGGCCATTTCCTCTCGTCCTGTCACCTGTGACTTGGGAGAAGAGACCGACCCCCACCTCTCTACCCCCTCCTTTCAGGGAGTTGTAGAGAGCAATAAGGTCTCCCCTCAGCCTCCTCTTCTCCAGGCTGAATACCCCCAGCTCCCTCAGCCTCTCCTCATAAGACTTGTGCTCCAGACCCCTCACCAGCTTTGTTGCCCTGCTCTGGAGACCTATTCCCCTTGCCGTGGTGGTGACATCCATTTCTTGGCATCCCCTGGGAACACATCAGCTGCCTCCAGGCAATGCCCACCAGCTGTTCTGGGTCATGTGAAGAGCTGTGAGATGTTTAAGTGCCCACAGCTGTGGGGTTTGCACTCAGAGAACACCACAGCACCCAAAGGGAGGAGGCAGCACCCAGCAAGCCATTGGTCAGGTGAGAGCATGGCAGGCTTGTAACTTTAGTTCTTTTCCTCTTATTTTAAGACAAAAGCTCCGGCCCAGATGTAAGCTTTCTTGCTGTAGAAGACAGTGAGTTGTCCCCAGCTGCAGGGCTGCTGTGCAGTATGGCCCAGGGGAACATTGTGGGAACGCAGATGGGGAAAGGCTGGGGTGTCAAAGGGAGGAGGCAGCACCCAGCAAGCCATCAGTCAGGTGAGAGCATGGCAGGCTTGTAATGTTAGCTCTTTTCCTCTCATTTTAAGATGAAAGTTTCAGCCCAGATGTAAGCTTTCTTGCGGTAGAAGACAGTGAGTTGTCCCCAGCTGCAGGGCTGCTGTGCAGTATGGCCCAGGGGAACATTGTGGGAACGCAGATGGGGAAAGGCTGGGGTGTCCTGCTCCAGAGCCCCTATATTCCCTCTTACTTTATGGGAGAGCATCTCATCCCACATATTTAATGTCACTTCCCTCCCAACAGCCCTCTTGGGCTGGGCAGAGCTGTTGTAGATGCTTTACCAGTGAGGATCCAGGGCCTGGAGAAGCCACTTGTTCCAAGTGACACATGAGGAGAGCAGGGAGTCAGGCAGGGCTTGACAATGAAGGGAGTTTACCTTTGCTCTTCAAAGTTCAAAGGGAGTTTACCTTTTCTCTTCTCCCCATCACCCAGGGCTCGTTCCTGCCCTGTGCCTCAGTGTGCTGCCCTGCCCTGCCCAAACCCCTGCCTGGGCAGGTCTCAGTGCACCACCATGCAACCAAAAGAGCCCCAAATTTTTCCGACTCACCTGTTTCGCACAATGTTAAGGGCCAGGAGGACGAGACCCAAAATCATGGCCACGAAGGAAAGCGCAAGGACGGAGTAATTCCACGTCGAGGCTGGAGGAAAGCACAGAGAGGCAACATCAGCCCCCACAGAGCAGCGTGGCCTGCAGAGCCCAGCCAGGCATCTTCTGAGGGTCCCCACCTCAGAGTGCCATGGCTTGGCTGCAGGATGAGGGCAGAGGTGAGGACCCAGCTCACGTTTTTGGGGATAATCTCAACCAACTCTCCCTTCCTGGGCAAGGGACTGATTTACACAACTGCCTTCTGCTTCTCCCAGCCCCCTGGTATCTCAACGCTGCACCACATCTGCCTTTCATGGCTCCTCATCCTCGCTGGAGAGCTGAGAGCGGCCGTGCTTGGGGGTGGGAGCCAGGCTGAGAGGGGCAGCATCCCACCACGGGCACTGCAAGAAGGGCCTCCCCCCAGCTCTGCAGCTTTCCTCCCTGCTGCCACGCTCAGGCAGGTAGAATTTGCCCTCGGACACCGGCAGCACAGGCGGCAGCAGATGCTCCAGCCTTGATTTTCGTGGCTTTGAAGATGAACCTCGGGGCGCTGACCCGCTCGTATCGATCTGCTCCCTCCACCCTGCCAAAATCACTGGTCATCCCAGACCTTTGCTCTCTTGGCAGGTGGAAAGAGGCTGAACACCCCCTCTGGGAGCAGACACTATCTCAGCAAAGCCTCATGCCTGTCTTCACCATGGCCACCATCTTGCGGAGGTGAGAAGGAGGGTTTATATTTTTGGGGTAAATCACCTCCTGGGGTAATTCCTTTGGGCATCTCCATCAGGCAGGAGGGTTAACAGCCCAGGACTGTGTAGCTGGATTTCAACTCTCAAACCAGGAAGGTCAATGGGACTTACGGTCTTCTCTGCGGAAGAACCAGAGCAGCTCCTCCAGCTCTGCTCCATCCATACCCAGCGCAAGGGTGATGTTCCCTGCTATGGGGTCATAGGTGTGTGTGCTGACAAGCGCTGCGGTGAAGTACCTGTCTGGCTCTGCCTCAGCTGTGCAGGAAAAGAGCAGAAAGATGAAATGGTTGCTCACTGCAATAATTCGGGCCAGAAATGGCCTTCCCCTTGGCCCTCAGGGTTGCCCAGCATGTCCCTCCAACCAGGCAGAACGTAGCCACGAGGGCACAGCCTTATTTCACGCACCGAAAAGTGGAGAGCATTCCTGGCTCACACTGCTTATCGGGCACACGCAGGGTTGGAAAGACCCCAGGATGCTGACTGTGCCTTTCCAAATTCCCCAGCAGCGTGTGTGTGTGTGTGTGTCACCTGTCCCTGGGTCTGTAGCTCTTACCTGCTTTCACCTCGCAGACGCTCCTGTCTGCCGCATCTTGCCATTGGGCCTTGAGGTTCCTCACGTTACTGAGGGTGACTCCTTTCTTGTTGGCCACCAGGTAGCTCTGGCTGCCACCCAGAGGAGAGAGCAGCGAATTCGAGCAGTCCCAGCTCATGTAGCTCGTTCTGTCGCAGAGACCCATCTGCACCCCGTTGGACCCCACCAGGGAGAGGCAGCTCTGAGTGCCACGATTCAGCAGAGAATCTCCTTGCCAAGACCAGTCCTGGAAAACTGACTCTGGATCACAGTCCTCCAGCAGCAAACTCTCACCTACCACGCTGGCTCGTAAACACAGCTTGAATTTAGCATTTTTCATCAGAAAAGCTGCAGCGTCTGCAAAGAAAGCACCGTATGAGCGTGGCCACCCCCCAAGCACAGGACACACACACACACAGAGTGTATAGGGCAGACAGGAATGACACCCAGGCCTGGAACTGGGAGAGCAGCGTAGGGCAAAAGGCATTCAAGAGGCAAACTGCCTCCAGTCCAGCTTCTCTCTGGGCTCCTGGGCTTGTAGCTGAACTTTCCCTAACCCGCACTTCTCAGCACATCCATAGAATTTATTTATCTTTCTTGTTGGCCACCAGGTAGCTCTGGCTGCCACCCAGAGGAGAGAGCAGCGAATTCGAGCAGTCCCAGCTCATGTAGCTCGTTCTGTCGCAGAGACCCATCTGCACCCCGTTGGACCCCACCAGGGAGAGGCAGCTCTGAGTGCCACGATTCAGCAGAGAATCTCCTTGCCAAGACCAGTCCTGGAAAACTGACTCTGGATCACAGTCCTCCAGCAGCAAACTCTCACCTACCACGCTGGCTCGTAAACACAGCTTGAATTTAGCATTTTTCATCAGAAAAGCTGCAGCGTCTGCAAAGAAAGCACCGTATGAGCGTGGCCACCCCCCAAGCACAGGACACACACACACACAGAGTGTATAGGGCAGACAGGAATGACACCCAGGCCTGGAACTGGGAGAGCAGCGTAGGGCAAAAGGCATTCAAGAGGCAAACTGCCTCCAGTCCAGCTTCTCTCTGAGCTCCTGGGCTCGTAGCTGAACTTTCCCTAACCTGCACTTCTCAGCACATCCTTTTGGGTGGGTCCTGGGAAGCTCAGCTAGACTTGCCCTTGCGACTAGTGCTGAGCTCTGTTTGAAGCTGTATCTGTAGCTGTTCCATGGAGAAGAGACCATGGTAAGCTCCTGTCCTAGACTTGAGCTCTGCCCCACAGCCTGGCCCACGCTCAGCCCCTTCCTGCCATTCCTGGGAGACAGGAGGCTACTCTCTTGGTTTGTTCCAAGCAGAGGAGGCTCAGACCCTTTTGGGAACCTCATTGCTGGCTTCTGCTCTGCTTCTGCTCTGCTTCTGGGGACAGACACCTTGATGTCCCACTTCAGCTGGATGAAATAGGAACTGCCTCCAACGTCTCTGTTTCTGGGGGACCACAGGGGGAAGCGTTTGGGGCTCAGGTCTTTCCAGTTTGGCTCTCTAACCTTAAAGTGTCAGCTGAAGGATCCCTCCACACAGCAGAGGTGCAGAAGGTTGGGTATGTTTCCCCCCAACGTACATTGATATTGGGGGAAAAAATCAAATGTCCATGAGACAACCATCTTCCTGGGTATCAAAGAGATTGCAACAGGATTTTAATGCCTGTCTTTGCCCTAATACTATCCACATGCTTTTGCCCTCAGCCAGTGAGGCATTCCTAAGGTCCTACAACAATGCTGGAAACTCCTACACGTGTACGTGCAGCTTCCACCCCCTTGCTGAGCCGAGTGTGGGTGAGAGCCTGTGGAGAGGCACAGCCTCAGCACGTGTGACCTACTTCACCCACACTATCCTCCTCTAAGCCAAGACGGTACCTTGCAGCAGGAAAAATGGGATTAGCCAGAAGAACTTCATATTTGCCTGTGCCGCTGGGATGGATCACGCCTTCACCGGTGTTTCTTCAGTGCACGGGTGCCTGGAAAAGAGAGAGGGACAAGAGGTGAGGGAGAACCTCACAGTGTTGGGACCCCTCACTAGGTGACCCTGTGCAGATGGGAGCTGGGCTGCTGGGAGCCACCCCCTCCCCAACAACCCTCGCTGCTTCCCTCCTTGCTCCCTGCCACCATCCTTAGAGGACACATACTCTGTGGCCAGTGACTACCTGCTGCCAATCAGGCATGGCAGAATAAGGGCATGGAGATGAGGAAGTGAAGGGCTCAGCTCCAAGAGGAGGAAAAGACAGCTTGCCATGGAGGCAAAGGTATCTCCCATCCCTCAGGGAAGCAGAAAGCTCATCCTTGACCTTTAGTCCCTCATTTGTCAGTGGCATCAATCCAGTTTTTATGACTTCTTGTCCAAGGCTTGTTCTGTAGCCTCCTTTGGAGGGACCTGATCTGAGCAAAGGGCTTTCCCCTCCGCCAGAAATGGCCTTCCCCTTGGCCCCTGGGGTTGCCCAGCACGTCCCTCCAACCAGGCAGAACGTAGCCACGAGGGCACAGCCTTATTTCACGCACCGAAAAGTGGAGAGCATTCCTGGCTCACACTGCTTATCGGGCACACGCAGGGTTGGAAAGACCCCAAGATGTTGACTGTGCCTTTCCACATTCCCCAGCAGCGTGTGTATGTGTGTGTGTGTGTGTGTCACCTGTCCCTGGGTCTGTAGCTCTTACCTGCTTTCACCTCGCAGACGCTCCTGTCTGCCGCATCTTGCCATTGGGCCTTGAGGTTCCTCACGTTACTGAGGGTGACTCCTTTCTTGTTGGCCACCAGGTAGCTCTGGCTGCCACCCAGAGGAGAGAGCAGCGAATTCGAGCAGTCCCAGCTCATGTAGCTCGTTCTGTCGCAGAGACCCATCTGCACCCCGTTGGACCCCACCAGGGAGAGGCAGCTCTGAGTGCCACGATTCAGCAGAGAATCTCCTTGCCAAGACCAGTCCTGGAAAACTGACTCTGGATCACAGTCCTCCAGCAGCAAACTCTCACCTACCACGCTGGCTCGTAAACACAGCTTGAATTTAGCATTTTTCATCAGAAAAGCTGCAGCGTCTGCAAAGAAAGCACCGTATGAGCGTGGCCACCCCCCAAGCACAGGACACACACACACACAGAGTGTATAGGGCAGACAGGAATGACACCCAGGCCTGGAACTGGGAGAGCAGCGTAGGGCAAAAGGCATTCAAGAGGCAAACTGCCTCCAGTCCAGCTTCTCTCTGAGCTCCTGGGCTCGTAGCTGAACTTTCCCTAACCTGCACTTCTCAGCACATCCTTTTGGGTGGGTCCTGGGAAGCTCAGCTAGACTTGCCCTTGCGACTAGTGCTGAGCTCTGTTTGAAGCTGTATCTGTAGCTGTTCCATGGAGAAGAGACCATGGTAAGCTCCTGTCCTAGACTTGAGCTCTGCCCCACAGCCTGGCCCACGCTCAGCCCCTTCCTGCCATTCCTGGGAGACAGGAGGCTACTCTCTTGGTTTGTTCCAAGCAGAGGAGGCTCAGACCCTTTTGGGAACCTCATTGCTGGCTTCTGCTTTGCTTCTGGGGACAGACACCTTGATGTCCCACTTCAGCTGGATGAAATAGGAACTGCCTCCAACGTCTCTGTTTCTGGGGGACCACAGGGGGAAGCGTTTGGGGCTCAGGTCTTTCCAGTTTGGCTCTCTAACCTTAAAGTGTCAGCTGAAGGATCCCTCCACACAGCAGAGGTGCAGAAGGTTGGGTATGTTTCCCCCCAACATACATTGATATTGGGGGAAAAAATCAAATGTCCATGAGACAACCATCTTCCTGGGTATCAAAGAGATTGCAACAGGATTTTAATGCCTGTCTTTGCCCTAATACTATCCACATGCTTTTGCCCTCAGCCAGTGAGGCATTCCTAAGGTCCTACAACAATGCTGGAAACTCCTACACGTGTACGTGCAGCTTCCACCCCCTTGCTGAGCCGAGTGTGGGTGAGAGCCCGTGGAGAGGCACAGCCTCAGCACGTGTGACCTACTTCACCCACACTATCCTCCTCTAAGCCAAGACTCTACCTTGCAGCAGGAAAAATGGGATTAGCCAGAAGAACTTCATATTTGCCTGTGCCGCTGGGATGGATCACGCCTTCACCGGTGTTTCTTCAGTGCACGGGTGTCTGGGAAAGAGAGAGGGATGAGAGGTGAGGGAGAACCTCACAGTGTTGGGACCCCTCACTAGGTGACCCTGTGCAGATGGGAGCTGGGCTGCTGGGAGCCACCCCCTCCCCAACAACCCTCGCTGCTTCCCTCCTTGCTCCCTGCCACCATCCTTAGAGGACACATACTCTGTGGCCAGTGACTACCTGCTGCCAATCAGGCATGGCAGAATAAGGGCATGGAGATGAGGAAGTGAAGGGCTCAGCTCCAAGAGGAGGAAAAGACAGCTTGCCATGGAGGCAAAGGTATCTCCCATCCCTCAGGGAAGCAGAAAGCTCATCCTTGACCTTTAGTCCCTCATTTGTCAGTGGCATCAATCCAGTTTTTATGACTTCTTGTCCAAGGCTTGTTCTGTAGCCTCCTTTGGAGGGACCTTCACCGGTGTTTCTTCAGTGCACGGGTGTCTGGGAAAGAGAGAGGGATGAGAGGTGAGGGAGAACCTCACAGTGTTGGGACCCCTCACTAGGTGACCCTGTGCAGATGGGAGCTGGGCTGCTGGGAGCCACCCCCTCCCCAACAACCCTCGCTGCTTCCCTCCTTGCTCCCTGCCACCATCCTTAGAGGACACATACTCTGTGGCCAGTGACTACCTGCTGCCAATCAGGCATGGCAGAATAAGGGCATGGAGATGAGGAAGTGAAGGGCTCAGCTCCAAGAGGAGGAAAAGACAGCTTGCCATGGAGGCAAAGGTATCTCCCATCCCTCAGGGAAGCAGAAAGCTCATCCTTGACCTTTAGTCCCTCATTTGTCAGTGGCATCAATCCAGTTTTTATGACTTCTTGTCCAAGGCTTGTTCTGTAGCCTCCTTTGGAGGGACCTGATCTGAGCAAAGGGCTTTCCCCTCCATCCACTGTGAGTTAGTTGAGATGGTTAAATGACTCCCCCCAGGCCACCGCTCACGGGCCTCACCTGAACCATCACTCCCTCCCAGGTGAATGACACCACAACGCTCACGCATCCCTCAGACACGCTGGCCCCACAGGCCATTAATTATTATATGAAGCCTGGAACTTTTACGACTCTGTGTGATACTCTCAACTTTTACCCGCCTTTTTAGGGTGGCCTGACACTGTCTGAAACTGTTCCCTGGAAATTGCTCACCAGCATGTTCCACCGTGCCAGGCGTGTCAACAACGCCGCTGCTGACTCTTCAGGGAAGCATTTGTCCTATCGGTTATAGACCTAATGATTGCTACTATTTTCCCCCCCTTCTCAATGTCTTCACAATTCAAAGTTCACATTTTATAGCCAACCAGGCATGCGGGCCTGCTCCCTGCTGCCAGAAAACCACCTGTTAGCAATTTTTTGAGGACGGGGCTCTGAAGTACGTGGTCCACTTTGTATTTCAGAAAAATATTGGTAAAGCTGCTCCCTGCAGTTTGGGATGCCAATTACCTTACCGTCCAGGTAAGCTGTAGCTTATTCACATGGATCACCCCTCAGAAAGGAGGAAATAAAGTCTTGGTGCCAATGAAATCAAGTTACAAGTCTGCTACACCCTAATAAGTCGTGCCACTCGAGTGTGTGAAATCTTGCTGTGCAAGGCTTCTGTCTTAATCGTTTGTTGGAACAGGAATATTTGACATGCATGTTGCTGATTTTCTCCTAAGGTGTTTCATAAGTCCTGGGCCACCTCCTGGCGTCCGCACTAAAGCTCCCATGCCCAGCAGGGACCTTTAGAAAGCTGCTAAAAGTATTTCACTACTTCATAAAGCCTTCAGCATCACCAAATCTCTCCCAGGAGATGTACGTCTCAGGCACAATACAGTAGCAGAATGGATATTTATCATGCTTTAACAGGAAATTTACGTAGAAGACTTTAAGGCAACCCACTCCCTGATTATTTTGAAGATCTTTTACATCTACATCAAACTGACCAAACCAGTTTGGAAGTTTCATTCACCAAAGCTACAAAACAAAGTGTTCTCAGACCACTGTATCTACCCCACCGGAGAGCCTGAGCAGGGTCTAGGACACTGACCACACTACCAGTTTTCCCAGTAAGGAAACAGCAAATCCCACAGTTGGGCTGGACACACTCTGGAGAGTCTGGATCTCCCAGCACCTCTCAAGGAAACATTTCACCTGTGTTATTTTGAGTTTATATTTATTCCTGAACGATTCTGTAATTTCTTTCTGGTTTCAAATGGGATACTGTATCTACCCCACCGGAGAGCCTGAGCAGGGTCTAGGACACTGACCACACCACCAGTTTCCCCAGTAAGGAAACAGCAAATCCCACAGTTGGGCTGGACACACTCTGGAGAGTCTGGATCTCCCAGCACTTCTCAAGGAAACACTTCACCTGTGTTATTTTGAGTTTATATTTATACCTGAACGATTCTGTAATTTCTTTCTGTTTTCAAGTGGGATTTTCACATCAAAAGCTGCAAAGTTTATACACTGTGCCTACTCCAGGAACAGAGTCACTCACCAATGCTGTCCCAAATCCTCTTGTTCAAAATCAGGATCTGTGGACTTTGGTGGCACCCTATGAGACCTCAAGAAAGTACAGAAAAATGGCAAGTGACCGCTTTTTGCTCTACGTATTGATCCCAGCACTTAAATGGCTCAAGAAAGTACAGAAAAATGGCAAGTGACTGGTTTTTTGCTCTGCGTATTGATCCCAGCACTTAAACGTGAACATCCTTCCTCATGATGGAAGCCTTTGGAGATAGAAGCCCCACCACAGGCACAAGGCAGAGCTGAGGGATCGATGCTCTAAAGGTTGGCATAACCCCACAAGGGTTACGCACTCAGCTGCACGTGGACACCTTCCAGCCAGGGCACAGCACGCGGTGCTGAGAAACCACCATGTGCTCTGTACGTTGGGTTTCATCAGGTCTAATACTCAAGACTCTTTACCAAGCCAGATGTTGCCCTCACTCTGCAAACGAGAGGTCTTGAGATAATTACTATAATGATAAAGATGAGGGGGGAAAAAAAGTCTTCTGGAAAGACCACCAAGTACAGCTTCTGTTGAGATGATGGAGTCCCTCTGGACACTCTACTCGCTACACAATAAGGAACAATGCACTTAGAATGTCTTGGTCTCTGTAAAATAGTCTCCTCTTGTCAGACTCTCTTTCTGGTGGTTATCTTATCTAAATTGATAATGTTAAAATGCGTCAGTTATTCCAAATACATTATAAAAGTGGGATGTCCTGTCTTTGGGATTCTTACAGGGTATACAATACCATGGAGATACAAATGGATAGGTTCGTTTATAAAGGTACATTAAGGACAAAGTGGAATTAAAGAACACAAGAAAAATGTTTAATATTTAAAATACTAAAGCAAGAAGGCAGTCTGTACTATCTTTTAACCTTTGAAAAGTCAAAAGTTAAAGAGCAAATCCGAGTTACATTAAATATTTTCCTTTGGCTGCTTTCCAGGCTGTTTATACTCAGGAGTTATCTCAGCCTGCTTCTCACTTGCCATTCAGTCTCTCCTTAAACAATCCATACAGCCTTCGCTTAAAATTTCCACGGACCCGAGCTTTCTAACCGAAACAGATAAACAAACAAGCCTTTCTTTGCAGATAGCTATAAATTAACCCAACCAGCTAGTGCACCAGGAATGTCCGTTCCTCTCCGCTAACTCACCAAAAACACACAGTTCCCAGCAGAGAGGAAGCTACATTTCTTCTTGAAGCCCTGGTGTCTGAAGACGTCTCCTCTGAGCGCCCGTCAGCGACTCACCACGGCCACACGACTGCCTTTCCTCCTACTCTCGGAATGCTATGAGCTGTGATTCATTCTGCTCCTGAGTCATGTGTGAAGGCCAGTTCAACAGGTGAGGTTCACTCCAGCCCCTGGAAAAAAAAAGAAAACACTCCTCTTTAGTGGGTCCATTTACAGGACGAGGTGAATGACCTTTTCCCAAAGAAAGAACCTTAGGAACTTCCAGCTTATTTGCTCAAGCTATTGGCATAATCACTATTAGAAGAGCACGCCGAGTAGAATGACACTCAGTAATAAGTTACCCTGGGGTTAAAATAAAAGATAACGTTCACTCTGCCTGGCTCATTCCTCCTGGCATAAAGGAAGCATGTCCTGATAAAGCAGATATTAGCCCTTTTTTTGGGTTTTTTTTAGCAGTCATTCTAAGGCTCACGGAACATCTTACAAGAGCGACTGACTTTGCAGGCAAAGCACAAATCACCCATTTGAGATGCTGCCATCCCTGGAGATGTTGCCACCCCTGTTTCAGAGGTACTGGCCACAGCTGGCCAAGTCAATATCCTAAAAGCTGATGGCTTACCTGTTGGTGCCATCCACATTTGGAAAGGAGGATTCCTCCTCCCTGAACTACCTGATCCATGGATGGAGCTAGGTACCTCTCCGTGATGGGTCTGGAGCACACAGCTAACACTGGTTAGCTTAAGCTCAATGGGAGACAGGCACAACCTCCATGTTTGTCCTGTTCTCGGTGTTTTCCAGCTTGAAATACAGTGTCTTTGGCATTGAAGCCGTGTTCCAGTGTGATTAATCTTTTGAATCCCACCTCATGTCCGATTCAGAGCTTCCTCTGGCTGCCCCTGTGGAATTTCACCCCGCAGCCACACATACTCCCCAGACAGAGATGTTTTACTGTTCAGCGTCAGCCTGGCAGGGATCCGATGGGAGCTCTCGCCCAGAAACACATCCTCTGGGGAACAAGAGCTCCTCTCTGCTGGGGGAGGCAGGTCAAGCTGGGACATCACGCCACGCTGTAAACTGTGCCTTGTTTCCTCCTCGTTTCAAATTGGATGGTTTAAAAAGTGCCATCACACTAGGGAATGCCAGAGGTGACAGTGACAGGACAACAAGCGGTCTCCCAAGCTACACAATCCTCTGCCCCCCTGCCTTTGAGAAGGGCACAAAGCAAATGCCTGGCCCTTGTAGTGCAGTCTCCTCCAAGCAGAGGGATGGAGATGCTACCCGCGGTGAAGAGGTGGCTCTAAGTGGGGAAGGGTGACTGCAAAGCCCCAGAAGGTCCCTTTTCATCCCAGGTTCCAACATGGCTTGATTTATATAGGACTCAGCCTGATGTACATGGAAATAAAACCAGTTTCCCACTGGTCAGAGCTGGCCCTTGCACCCAGCGACCCTCTCCTTCTACAGAGGAACGTGAATGCGCTCAGGAACGGTCTCTCCAGCGATCGCTGTGAGTGTTTTATTTCATATTTCCCTTGACAACGTTGGCACCCTTTAACGGGAGGTATCTTTTTACTTCTTGGAGACGCTTTCAGAGTCTTTGGCTGGGAAGCAAAGTGGAGATAGGACATTGATTTGTGTTCTGCTTCCTCCTCGGATTTGTCTTCACTACTCTTAGGAAGAGCTTACAACTTGTCTGACCTTGGTGTTTCAATTTTGCTTATCTTTTTTGATCCTTTCTGTGTCTTTGACCTGAAATGCCTGGTTACAGAATAACCAAACATTCAGGGTTGCTTTTTTTTTTTTCATGTACAAAAGCAGAGTTCAAATGCAGTAGGAAAGCAAGATTTGTGAGGGTTTTTTTATTATTTTTTTTTCCCTGAGACAATCAGATTGTTGCTTTCATTCTGCTGGAAAAAACATTTATATCCAAATAAATCTTCAGGTAAAATTCATGTACACTGTGTCCAAGGCATAACAGCTGTAATCCCTTTGAACTGTACAGTCACATCAGAGCTGAGGATGAATTACTCGGGAGCAAATATATACTGGAGTGAATTTAAGTCCAATTCATGAAGTTACTGCAAATGAATCATTAATTACTTCGTGGCAATCACTCAGCACGGAGTTTCAGTGTTTCCAGGAGCCTTAACCACAGGCAGAACTGAGAATCCCTCCCCACACAGTGCAGATGTGCATCGATATGTTTAACACTTCCCATGCCGGGATCCGATACCTGGAAATTAACACTAAGCAGCAGCCAGATGCTGGGTTGAAATTCCCAGTTTTTGGGTCATCCAAACACAGTCGATCCCTGGCCTTTCTGAAGCACTGGTGATAAATCCAGGGCTTCACCCAAGACCTCAGAGTGAGCTGGTGCTCCCCTGCACGACACGGGACATCTCCCTCCAGCAACTGCTCCGGCTGCTTCCGCAAAACACGAGTGTTTTTCAGCATCTGAGATATTAAGCAAATTTTTTTCAGCGCTTGAGATAATAAGTGGTCAAATTACACGCTGTGCGGGGCCCTGCTTCCTCTCTTTTGGTGCCCTGATACCCGTAACTGCCTGTAATCACTGAGTTATTGTGCAATGACTAATTGGTCCCTGATTACCATCTCCATACTATCGCTGATAAGCCGGGGCCGCTCGCCTGCCCCTCTTCCCCCATCTGCTTTCCAAGACAAACTACGCTGGTTGCTTTAATCTCTGCTCGAGCAGAAGCCATTTTTTCATCTTCATCCCCCTCTCATTTATCTTTTTGTCTTTTTACTTATTATATCATTAGAATATATGTACTATATTCTTTCAGCTGTGCACCCTGAGAAGAGGCGGCTGCAATTGAACAGTGTCCCAATTGTGACTAAACTGAGGATTTTCACGGAGCTCCCCAGGTAAAAAAGGCTTAAATTTTCCAGGGCAATTGATTTTTACGTACTGATTCTCAGCCAGGAAATTACCTCTCTATGTAGTAGTTTATTCTCCTTTTCTCAGGGTGCAGGAACACAGGCACCTCAGTTAGGATGGCCTGACTCACTTCTAAATTCTTTTAACCTCTAACAGCACTTTTTCATCAATTTTCCTTTGTTTCTACCACTGGAGCTGGCGGCACCTCCCACTTCTGAGAGAAGAAAGCCCTAACGATGGGCAGAACAGATGCGAAAAAGGGAATGAATATGGAAAGAGCCGCTTAGCACAACACAAAATTTAATTTTCCTCAGTGATCCTCCCCTGGTGGACCCATCCCACAGAAATTCTGTCATCCAAGTAATTTACCAGTTTTCACTGGCATGTAGGAAATGTTCCCAGATTCGCACATTCCATCTTTTAGAAGTTCCTAGTGTCAAAGATTGTAGGATACACTGCGATTTAACTGTGCAGGGAATCTATGTCATTTACATTAAACAAAACGCCACACAAATAAACCATCTTCCCACGGGGAAAAAGAATGTTCTTGGTAGAATGATTTTATTCGTATGTTATGATAGAAGATAGTTAAGTGGTTATTCTGACCCCATAGTTTATAGAAAAAAACATTATTTAAATTATAATGACTGTTAGCACACAGCTCTCCACAGAAGCAGCCACAGATAGGAGCTTTTCAAAGGCTGCTTTGGGGCCAGCAGAGTATCAGCGGCCGCCGGGTCAACACCCCTGACGACGTTCCCCGTTATCTTCGCGCTGATATTGGCAGAGCGGCCAATTTACGGTCAGGAGGGCCAGGGTTACGTGTCCGGGAGACGCTCGCTCGGTCAGCACGGACGCTGTGGAGAGACCGCGGGGCCGGAGGCCGCACTCGGGGTGCGCTGCCGATGAGCGGGGCTGAGGCCTTGCTGCGATCCGCCGGGACCGCTCGCCTTTCCCTCAGCGCGGTGCTACGGCCCCGGAGAGGCAGAAAAACGCCGTCCGCGGAGTGACGAGCTGCTTGAAGCAACACCGCGGGCTTCTCCTCCCGGTCCCTCCCCTCCCGCCCCGCACCAAAATGGCGCCGCCCCCTCAGCATCGCCCGGCCCCAGGGCGGAGCTCCGCGCGCATTGCTGACGACATCGCGCGGCGCCGGAAGCGGCGCCATGAGGGGCCGGCTGCTGCGGGCCTGGCGCGAGGGGGTGAAGGCGGCGCGCGGGGTGGCGGGGCTGGCCGGGGCGCCGCCATGGCGGGTGCTCTTCTTCGGCACCGACCGCTTCGCCGTCACCGCCCTCAGAGCCCTGGAGGCGGCCAGGTACCGCCCGCGGGCGGGGGGACGCGGGACAAGGGGGCTGGGGACTGCGGAAGGGGGGCTGAGGCCGTGAGAGAGGGAAGGAGGGAGGGTGGGTAGGGGCTGAGGGGGGTGGCCGCCAGGGGCATGGAGGGGGGACGGACGGACGGTGAGGGGGTGTTGGGCACCGAGGTGTGGGAGATGGGGTTCAGGGGACGTTGGGAGCTGAGCTGGGGTCGAGGCGGGGGGGATGGAGAGCTTGGGCTGGTCAGAGGGAAGTTACAGAATCACAGAATCTTCTAGGTTGGAAGGGACCTTAAAGATCATCTTGTCCAACCGTCAACCTAACTTTGACAAAAATAGACACCCGCACAGCAAACAAGAAGCATCACCATCACTAAACCATACCTCCCAGCACTACATCAACCTGTCTTTTGAACACCTCCAGGGATGGTGCCTCAACCACCTCCCTGGGCAGCCCATTCCAATGCCTGAGAACCCTTTGAGTGAAAAAAATTTTTCCTAATATCCAGCCTGAACCTCCCCTGGAGTAACTTGAGGCCATTTCCTCTTGTCCTTGATAGGGAAGCGGCGGTGGGGGAGGGAGCTTTGGGGTGGGACAGGGACTATGGCCGTGAGTGGGTCGGTGGAGAGGGTTCACAGGGCAGTCAGGACTTGGAGAGGAGTCAGGGTTGAAAGAAGGAAGCCAGGAGTGATGAGGGGGTTGAGGGTGGTAGGGTTGGGAGGCCTGGGTCACTGGAGGGAGGCTGGGGACCAGGCAAGGGATAGGAGCTGAGGAGCAAGTGATGTGGAAGAGCACAGCAGCATAGTGAGGGGTGGAGGTGAGGACAAGGAGTATGGTGGTGAGTGGGTCGGTGGAGAGGTTTCACAGGGTGGTCTGGACTTGGAGAGGAGTCAGGGGGTGAAAGAAGGAAGCCAGGAGTGATGAGGGGGTTGAGGGTGGTAGGGTTGGGAGGCCTGGGTCACTGAAGGGAGGCTGGGGACCAGGCAAGGGATAGGAGCTGAGGAGCATAGCGAGGGGCAGAGGTGAACCAGACTTTGCCTTTCCCCTGTGTGAGGTCTTCAGTGTCTTGTCCACCCCAGGGAGCCCAGCGAGGAGTCACTGGTGTCCAGGCTGGAGGTGGTGACCCTGCCCTCCCGCCTGCCTGGGGACCTGCCTGTGAGGAGCTGTGCCCGGGAGCTCCAGCTGCCCGTTCACGAGTGGCCACACACGGGACCCGTGGGGCAGTTTGATGTGGGTGTGGTGGCATCGTTTGGACGTCTCCTAAGTGAGGACCTTATTCTGCAGTTCCCATAGTAAGTGAGTTGACAGGACACCTATCACTGCTTCGTTAGTAGTCTCTGGTTTTGAGTCGGCATCTATGACTTACTTGTAGCAAGTGATGTTGACTTCTTTCCTGGGTTCATCTGCTTAGCCTGAGTCCTTCTTCTGTTGTGAGGTTCATGGTTGTTCTTTAACACATTGATGTAGATCTGTGCTTATGTTCAGCACAGTATGTTTACCTTTATTCCTCTCATCTCCCTTTCTTTGTTCATTGAGAAACTGAAGGTTACACAGTGTGAATTTTCCTTTACATGTATATTTAAACCAGTAATACCTTCTTAAAATTTATTCCTCTCATCTCCCTTTCTTTGTTCACTGAGAAACTGAAGGTTATACGATATGAATTTTCCTTTAAATGTATATTTAAGCCAGTAATACCTCAGAAAGTCTGAGGAGTTAATTCTTAAAGTAGTTTCAGTGTAATAAATATTGCACACCCACTTACATATGGGTTCAATTTCCAGTACTGTTGCTATTCTAACTTCAAAATCTTTCAATTTAGTGGGGTCCTGAATGTCCATCCCAGCTGTCTCCCGCGGTGGCGTGGTCCTGCACCAATAGTCCACACCGTGCTTCATGGTGATAAAGTGACTGGGGTGACAATCATGGAAATAAGACCAAAAAGGTAGGTCAGATGTTCTTCCCAAAACCACTCACTGCTTCTGTTGCATCTCAGGACTTTAAATCATGACCCCTTAAGTCATCATTTAAATCATTATCCCTTAAGTCATCATTTAAATCAGTCCGTGTAATCACTGTTTGTTTTTTTAGCGTGTGTTTAATATTAAAATTTGAAATACTTGGAAACTTTCATCTGACCATGTGAGACTTGCCACAAATTCAGTGTTCTAGTGAGGGTGTAATTTGCACTCTAGGCTGTGGGCCTGTTCTCTAATTCTTAGCATTATTGCAGGGACCAGACAGAGAGCAAACAGTCGCACGGTTAGATGGATAGGCTTGGTATGACGCGACAGAAAAGATCTGGTTTTCAGACTTCAGAGTTGCCTGTAACCTCCTGTAAGTGAAACAGAGGACAAGTGATTGCCTGTCTAGGGGTGATAGAGAGTTTATATGTTTTAATTTCAGCACAAACTCTGGCTTAAAATGTTTGTGAGAACATGTGATCGTAGTTACCTTTTCTTTCTTAGATGCATGTCTGATAATTGATCTCAGGAAAGTGCAAAACAAATTTCTTCTGAATACTTCAGGCTGTTTCTTCTGAGATCTCAGGCTGCTGAACTGTAAATTGTGCATTTGTATCAATCTCTGCTTGCTGAGGTGAATCTTGCTTGCCAAGATAAATCTGATATTCTTTGCCCTGTGTTGTCTTGTGAACCTAACATTATTTGATAATGTGTGAAAAATGAAGTTTTAGAGGATAAAAAAGGTAATGTATTGAATGTAGATTTTTGAACTGCTAATTGAGTTAAAGCTTCTCCTCCAGCGAGCTTGTGTGTTTTCTGTGTTACAGGTTTGATGTAGGTCCAATCATTAAGCAAGAAGAGTTTGTTGTTCCTCCCTGCTGTACTGCAAAGGAGCTGGAAGTGGCGTTAGCAAAGATGGGTGCAAACATGGTAAAGTCGTGCAAGATCGTGTCGCTTCTGATCAGTACCTTGGCTTTTTGTATGAGGAAACAGAGTTCTTTTTAATCTTGTTCTGAGTTGTCTGGAACTGTTAAGAGGAGAGTGATCTGAAGCTTAGTGTTTGGGAGCCCTTTCCCTTGCTGAGAGGGGAAACTGGGTGGTATGTGATGAGCTGGCAGTGTGTTGCTGTTCTTTTTCTATTCAGTGAAGAACTCAAACACTTTCTATGAAAACAGCACAGTTTCTTCTTTCATTTAAGTGAATATCTGCTTTTTCATATTAACCATCAGCTTTTGTAATGTTCTAGGATTAATATGAGGGAGCAGATCATCCATAAACGAATACTTCTTTTTAAAATTGTGATTTAGTGGACAGGATGCCTTCAGTGTGTTTGTGTGTATGATACAAGTCTTTTGAATATACTGACCCAATTTTCTAAAAGCTCACAAAGTTACACTGATGAAAAATTAACTACTGTATTTGTATGTCTTGGATTTGCTGTTATAAATGTACTCTACTTAGCTTTGCTAATATTCTGTATAAAATTTAACTTTACAGCTGATATCAGTTTTGAAAAACTTGCCCGAAAGTTTAAAAAATAAAAAAGAGCAACCAAAAGAAGGAGTAACATTTGGTAGGTACACATCGTATTTCATACAACTTGTTCCTTTTTTCTTTTATCAGCTGGAAAACTAAGTTTCTTCTTACTGTGCTAGATTATATCTACTTTGATGTCTTTCTCAATGTGGTCTTTTCTGCCTTAAAAAAAAAAAAATCATACAGAAGGAAAAATGTTCAGTACTATTCTCCTTACTACATTAATTTTTTTTTCCATTTGCTCATACAATATCAAAATCACTAGTGATGTCACAAAATCTGAGTTTGTTATTCTTAATGGTTGTAACACAGACAAAAGTCTTACAACTGTGCATGTAACCATACGTTATCAGTTTACAGTGGGTAAATAAGAGGACAACTGAGAATAAATAATCCAAACTGAGGTTTTTACAAAATCTTTTCTCAACTGTGCTTATAACTATATGTTATCAGTTTGCAATGGGTAAATAAGAGGACAACTGAGAATAAATAATCCAAACTGAGGCTTTTACAAAATCTTTTCTCCAGTTGTTGTCTAAGGAACCTATGGCTAGATGGTTCTAGCCAACTGCCATTGGTTAGGATAAAATCAGGTTTAAAATAGGATAAAGTAGTGCAGCTGTTTGCTTGCAAAAAGATGCAAAACAAAATATGAACTTGTCTCGTTTATTTTTGTCCCCCTAGCTCCTAAAATATCTATAGCTAAGAGTTGTATAAAATGGGAAGAGCAAACGGCGGCACAAATAATTCAACTGCATCGAGCAATAGGAAGTATGGTAAGGCAGTGGATTTTTGTTTTAACCCTTTTCTGTCCTCTAGCATTGCCTGAGTTTGGTGTAGACATTTCGACTGATGACTGAAACTCAAGTTTAGTTTTCTAGCAAAAAATAAAAAAGAGCAACCAAAAGAAGGAGTAACATTTGGTAGGTACACATCATATTTCATGCAACTTGTTCCTTTTTTCTTTTATCAGCTGGAAAACTAAGTTTCTTCTTACTGTGCTAGATTATATATACTTTGATGTCTTTCTCAATGTGGTCTTTTCTGCCTTAAAAAAAAAAAAATCATACAGAAGGAAAAATGTTCAGTACTATTCTCCTTACTACATTAATTTTTTTTTCCATTTGCTCATACAATATCAAAATCACTAGTGATGTCACAAAATCTGAGTTTGTTATTCTTAATGGTTGTAACACAGACAAAAGTCTTACAACTGTGCATGTAACCATACGTTATCAGTTTACAGTGGGTAAATAAGAGGACAACTGAGAATAAATAATCCAAACTGAGGTTTTTACAAAATCTTTTCTCCAGTTGTTGTCTAAGGAACCTATGGCTAGGTGGTAAAACTGCCATTGGTTAGGATAAAATCGGGTTTAAAATAGGATAAAGTAATGCAGCTATTTGCTTGCAAAAAGATGCAAAACAAAATATGAACTTGTCTTGTTTATTTTTGTCCCCCTAGCTCCTAAAATATCTATAGCTAAGAGTTGTATAAAATGGGAAGAGCAAACGGCGGCACAAATAATTCAACTGCATCGAGCAATAGGAAGTATGGTAAGGCAGTGGATTTTTGTTTTAACCCTTTTCTGTCCTCTAGCATTGCCTGAGTTTGGTGTAGACATTTCGACTGATGACTGAAACTCAAGTTTAGTTTTCTAGCCTCTAAAATCCAGGAAGCATTTTAAAATCCTGACATAGTTTAGCATTAGTGGAATTAGTGTGGAGGAGAATTTTCATGAACTCCATCCCAGGTGTGAAATCAGCTTAGTAGTTTTGTATCATTTCCTTAACTCTGAGATTTCCACTGGTGCATTTGAGAAGGTCTCAGAACTCTGTAATGACCTCTTTGCATGACAGTAAACAGTGCAAACAGCTACAGGAAGGAGCAGTTGTAGCTAGTTCCTTAGCTCATTACTGCTAATGGTTTGCTTGTCAATGAGATGAGGAAGAACAAGGGAAACCTGATACAGTACAGAAGGTCTCTTCTCTGTACATGTACCTAAACTTTCCCCTAATGTTGTTATCACAGGTATCTGGCATAAGAAAAAAAAAAAACCTAGACAGTTGCCTGGAAATTGTGAAAAAATTCTCAATGTGTCATCTATTTCCAGTTTCCTTTACAGACTCTCTGGAAGGGTACTACTGTTAAACTTCTGGATTTTGTGGAAGTGGATACTATCCCTGGTTTTGCTGGTATTTACTTTTAAATTAATTTAAGTTAAATTTTCCTGTCTTTTCAAACACTGACTTGGGGATCATACATAATTGCACTAAACAATAGCTTTAAGTACTGCTTTCTGAAACTTGGTAGAACTAAGTCAATCTGATATGTGCTCAGAGTACACTAGATTTCTGTGCCTTAAGTTGGGCATTAAATGGGTTTTAAGGACATTCCTGCTTTGTGATGATGTTGAGTGAGCAGTAAAGTGTGGTCCTGTGAATCCTGAGATTGGAGGATTTTAATCCTGTTGTTGGGAGATCATCTTCTAATGCTGTTGTTTGGGGATCTCTCAGGAGGAAAGCTGTCCCTTTGTACTCTCACTGAAACCTTTTTCTGTGGTGGTCTGTGAGTCTGAGCACCTCGTGGGGTGAGTGCTGTGCCAGAGCACGCTGGGCTTAACCACTGGTTATGGATTTTATGGATCAGAGAGAGAGCAGTGCTAGAGAATGTTCTGATTCTCCCCTTCTCATTTGGGTATAATAAAACATGGAATACAATAAAATATATTTGAGCAGAATAGTGGCTCAAGATGGTTATCGTGCTTCAAAGACGCATGAGTGTTTCAAATGGTTTTTTTACTTGTTGGCATAAAAATGCATGAAAATCTTTCTTTGCCTTTAGATCAGATAGTAAATGACCATGGAGCTGTTCCTGGTTCCCTACTGTACCATAAAGTGTCCCAAACACTGATAGCTCGTTGCAAGGTAGGTTTTTCCCATATGTTTTATATTTGCTGCCCAAAATAGGAGCTTTTTAGTATTTGTGTGCTACATAACTTTTGTGTTAATTGTCCATTGTTAGTCACTGAACTGGTTTAGATTACCATCAGTCTTTTTATTTGATACTTTGAGCAATTTTTGATTTCCACTAACAGGCTTTTCACTTGCAAGTGAGATTTTTGACTTGTAGTGTAAACACGATGACGTTAAATAAAATGTATTCTATAAGCCAGCCTAGTGAGATAATTTTAAAAGATGGAAGCAGCTTACTGCCATTTTCTTGTTTTTATTTTTAGGAAGGCTGGGTTGGAATCAAAACAGTCGTATTAAAAAAGAAGCTTACAGCAGTTGACTTCTACAATGGATATATGCACTCTTGGTTCCAGCAGAGCTCAAGAACAGTTCATGAGGAATGCAGATTTCAAACACTCAAACTTAGCACGGCAAAAAAGACTCTGAAAGAGAGGGAGATATTGGCACAGGATATAAAACAATAGGTGTATTATTTTAAAACGTGGAAGAAGAAGTCTGTAAGTTAATAGCAATGCACAATATTTCAGTGCCCTCCTATAACATTCAATTTAGTTGAGGGCTTTCCTCCCAGATTATTTGATCTTACTGTCATCTGCATATTTTCGTCGTGGGTTCCTGATGATGCTTATTTCTCTTTCCCCGATCAAGGGAGAGAATCTCTGTGAACGCTGAAGATAGTGAATAAATCCCTGTTTCCACTGTTGAGTAATAAATTTATTTTTATACAATGTTTTCAGTTTCTTTTTGAGGACTTCTGGTATAATTTTCTTCAGGCATAAGTTGTGCACAGTTACTTTAAGCTGGAAATATTAAAATCCTGTGCTTCTCTGTAATTCAGAGCTTAGTGTTCACTGAGACTCTTGGATCATCTGGCTTGATTTTCTTGTGATCCCTTAAACTACCTTTGTATCCTCACAGTGAGATGAATAACTTAAGCCCTAGCTGGGAACATCTGGAGGATCTTTTCCTGTCTGTGATAGTTTTCTTTAAGTCAACTACATTTAACTCAGAACATCCCTTATTTCTCATGGGATTTCGATGCCGCAACTTTATATAAACATTTAACTCAGAACATCCCTTATTTCTCACGGGAGTTCGATGCCGCAGCTTTATATAATACCTGTACCTGGAGCTGTCTTGGTCATTTTGTCTGGTTGCTGGGGTTTTCTGAGCAGTCTGATGTTCCATCTCATCAACCTGTGCAATCATTGCCAGCTTCTTCATTACCCATGTCTTCCTGCTGATTCTCTTTGTGTAGTCTCCATCTACAGCTGTCTACTTCCGCTGTTCTGGAATTCACTCTCAATAAATCTTCAATTTAGAAAGGGAATAAACAGAATATGCCTGTTCTAATCTGAGATCTCCCCAGCCTGTTCTCTTAGGATGATCATGTTTTTTATTTGGGCCCATTGACTCTGAAAATACTGTAAATAGTAGGTAGTCTTTAATGTCATCCGTGAATGCCAGCTGATAGTTTTTAGTCACCTGCAGGGGATGTGAGCACATCACTTCATTTTCTTTTAAATCCAGAAAAGAAAAATTTACTGTGCACATTTGCTTTTCAATACCAGTGACTTGTTTTAATCTCATTGATTCTGTTTCTAATCTATTAACTTGTCGTTTATGTTGTTCAGTAGATACTTTTCTTTTATATCTTTAGCTTTTCTGATCAATTTTTTACCTTTCCTATTTAATCACGTTGATTGACATCTCTTCCTTTTCCTTTTTGTTTTCGTATCGTAGAATATATCCCACTTAATAGTTATGGGATATTAATTCTATATTAACTATATATCCTAGAATATATCCCATCCCCCCAGAAAATATATGCCCTACTGTCCTGCTTTCTCTTTGATTAGAGGGGTTTTTACCTGATGAGGAGTTGTTAATCAAATCAAAGCTTTTCCTTAACCTGCCTTTGGTTGATGACAAGTGTAAGATGGAGCATTTAATGTAAAAACCCCCAAACTGATGACTCTTTTACTTTCTTGCCTTGGATAACAGCAAAACAAAGGCTGGCTGCATTTTAGGAGATGCTTTAGTGTAACTTGCTCAACTTATTCCTGCTTTTTCTGAACACTACTGAAGCAAAAGCAGAACCATGGGAGCTATTCAGGCTTGGGCAGGCACTGTTCCTTTAGCCTCATATTTACAGCATTATCACTGACATTTTGGAAGCCTCAAAAGAAAAAAATAATCATAGAGTTTTGTAGACTTGGTGTTAGAATGCTTCTGTTTTCCTTCTGCTCATTAACAAATGCCAGGACGTCCTCTTCCACACGTCCTTTGGGTTCTTCAGATTTTTCAATGCATTGAAGGAACTTAAAGCTCAAGTCAGGTGTTGAATTGGTGGGACTTGTATCAAGGTGGCAGGAGCTTGGTGTGCTTAAGTGTGACTCACTACATGGAAGAAAGTTTAAAAAAAAAAAAAAAAAATTTGAAAAATGTGTTATATAATGTGGATTAAAATGTTTCTGAAGAAGCATCTGTTAAAGCAGATGCTGCAGTACGTTTCTTTAATTGCCGTTGGTCTAACAATTAATCTGCCTCTTGACGGGTTTTCCAGAACACATGGTTCTCCAAGAAATCCAAATCTGTGAATCAGAGTCCAAAGCTGGAAAAAACAACAAGGTGGAAGTCAGGCTCCCGTGGAAAATTCCTCTTGTCTTTGACCGCAGCCTCAAGGGTGCACTTTGTGCTGCAGAAATTATAAACCCGGCAAGTTTGTTCCTAAGGAAATGATGCATTTTCGTGCTTTGATCCCTTTTACCTACTGCTTGCAAGTAAAGGTGGTGAAGTCACTTTGCTTTTACTCAGTCCGGTCTATGAAAGGTCAGTTGTCCCCTTATGGAAACAGAAGGGATGGTGGGTGGGGTTTTTTTGTGGGGGTGGTGGGTGGGTTTGGGGCATTTTTGGGGTTTGTTGTATTACTGGTCCCAGTTGTGTGGCTGCTTGCCTTGTGTTTTCCCAGCTGCAGCTTCTGGGAATCCATTATTTTTACTGAACGCTCACAGACATCGTTGGAATCCAAATATTCGATGTTTGCTGAGGATAAGAACATTTTATCTGGGGCATCTTCTCTGTAGGAGGTGAGGTTTTTTGACACTAATCAGCCGTGTGGTAGGAGTCTGGCCTCAGGCATGGGTTGTGTCAGAAGTTGAATGAGTAGAAAAATGAGTATACAAAAAGGAAATAAACACCCCCAAAACCACCACCGCAACTTATAGACAATTTTAAGCACAAACTATATAGAATTTTGGACTTAGGAGAAGTATTTTAGTTATCTGTTAGCATGGGTGCACTCAGCACTTCTGATGTACCAGGTCCCCAGGCAGTGGAAAATGAATTGTGGTTCCTGAGCAAAACTAAGGGTGAGATGTGACTCCCCCAGGAACAACACCGTCAAAAGTTCAGGCAATTGAGGGTTAAAAATTTTCACATTACCAAATCCAACGATTTTTGAGGAAAATTCTTTGAAAGTTCTTTAACTCCTTTGTTTTTTGGGATCTGCTCTGGCATCATAAAGTTGATGGCAAAGCACGATGTTCCTTTTCATCTCTAAAATGAGCCGGAGCGCAGCGATGTTATTTCTGGTTGGAATATCAGCTTTCAGCCAGCGGTGTCCACCTTAGATGTTTGCATCAGAGAGAACCTGTGGGGCAATTTGCACGTCTCTTCCTGACAGTTTTAGCTTGTGCCTCGTGTGGGATCTCTTGCTGTTACTCTTTGCTGGCAGGAGGTGATTTTAGACCTAACTAAAGCATAAAGACAAGTGAAGAGGCTCCCTGCGTCCCTGGGGGGAGTTGGAGGTGGCGTGTGCTCAGAAACCCTGTAGATGGTGCTCGCTGCACCTCTTTTAGGGGAAAACCAAGGTCAGCTGGACAGAAGATGGTGAAAATCTGGTACAGAATGTCTTCAGTTAGTTGTTTAATACCAAATAATGTCTAAACCATATTGTAGGCAGGATACCTACGCTTGTAACTTAATCTTTCGATCCCTGCACAGTTTGCTTTCAGGCTTCCCAGAATTGCTTTCTATGCAAGAGGTTATCGAAGATTATACAGTTCTTCATTACTTAATAGTTCATGTCCTAGCACTGAATAGGCACAACTTCTCCCCAGCTGTTTTATGGAGGAAAAGGGGGTAAGTAATGTATTATTTTTTTTATGGTGGAAATCTTTGGCGTGCTATTTTTGACATGGTAGAGAAGCTTTAAAGGGAATTGGTGTTCCCCAGGCAGCTGTTAGCCAAAATGTCTCTTTGGAAACTTTGCTTTCACCTAGCTCTGTAGGGATTTAACTCGGAGGGTAATGAAAATGTGATTATTTTTGCAGAGCAGACAAAACAAAAATGGGGCATTCACTGATGAGGTGTGGAACAGTGTGTCAGGGCTGACTCTGGAACGCAGAGAGGTGGTGATTCAATCCCCAGTACCACTGCTGAGGTCAACTACAGCCACCCTAGCAATTGGAAGGTGATACTAGCAAAATAAAATAACCATTCCTCCTCTTGGATGAGAGAGGAAAAGTAGCAGAGGTGTTCGTAGCATCCGCTACGGCTCAGTTTAAGATCACTGAAGCCAAATTTACTGGTAGAACTGCGAAACATTTGGGCACCAGAAGGGCTCTAGTGTTGGACAGGGATGATTTCATCTTGGATTTCAAATAAATGTTAGAGGGAGTGATATTTCCTAGGATGCTGGTGACTTGCAGTTAGATGCATCTGTTTCATGATCTGAAACCTTGCTACTCCCCCTGCTTCCTAGGAAACCTCTTTATTCCTGTTTTCTGCTGCATAAATTACAAATAAACAAAAAGTCTAAGTGATTAATCACAGGACTACTTGAGCCTTATTGAAAAGTTGATTGCAAAATCCCTGAATAATTTGAAGGTTGACACTAGACAAGAATATCTCTTATTTTGTTTATCCTAACTGCTGACGGCCTGAGAGCTGCTGAGAAGCAATATTTTCCCTTTTTTTTTTAAAAAAAAAAACAGCAGGAGGGATAGGTCGCCAGATTTATCTGAGGGTTGGAAACTAAATGACCTTAATGGAAGATGCTTTGCCATTAGCCCCAAACCTGCTGATGTTTAGGAGCCAGGTCTCCTGCTTCAGCCTGTTTCTCGTGGTTGGTGGTCCGAAGGCCAAGGCCAAGGGAGGAGCTGAGTCCCAGCGTTCCTGCATTCCTCCAGCCCATGTTCTCCTTTGATATATGGGAGCCCGGGAGAGGTTTCAGGTTGCAGAAAGGACATTGCCTTGCACTGACCATAAATACAAGCTGGAGAAGTCAGAGCTATAGCATGGAACTCGTGTGAGTGGTGGGTGCCAGGACCTTTTCTCCTGTTATAAACTTTCTTACAGCATTTGGCACGGTGGCCCATCAGCAATGACCAAGTGTCTGCACTGCCTGGTGCTTATTGGGCCAAGGTTGTTTTCTGTTGATGGTGCTTAAGCACCCGTGTTTGAAACCTCTCTGTCCTGCTCTGTATCCAGTGTGCTCTGCCAGCAGCCTCCTCCGAGAGCTCAGGGGCTTGGGGATTGTGGAGATTAGTTTGTTCCTCCAACTCGGAGCTAAGCTGCAGTGGGGGACAGTTTGGGGAAACTTGGAGAGCTTCTTGCTCTTTCAGGCTGTAGGGCTGTGACCGTTTAATTCCTGTTAAACAGACATTTCTTCCCAAAAGGAAGAGCCCTGTACTCTTGCTGCACTTGGCACTGGAGGCACAGGGACAAGATCCCTTCATCCCTGTATCTCCTGGGTTGGTCTGTAGAAGTCATTTGTGTTACTTCACCCTCGGAGTGATGAAACTAAGTCGGGGATTTGGCTGGCTGGCCACAGAGGAGGGGGGGGAGTGGAGGGAAGAGACATTTCTCCACGAGCTTGTGGTGCAAGCCAAGAGCTCTGTGGGAAGGTCCGAGCTAATGCTCCCCACTGGCTGCCTTGGCCCCAGCCCGCGCCAAGCCCTTGCAGCAGACTAGACACAAAAGAAAAGCACACAGCGTCTAAATTCATTGGTATGAAGAGGACGTGCCAGAGTATCCCACAGCTCTTCCTTTTCTGCTTCTCTTTGATAACTGTCGATTTGCATAAAAACATGGATTATTAACGTGTGGGTTTTTTACGTTTTTCAGCAGAATCCGGGCTGCGGAGGCACTCGGTTCTGTATTTAATGCCTGGGATGCCCCGTGTCAGACTTGAGAACCTGTTCTGAAGCTTGGTAAGTGCTATTGAAGGATTCCCCGTGCTCTTGATGGGCTGTAGGTGAAACAGCGTAGACCTAGAACTGGCTTCATACCCGTAGGAGGGGAGTAGGTAGGAGAAGGAAGTCCATGCTTAAGTGTGTGTTTGAGTTTCAGTCATCCAGTAGCACTGCCCACCTTTTCGTGACCTCTCTTAGTGGAAATTTTGATGTTGGAGGCTTGCTGGCTTGCAACCCCCCCAAAAATTTATTGCCAGTGTTTGGGTGTAAACACAGGGTGTCTTCTATGCTGGTGAGTTCCTCGGTTCCCCTCTAGAAGCGATGGGGGGATTGATAGGGCAACTTTAATAGGTCAGTCAGAGATGGATCACTGTCTGCCTGACCCCTTCTGTGGCCAAGTCCTGGACCTGAGGGAGCACCAGCCACCCACCAAAACACCAAAAACCTCACCCATACCCATCATCAGTCTCTCATTGATAAAGCCGTGACCTGTTTGTGAACAGAAATGTGAAATTTCACAGGTTATTCTTTAGTCACCTCTACAAGTGGTTTACTTGGGTTTATCAAACACAAAAGCAACACGGCATTGTCAAAGTTACAAAATGGCTTTTTTATTAACCTACCCTATCATAGAGCATGGATTTTTCTTGTCAGCTAATGCAAGGAGCAAGAGAAAACTGTAGTTTTATCCGTGTGGAGGCTACAAATCCACATGGCTTCTCTGTGCTATTGAGCATGTGAGTTCTTAGAAATGCAGCTGCCGGTAGTTTAGCTTGAATACAGTCATTCTAAAACAAGCTAGAAATAAATAAAATACTTACATTTCAAGTACAAAACCTTGCAGCTGAATTCAGTATGAGGGAATCGGTTTATTCCTTTTCGTGTTACCAACTACTGTACAGGTACTTGGGCTGGCAGAGTCTGCAGATGCAGAACAGAAGAGTGTTTTATGTACATGACTTAATTGAATGATGTGTTTAGTCTTCCCTTTAGGCTATCATGTGAAGCTGTTTAATGTCAGGCAGAAAGAAGATTTTTATGGATGCATTTAATAAGACACGAACCCACTACCGCTACTGGCCCCCAATTTTTGCCTTATGTCTTTCTGGTGGAGGTGGAGGGGTGGGGGGAAGTGCACCTTAATTATGTCTCAAAAATAATGACACCTACCAGCTTTGAATTAGGTTATTAGCAGGTAGATGTGACTTTCAAATTATATTTAATCAAGTGCGAGCAACTTTACCGAGGCTCCTATACAGCTCTAGTACGGGCGAGAACGTTGTTGACCTGTCATCGGGATCCTTCTTTGGGGGGTTTGGCGGCTTGATGGTGGCCTTCGGTACGCGGGGCTCTCCCCAGGCTGAACCAGTATGGACTGCTGGCCCGAGTTCCTCTGAGACTGGAAGATGCTTTGCTCCGCCGGGCTTCTCTCCGAACAGGTGAAAGTCAACCCAACGCCGATGTTGCTTTTCATGGTTCGGGAGGTGCCATCAGAGGTGCCATCAAAACATCTACCCAGAGCGATTTCCTTAGCGATCCTGGGGTCTTGGTCGGTGACGGTGTAGATGCCGTAGTTGTGCCCCAGTGGGTCGAGAGGAGCCAGCATGGTGTACTCGCTGGAGTCATTGTTGGTAGCCATGGGGAGGTGGTTCACCAGGTACTCGTGGAGCATGCTGTTGACGCTCTCTCGGCGGCAGCTGCCTTGCGGGACCACTTTGACCAGAGTGCGGTCCACACGGTCTTGGTCGAAGAGCATGCCACTGCACTTGAACTCCAGGCAGGCGGCCGACACGTCCCTCTGCTCAGGGTCACGAATGCTACGGACATCCCTGATGCCATAGAGCTTGCCAATGGTGCGTGGGTGCGTCCCGCCCATGTTACGAGATCTTACGTTCACCTCTTGGGGTCCGTTGATTTTTACTTTAATGTAGCAGGCCCTAAATTCCATGGGCTTGGGCCACCACGCCAGGTAGTCATCAGTCCAGCTCATGAGGTCATCTTCGCTGAAGGGAACGGTGTTGTAGTCGTACCGGTCTCCCTCTATCCTGTAAAACCTGAAGTGAGCAGCGCTGTGTGGAGCTTCCTCGCATTCTTTTAGGTTTTCGTAGGAGTAAATAGGGCCGTTGTTCTCTTCTGGGGAATTGGGGCTTGGCTTGGCCATGTTAATGCTGAACGCCGTTTTCTTAGTGTTGGAGTCCTCGTGGTCTGTTCTTCTGTAGTTGAGCTTGTTGAGATACGGCTGTGGGACCCCAATAGCATTAGGGTTGAGTTTGGGAGCAGAGGACACAGCTTCGAGCTCTTCGCCTCCCATGCTTGCCAAGATATAAGCTGCATAAGCCTTGGGGTTTTGCTCGTCACAGAAGGCGGGCACGCAGGCACCGTTGGGACCTGTGATCACACTGTCGAAACGGCCCCATGCTCTGGGGTTGGAGGAGAACCCCGGCTCTGGCTCTGTGTTTATAACAGAAATCACAACCCCTTGGATCTGCTCACTTTGCAGAAATCTCTCACTCCTGTAGGCTCGGACTTTGATGTAGCACCGTCTGCTCTCTGGGACGTCCAGGTTAAAAAGACGTCTTTCTTTGATCTCCATGTTCCCAACCAAAAAAGTTCTCTCCTCCCTTTTGCGCCGTCTGCTTTTCTCAAGGTTGAAGTCCCCTTCTTCCTCCCATAATCCTGTCTCCGGGTTGAGGGACCAAAGCTTCATCTCTTGCAGGTGCTCTGGCATCTTGACCTGAGCAGCGTCCAAATGAACCTTCACCTCTTCTGCGTTAAGAGACTCGGTGCCCTGTTCGTTAGTGAAGTCCACAGAAAACATGCCGTACGTACGGAGCGGGAATACATCTCCCTCCTCATCTACAAAGTTCAGGTCACTTTGTGTCACAGGAGCCGTTGAGATGTTTCTTGGGTCCAGAAATGTCACGCTGGCTTTCACTTTGCCTCTGTAGGCTTCTCCATTTTTCCTATAAAATGCATCGGGAGGAATTTCTAATTCGGCGATTGGATCATCATCTTCCATTTCTCCCAAAGAAATCACGTTGGTTTCGGTGGATTCCAGCGTAACAGGGGCTTGCTTTCTTAGTAGCTTGATCTCATGAAACACAGCACCTCCGTTTTCCTTGAAGGGCAGAACTTTCGTTGTGTTCACAAACTTCTGCAGCCGATCGACGAAAGTTAGAACCAGTCTCTCTGTGTCTGCTGGGACTTGGATGGAGAAGGTCCCCTTGTAGCCCGTCATGCTCACTCTCTTGTTCCCCATGTAGATGTGGCCAAACCGCAGTGGCTCACCATTATCTGCTGCCGTGGCTCTGCCTCGAACAGTTATTTTGGTCTCAGTGCACTTTTTGCAGCCACATTCTACGACGATTTTAGTGGGGAGCGTGTACCCGTTGCAGGAGATGTCTCTGGTTTCCATCTTGGACACCCCGCAGCAGTAGGAGACATTGTCCTTACACCGGAGTCCTTTATCCAGCTTCCCAGCACAGGTCTTTGAGGGGCACTTGCCCACGTCGTAGTAGAAGGAGTTGGTTTCTTTTTGGAAGCAGTCGTGTGGAAGTCGGATGAGGTGGCTTTGGGGTTGGGGGTTGCAGGCTGCCTCTTGTCTTCCTGTTGAATAGGATTTCTTAATGAGCAGCATGAAATAATTATACAGTCATCGCTATGTGGTCTGAAACCCTCAGAGCTGAGCATTGCTTCCAATAACAGTGAGGTTTTCGCAGCCACAGAACAGATGTTTTGGAGGATTTTTGGTTAGCTGAGTTCATCTGGTCTCCGTTTCCACGAAGCAGGTGCTCAGCTTTAACTTAAGGTACCTGATTAAGAGCATCCCAGCTCCTGCTTACCCACCACTGCCATCCAACCCACCCTCAGCTACATGTTCTGCAGCTGTCTGGCTTTTGGGTTGGTTTTTTTTTTGCTATGGACAGAAAAATACGCATCCCAGCATTTAAAAACAAACCCCAAAACACATAAATATTCACACATCAGGCAGCAAGTGCAGGGAGAAACCTGCTGAAACCAGCAGGTTGAGCTTAGCAGGTCACCTGCAACCCAGAGCTGCAGTTCGTAGGGAGCAGCTGGTTCATCACCAGCTCACGCAAGTTTATGTGCTAATGGACGTGTGAAATAACCCCCTGAATATTTTTCTTTCCCCCACGTACCACATTTTCTGGTTTCTGCACCCTGCCACCTCCACAGCTGCTTGGAGAGCATCCCGCGCGTTTTCTCTTACCTATCACAGCCAGTTTGGCAGATTGGGACTTCGCCGACCCCCCGGCGCTGCTGGCCTTGCAGAAATACTCTCCCGACTGCTCTCTCTTCAAGTTCTTCAGAACCAGGCTGTTTTTATATTTGTATAAGGAGGGGTCCAGCAGCGAGCCGTTGTGGTACCTGCCAGGAAAGGGGAAGGCAGTTAAAGGGATGGAGACCGACCGGAGCGATGGCCTCATCCCGCATCCTGCCATGTGGATTTTTCCAGACCTCTTGCCTCAGTTTCCCCGTTTGTAGTCTGACTACTACGTGGCATCACCTAGAAGTTGCCCTGGCAGTGCTGAGATGCTGGCAGGCAGGCAGGCAGAGCTGCCAGTCGTGCCTGCTGAGGTTTTTCAAACTCTTATTTGTGTGTTTTTCCAGTAAGTCCCTCAGCCGATGACGTTACCACCCCTGCGAGAAGCGCCAGCTCTGAGCATCTCGAGGAAACCATCATCTGCAGCGAGCATTTCTTGGCCAGTTTAGCTGGTTTATAGCTTAAAAAACCCCCCACCTTTATGGGGATGGTGAGGAGACAGAAATTGAACCCGTGGGACAAGGACTTCTGCCCCATCAAACTCGAGTTCCTTACCAGAGATAGCGGTCAGGGGCCGGGCTCCCAAGGGCATCGCAGCAGAGGGACACGCTCTGTCCCACTCTCCTGGCTTTGTCCTCGGGGCTCCTGAAAACGTAGGGTTTGCCTGCGGGAGGAGGAAAAGGCCATCTCGTTATTCTTCCCCTCCTAAAATCAGGGTTTATTTCTGATTAAGTCATAGAATCATAGAATCATAGAATTGCCCAGGCCGGAAGGGACCTCCAAAGGCCATCTAGTCCAACCCCCCCGCAGTCAGCAGGGACACCCCCAACTAGACCAGGTTGCCCAGGGCCTCGTCGAGCCTCTCCTTGAATATCTCCAGGGATGGGGCCTCAACCACCTCCCTGGGCAACCTGTCCCAGTGCTCCACCACCCTCACAGTGAAGAACCCTCTCCTCATCTCCAGTCTAAATCTGTTCCCCTCCAGCTTGAAGCCATTGCCCCTCATCCTGTCACTGCAGGCCTTTCTAAACAGGCTCTCCCCAGCCTTCCTGTAGCCCCCTTCAGGTACTGGAAGGCTGCTATTAGGTCTCCCCGGAGCCTCCTCTTCTCCAGGCTGAACAACCCCAGCTCCCTCAGCCTGTCCTCGTAGCATCACCAGCACCCCAAGTCCCTTTCCTCAGGGCTGCTTTCCAATACCTCACCCCCTAGTTTGTATTGGTGGCGAGGATTGTTCCGGCCCAGGTGCAGAACCTTGCATTTGCTCTTGTTGAACCTCATGAGGTTCACCTGGGCCCACCTCTCCAGCCTGTCATAAAACCTCCTGCTTTACCCCCCCCCCTCTTTGGGGCTACCTGATCGTTGCAGCTGCACTTGGATGGCCAGGTTTCTCCTGTTGCTCGCGGGCACGGTGACGGTAGAGGTTGCGTATTTGGCTTTTTTTATTTTAAGGGTGTTTTTGCCATCGGGGCAAACCCCCGGGATCCTGAACATGCCCCTGTGATCGGCCGTCGTCAACAGCTTGAGTTTCTCCCCTTGCAGGTAGACCCGGGCATCGGCAGCGGGCGACCCGTCCTCCAGAGAGACCTTCCCATGCAGGGTGGCATCCTCACACATGCAGGCATCGCAGTCGGCGTTGACACGACCCATGGGGCAGGTGATGTTGCAGCCTGGAGGGAGAAGGAGGTGGGTCAGAAAGCAGCCCCCAGTCCCCCAAACGCCCCCGGCGCGGCCTTGCATCTGCTTTTGATTTAGAGGCAATAAGGCAGATACTGCATAAGGAATATATTGGATCCAAAACCATTCTTTTTTTTTTTTTTTGATGATTACCAACAGCTGTGCGTTAGAAGCACAGGGACAATGTCATTTTGAACCTGACAATTAGTAGAAAGCAGCCACGTGGATATAATTACGGCTGTTGTTTACCTTCCCCAAAGGGCTGGATTTCAGGGAAACTTGAATCCAGATCAGCATGTGGGCTTTTAGCTCAACCCTGGAAAAATTACAAATCCAAGGGCCTTAAACTTTGTAGGTTTCTGTTACCGACTCATGCCCAAACGTCATGATTTTGGTCTGTCTTAAAAGCTGTCTCCCCTCATTCGATGGTATCCTGGCTTGGGCAGGATATAGGTTAATTGCCAAACGAGCGCTACCCGATGGGCTTAACGAACGGTCTCCCAGATGATGATTCTAAAATCTTTTTCATTACTTACAGTGATTAATCTTAAATAATAATCTGTCTCTTCCCAAGGCAAAGGCACAGGGCATACCTTGTACGATCACATCCCTGTACAGCAGCTACCTGATAATTTTTTTAAATAGCTGGAAATAAATTGAAGAAATCAAGGAAAACTTGAAGCAGCTTCCCTGGAGAAAACATGGACTATTTTCAGAGTGACTCATTCAAAAAGGGGATTACAAGAATAATATAATTAATCACAAGCCTCTTCAGCAGGGGCTGTGGCAATTCAATATTCCCAACTCTTCTCCTTCCTGGGGCTGACTGCATGGAGGCAAACGCCTGCAATTGCTGATTCTACCTCAGCATGTGGGCTTTTAGCTCAACCCTGGAAAAATTACAAATCCAAGGGCCTTAAACTTTGTAGGTTTCTGTTACCGACTCATGCCCAAACGTCATGATTTTGGTCTGTCTTAAAAGCTGTCTCCCCTCATTCGATGGTATCCTGGCTTGGGCAGGATATAGGTTAATTGCCAAACGAGCGCTACCCGATGGGCTTAACGAACGGTCTCCCAGATGATGATTCTAAAATCTTTTTCATTACTTACAGTGATTAATCTTAAATAATAATCTGTCTCTTCCCAAGGCAAAGGCACAGGGCATACCTTGTACGATCACATCCCTGTACAGCAGCTACCTGATAATTTTTTTAAATAGCTGGAAATAAATTGAAGAAATCAAGGAAAACTTGAAGCAGCTTCCCTGGAGAAAACATGGACTATTTTCAGAGTGACTCATTCAAAAAGGGGATTACAAGAATAATATAATTAATCACAAGCCTCTTCAGCAGGGGCTGTGGCAATTCAATATTCCCAACTCTTCTCCTTCCTGGGGCTGATTGCGTGGAGGCAAATGCCTGCAATTGCTGATTCTACTGTGAGAGCTGCTGTTCTAACAAGATTAATGAGATTTTTCCTATATCCCCAGGATCTTTATGGGTTTCTGAGGATTCCCCATATCTGGATCCCCCCCCAGTCTTGCTATTTGGCCATCAACTCCCCATGTAGTCTCCAGCCCTGCTCAGGAAGGCACCGGTATAGCGAAATCCTGGCAAGGGAGATTGAAACAGCAGGGAAGGGAGTACAACGCCTACGTGGTGGTGAGATCAGGACCTTGTCCCCCGTCTGTAAGTGAGGTTAGAGGAGCTCTGTAAGTGAGGTTAGAGGAGCACCTGAGCAAACATGTCCGATGCAGAGCCTCCCTTCCTCGGTGGCTTCGTTACAGTGCACGCCCCAGAGGCGCTCGGCGAGGCAGGCTCTGGTCCGCTTCTGCACGCCGGTTTGGCCACACTTCCCTGAGCATTCACTCCATTTCGACCACGGGGACAAAAACCTTTTTGAATCTTGCATCAGCGGACCTTGAATGACATCAGCGGCGTGTTACCGAGACGCACGTGACACGTAAAAACTGCCTGAAAACGGGCAGTTAGTTTCTTAGCAGTTTCTCTATAGCAGCATCTATATAGCTCAGACTGTGCATTTGGATATCACACACCACGTGGATTAAACAAACTCAAAGCGTGCTCAGGGAGCTGGGAAATAAAGCATAAAAAGGCACCCGAGTGCTTCTGGCTTAATTCCGCGCAGGCTACCCAATTCAAGATGATTAAGATAAACTCGAGGGGAGCAAAGTGCAGGCAGCTCATGCTTAAGCGTTGAATAAATTTGGCTTAAGGGAAATTAAACACACATTGTGATTTAAATGCTGTCTGAGGGGCGGGCAGAGCTCGCCTGCATTTCAAATGTGGTTAAATCAAAAAAAAAAAACCCACAAAACAAACTCAACCAACCAAAAAAAAAAAAAGAGGGTAAAATTGTTGGTATGATCATGTTGAATGTCTTTAACCATACTTCAACATATGTTCTCTATAGGAGAAGCGTGTGTCCTATTGGGAGCACCACTTTTACTGTGTGCAAACAGAAGCCTAAGATGCCTCCGAGCAGGCAGAGCACGTTAGGGGCCAGCTGATTTGTAAAATACAAAGAGGGTTTATTGAGAGTTTAATATGCGGTTAGATTTTTATAGGGATTTCTCGAACCGGCTACTCGATGGTATTAATTTAAGCTGCTTTGAATGGATGAAATCCACTCCAAGTCTGCGGTTTGGGTTTATTTTTCAATGACAATGTTCTAATAATGTTTACGAGGATGCGCTTGTGACTAAAGTTTCTAAAAATGAGGTCTCTTGGAAATGTGTGCCGTGTCGTCTCCCACACCTTCTCTGCCACCCGGTTTGTCATAAACCAGGTTGGGTTATTTCCTAGAAAGGCAGACAGGACTATCTGTGTGGGGATGGTCGAAACCAAAAGCAGGTGGCTGGAAAAGACCATTTAAATGAGAGCAGGAGCATCATGTCTGATGATGCCAGATTAAGCCAAGAGCACTTGGCTTAAATGGGCGAGTTTTTAATCTGTTGGCATGGTGGCATCTCCAGCATCCCAAGTGGTACATTCATAGACCTTCTTTAGCAATTTTGGGGATGCAGGAGGAGGTGGGCTTGAGGACGTGGTCCCTTCCCAGGTAGCACGCAGATAAATGCCCGCCTGTACTTGCCCCAAGCAAAAATTTGATGTGCAACAGATTAATGTGGGGTCTCAGTAAGATCCTAAGTTTGTTTGGGATGGGCTGCTTGATGGTTGGACTAGATGATCTTTAAGGTCCCTTCCAACCTACATGATTCTATGAATCTGCAGGGCTGGTGATGATAAGAAAAGACGGGGGGAGTCCTGGGGAGGAAAATGGCACGACACAGCTCTGAGTAGCACTTCAACAGCAGAAAAAGCAGAAAGCAGAGGATGGGGTGAAGCCAAGGGACTCGAGGACTGGCAGGGATGTGGGGAGAGACAGGGCTACCCTGTGGCACGTACTGCGTCTGGTGTAGGCGAAGGTCGGGTCTCCCCTGCGAGAGTTGCTCCTTGTACCTGTGGGCAGAGGACATTGGAGGTGATTCGGGCAGGGTTTGCCTTTTCCCCAGCTGAGAACCAGTCCCTCCTGCACGGAGCCTGGCTGCTCAACCCCTATGATTCTATGAATCTGCAGGGCTGGTGATGATAAGAAAAGACAGGGGGAGTCCTGGGGAGGAAAATGGCACGACACAGCTCTGAGTAGCACTTCAACAGCAGAAAAAGCAGAAAGCAGAGGATGGGGTGAAGCCAAGGGACTCGAGGACTGGCAGGGATGTGGGGAGAGACAGGGCTACCCTGTGGCACGTACTGCGTCTGGTGTAGGCGAAGGTCGGGTCTCCCCTGCGAGAGTTGCTCCTTGTACCTGTGGGCAGAGGACATTGGAGGTGATTCGGGCAGGGTTTGCCTTTTCCCCAGCTGAGAACCAGTCCCTCCTGCACGGAGCCTGGCTGCTCAACCCCCCCAGCTCTGGCACACCCTCCCCTGGAGGCAAAAAATGAGTTTACAGCTCACTGCTGCCAAGGGCAGATGCTTTAGTTTCCAATTGCATTGCTCAAAAAGTCACAATTTTGCTTTATTTCTCCCTAAAGAAGCCGGAGTCAGCCTCAGCATCACTGCTTTGTGTTATCCACTTTGAGGGGAAAACAATTTTCCTGCTAGTTTTTCTAAAAATACCTCTCAGCAGGTAGAG
This sequence comes from Calidris pugnax, assembly GCF_001431845.1. NCBI lineage: Eukaryota > Metazoa > Chordata > Aves > Charadriiformes > Scolopacidae > Calidris > Calidris pugnax. Next base: position 962,805 of record NW_015090873.1, on the reverse strand, counting down.
GGGACCGTTTACAGCTCACTGCTGCCAAGGACAGATGCTTTAGTTTCCAATTACATTGCTCAAAAATTCAAGATTTTGCTTTATTTCTCCCTAAAGAAGCCGGAGTCAGCCTCAGCATCACTGCTTTGTGTTATCCACTTTGAGGGGAAAACAATTTTCCTGCTAGTTTTTCTAAAAATACCTCTCAGCAGGTAGAGGGGACCTTTCTCTGAGTGTCCATGTTTTTGGTGCTTTGATTCTCCCCGGCGGCTGAGAGAGCTGCCGGGAGCGGGACGGAAAGCTGGGAAAGTCCCCTAATCCCTCAGCTATGGCATCAACACGTCCAGCCCTTTCAGTGCCCGCTGGAATTTAAATCCCGAGCTCTGGGCAGTAAAGCTTGAGAGGTCGGGATATCTCTTGGGGATTAACGAGTGGAGCAGGCTCTGCGGGTAATTAATGCCCCAAACTGGCCTGGGTGTGGGGACCCTGGGCTGGGCAGGGGAAAGGCAGGTCAGAGCTTGTGCTTGCCCATCCCTGGGCTCTCCTTTGCCGCTCCCGTGGGAGTCAGGGCTGTGGTCACGCACTTGACCTTCACTTTTCCAGGCCAGGAGCCAAGAGCCAAAGCCCTGCAGGAGGTCGCGGATGATTAACATTTATTCCATTGCCCAAACGTCCTCATCTACTCAAATAATATTGTTCGGTTGTAAATTAAGGCTGAGAAAATAAAAAATAATATGCAAACACATGCAAACAGCCTTTGTCCCGGCGAGGGAAAGCCGCCCAAGCTGGGAAATAACTTACTCTCCAAGCTGAGCATTACCAGCGGGCTGAAGGTTTTCTGTCCTATCTGGATCCTGCTGAGAGCTGGTTGCAGAAGCCTTTGACCTAAAGGTCAATAAATTAGAGATTAATAAATTAGATTAACGATAAATTAATAAAATTCAAGGGACTGGGCATCCTCAGGCTCAGTTTTTTAGATTTCCTGTTGGGTGGCTAGTTGGAGCTGCTGCTGAGAGCTCCTGTGGGATGTAGTGCATCATGTGCAGGAGATGCCAATAATAAAATTCAAGGGACTGGGCATCCTCAGGCTCAGTTTTTTAGATTTCCTGTTGGGTGGCTAGTTGGAGCTGCTGCTGAGAGCTCCTGTGGGATGCAGTGCAGGAGATACCAGCATGCAAACAGCCTTTGTCCCGGCGAGGGAAAGCCACCCAAGCTGGGAAATAACTTACTCTCCAAGCTGAGCATTACCAGCGGGCTGAAGGTTTTCTGTCCTATCTGGATCCTGCTGAGAGCTGGTTGCAGAAGCCTTTGACCTAAAGGTCAATAAATTAGAGATTAATAAATTAGATTAATGATAAATTAATAAAATTCAAGGGACTGGGCATCCTCAGGCTCAGTTTTTTAGATTTCCCGGCGGGTGGCTAGTTGGAGCTGCTGCTGAGAGCTCCTGTGGGATGTAGTGCATCATGTGCAGGAGATGCCAATTGAAGGGTGTGATGGAGATGTCCCACAGCATCACTGAGGCTCAGCCATGATGCAAATTTGCCATTTCCCTTGTCACCCGAGAAAAAACATTTTTGTGCTTTCTGCGTTGGAGCCACTCAGATCGAATAATCCGTTTGTAGCTGGAGATATTTAATATATCCTGCCTCTCCCTGTGTGGGGAGAGGTGAACCTGAGGTGGGACACGGGCTGCTTTCTTTCTGCCCTTGCTGGCCGCCTGCGTGCCCAAGGGGAGAGGTGGTGGTTGTGGCTGATCCCTGGGGTGCATACTGGGACCGGTCCCATTTAAACTGGGAGGTTAAACCCGAAGCTGCCCAGCACTGGCTCTCTCCTGTGCCCAGCTCCCAGGGGCTCAGCAGGGCTTCTGGGCACTTGCCCAGAGACACATTGACTCTTCTTATCCCCAGGCGTCTGGCCAGAGTGCTTCAGGGCAAAATTCCTCTATAGCCTCAGCAAACAAACCCAAAGAGCCTGCAAACATGTTTTCTCTGCGAGACCCACCGGAGCGGAGGGGAAGGTTGGTTATAACTCAGCAGTTTCGTGTGTGCCACCCGCCAGAGCCAGCAGCAGAGAGACCCTGCTGCTCCTGAGCATCTTCTCCCAGAGGTCCCAGAGACACCTTGGTGCTTATCGAGGGCTCGGCTCAGAGGCTGGGGTTGTTTTGTGCTTGGGCAATGGATAAAGCACTGGCCAGGGTGGGTCTGCTCAGAGCAGAGGGGAGCTGGGATGGGAGCTGGACACTGGAGGGTGTCAGGGGTGGCAAGCAGGGATGGTCCCACCATGGGAGGTGGGCAGTGGGGCTCATCCCTGGTCAACCAGAGGCCGGCTCACTGATAGACAGGCTTTGCCCATGCTCCAGGGGCTGGATGGGCTCATCTGGAAGTCATTTGGCCGGGCAAACACTGTGCTGACCCAGAGCAGGACCCAACATCGGTGTTGAGTCCATGTCTGCTGGCTCAGAGGCCACGGACAGACATGCCTTCATGCCAGCGTGCCCGTGGGCAGGGGACAGCGTGGTGATGGGAATAGAAATGTTTTAACCTTCACCTAAAACAGATGTGGCTCCCAGAAGGAGAAGGAGGATCCATCCTTTCACGGTGACCATTGTTGTCTCCAGAGGGGACCGGGGGCTTCTCAGAGTGTCCACAGCCGTCCCACGCCTTCCCCAGACCTGTGGAGAGAAGCCCAGCCGTGTTGTGTCTCACCCAGGGCCCTGCCATCTTCAGGCAGCTTCTCCCAGGCTGAACCAGTCCAAAACACACTGTGGGGCCTCTTACACCCCCTGCTCACCCACCCACCCACCCCCGGCAGCCCCCCTCTTACCCTCCAAGGGGGGAGCTGCAGGGGCTCCACATCTGCGCTCCCATCCCCTCCGCTTCTTGCCGTCGCATCCAAGCCCAAATCTATTCTGCAGAGCCCTGCTCTGTAATGACATCTCCTCCTAGCGCCTTGGAACTGCTTAAATACTTCTACACCCTGCTGCTCCTGAGCATCTTCTCCCAGAGAGGAGACACCTTGCTGCTTACTGAGGGCTCAGCTCAGAGGCTGGGGTTGTTTTGTGCTTGGGCAATGGATAAGGCACTGGCCAGGGTGGGTCTGCTCAGAGCAGAGGGGAGCTGGGATGGGAGCTGGACACTGGAGGGTGTCAGGGGTGGCAAGCAGGGATGGTCCCACCATGGGAGGTGGGCAGTGGGGCTCATCCCTGGTCAACCAGAGGCCGGCTCACTGATAGACAGGCTTTGCCCATGCTCCAGGGGCTGGATGGGCTCCAGTCCTCATCTGGAAGTCATTTGGCCGGGCAAACACTGTGCTGACCCAGAGCAGGACCCAACATCGGTGTTGAGTCCATGTCTGCTGGCTCAGAGGCCACGGACAGACATGCCTTCATGCCAGCGTGCCCGTGGGCAGGGGACAGCGTGGTGATGGGAATAGAAATGTTTTAACCTTCACCTAAAACAGATGTGGCTCCCAGAAGGAGAAGGAGGATCCATCCTTTCGCGGTGACCATTGTTGTCTCCAGAGGTGACCAGGAGCTTCTCAGAGTGTCCACAGCCGTCCCACGCCTTCCCCAGACCTGTGGAGAGAAGCCCAGCCGTGTTGTGTCTCACCCAGGGCCCTGCCATCTTCAGGCAGCTTCTCCCAGGCTGAACCAGTCCAAAACACACTGTGGGGCCTCTTACACCCCCTGCTCACCCACCCACCCACCCCCGGCAGCCCCCCTCTTACCCTCCAAGGGGGGAGCTGCAGGGGCTCCACATCTGCGCTCCCATCCCCTCCGCTTCTTGCCGTCGCATCCAAGCCCAAATCTATTCTGCAGAGCCCTGCTTTGTAATGACATCTCCTCGTAGTGCCTTGGAACAGCTTAAATACTTCTACAGGGATGCTCTTGCAGCCCACACAGCTCCAAGGACACCTCAGCACCCCGCTCTGTCCCCCACACGAGCAGGGACATCTTCATACCTCCACCCCTCAGCCTGCAAACTGGGCTTAGTGGGGACAAAAGCGTCTTATCCCAGTACATCCCAGGAGCGTGGGGAGGGGAGAGGCTCCGGGGCGCCTCTGGAAGTGGAAAACCCCGTGTACAAGCCAAACCTTCGCTGCAAATGTGAGCAAGGAGCCAAATATTTTCCTTTTTCTGCACGCACTGCCGAGGGACCGAGGCTTTGTGTTGCTCTTCCCCCAGCTCAGCCACTTTAGATATTTTTTTTTTGAGTCCCCGCGGCGTCAAGCTGTGGTTCATTTAATTTCTGAAGATAACCCGTGGAGCTGGTGTTATCCCCAGTGACTCCAGCTGAAATTCTCCCAGAAGGAGAAGGAGGATCCATCCTTTCGCGGTGACCATTGTTGTCTCCAGAGGTGACCAGGAGCTTCTCAGAGTGTCCACAGCCGTCCCACGCCTTCCCCAGACCTGTGGAGAGAAGCCCAGCCGTGTTGTGTCTCACCCAGGGCCCTGCCATCTTCAGGCAGCTTCTCCCAGGCTGAACCAGTCCAAAACACACTGTGGGGCCTCTTACACCCCCTGCTCACCCACCCACCCACCCCCGGCAGCCCCCCTCTTACCCTCCAAGGGGGGAGCTGCAGGGGCTCCACATCTGCGCTCGCATCCCCTCCGCTTCTTGCCGTCGCATCCAAGCCCAAATCTATTCTGCAGAGCCCTGCTCTGTAATGACATCTCCTCCTAGCGCCTTGGAACTGCTTAAATACTTCTACAGGGATGTTCTTGCAGCCCACACAGCTCCAAGGACACCTCAGCACCCCGCTCTGTCCTGCACACGAGCAGGGACATCTTCATACCTCCACCCCTCAGCCTGCAAACTGGGCTTAGTGGGGACAAAAGCGTCTTATCCCAGTACATCCCAGGAGCGTGGGGAGGGGAGAGGCTCCGGGGCGCCTCTGGAAGTGGAAAACCCCGTGTACAAGCCAAACCTTCGCTGCAAATGTGAGCAAGGAGCCAAATATTTTCCTTTTTCTGCACGCACTGCCGAGGGACCGAGGCTTTGTGTTGCTCTTCCCCCAGCTCAGCCACTTTAGATATTTTTTTTTTGAGTCCCCGCGGCGTCAAGCTGTGGTTCATTTAATTTCTGAAGATAACCCATGGAGCTGGTGTTATCCCCAGTGACTCCAGCTGAAATTCCAGGTGCTTTATTTTATGCACCCAAAATTTATGAACCTGGAGGTGGGGGGGGAATGTTGCCGCAGCCTCTCGGTGCCTCAGTTAGCTTCTCAGAGTGTCCACAGCCGTCCCACGCCTTCCCCAGACCTGTGGAGAGAAGCCCAGCCGTGTTGTGTCTCACCCAGGGCCCTGCCATCTTCAGGCAGCTTCTCCCAGGCTGAACCAGTCCAAAACACACTGTGGGGCCTCTTACACCCCCTGCTCACCCACCCACCCACCCCCGGCAGCCCCCCTCTTACCCTCCAAGGGGGGAGCTGCAGGGGCTCCACATCTGCGCTCGCATCCCCTCCGCTTCTTGCCGTCGCATCCAAGCCCAAATCTATTCTGCAGAGCCCTGCTCTGTAATGACATCTCCTCCTAGCGCCTTGGAACTGCTTAAATACTTCTACAGGGATGTTCTTGCAGCCCACACAGCTCCAAGGACACCTCAGCACCCCGCTCTGTCCTGCACACGAGCAGGGACATCTTCATACCTCCACCCCTCAGCCTGCAAACTGGGCTTAGTGGGGACAAAAGCGTCTTATCCCAGTACATCCCAGGAGCGTGGGGAGGGGAGAGGCTCCGGGGCGCCTCTGGAAGTGGAAAACCCCGTGTACAAGCCAAACCTTCGCTGCAAATGTGAGCAAGGAGCCAAATATTTTCCTTTTTCTGCACGCACTGCCGAGGGACCGAGGCTTTGTGTTGCTCTTCCCCCAGCTCAGCCACTTTAGATATTTTTTTTTTGAGTCCCCGCGGCGTCAAGCTGTGGTTCATTTAATTTCTGAAGATAACCCGTGGAGCTGGTGTTATCCCCAGTGACTCCAGCTGAAATTCCAGGTGCTTTATTTTATGCACCCAAAATTAATGAACCTGGAGATGGGGGGGAATGTTGCCTCAGCCTCTCGGTGCCTCAGTTTACCCATAAAACGAGGCTGACAAAGAGCAGCCAGTGGCAAGAACACCCTGTTATTATTTGTAAGTGGTTTTAAACATCCCCTCCGAGCCCAGGGAATGTGGGACTGGGAAATACTTTGATTATGGCTCAGCAAATCCCAGCCAAGCAAAAATAACAAGCAACACATGAGCGGTGTTTTGTGGGCTTACGGCAGGGCCGTGAACTCGCAGCCAGACAATAACCAGGAAAAATTAATCCAGGCTGAAAGCCTGTTTCCCACTCGGTGGCTATTTTGGGAGCTGGCTGGGGCTTGTTTGGGATGGGATGGGTCCCTCTTTGCCTGGGACACGCGATGCTGGGAAAGGGGGGGGTTCAAGTGGCTGGATCCTGGTGGCAGGAGGGGTTCAGCATCGCTTGTGTCCCCTCTCTGGCAGGGGTTGGGGGGGACAGAGCCACAGGAGATCAAACAGCCCCTTGTGAGCAAAGGATCTTTCCCCCCCAAACCTTCCCTCTCCCCCGTCCCTGTAACCCTGCCCCAAACCCATCAGCTGGGACAAGGGAAGGGAGAAGTGGGACACGGGGAGCCACGTCCCCACCGATGGTTTCCAGCCCACAGCCTCTGCGCCTTCAGCTGCCCATCAATTAACTTCCTCCTCGCCCTCAATCACAGCCGCTCTTAATTACGCCGCCTTAATAACGAGCAAAATTACATAACCACTAGCTGCCACGAAGGGGAAAAAAACTTAGCAGGCTTGGTTCAGAGTGGGGTTTTTTTAGCTCCTACCTACAAAAGCTATAAAAACCCCCGTTAAGGAGAGAGAGCCTCATCCCCTCGCCGCAGAGCCGCCAGCTGAGCTGCGGTCTGGGGGGGGGCGAGGGGAGGGCTTGTCAGATGAGGGTTAAGGGATTTGCCACTGGTTGGGAAGAAAAAGTGAGAGAGAGAGTTGGAGCTTACCAAAATGTGCCCTGCACCGCCGCCGAGCCGGGCTCTCCGCGAGCCTCCCCGCAGCGGCGGCGGCGAGGTGGCTTATATAGCCCGGCGTGTAGCTCAGGGGATGGCAGCGAGCCACCGGCCGCCAGCAAAACAGAGCGGAGGAGCGAGGAAACCGCAGCCTGAATAATCCCCTGACAAGGTGCCGGTAAACACTGAACCCTCGGAGAAACAACGGCAGCCGCCCGGGGTTGGCAGGTGATGCCGTGGCGTGGCAAGGGCTAGCGGTGGCAGAGGGGACCACGTTTCGGGCACCATGGCACGGTGTGGGCACCATGGCACAGTGTGGGCACCACGGCACGGTGTGGGTACCACATCCTGGTGTGGGTACCATGTCCCGATGTGGGCTCCGCGTCCCAGTGTGGGTACCACATCCCGGTGTGGGCACCACGTCCCCATGCGGGTACCATGTCCCAGTGTGGGCACCACATCCCGCTGTGGGTACCACGTCCCTTTGTGGGTACCACGTCCCGATGTGGGCACCGCATCCCGGTGTGGGTACTGCATCCCGGTGTGGGTACTGCATCCTGGTGTAGGCACCACATTCCGGAGTGGGTACCATGTCCCAGTGTGGGCACTGCATCCCGATGTGGGTACCACATTCTGGTGTGGGTACCACGTCCTGATGTGGGCACCACGTCCCAGTGTGGGTACCAAATCCTGATGTGGGTACCGCATCCCGATGTGGGCACCACATCCCAGTGTGGGTACCACGTCCCGGTGTGGGTACCATGTCCCGGTGTGGGTACCACATCCCGGAGTGGGCACCACATCCCGGTGTGGGTACCGCATCCCGGAGTGGGCACCACGTCCCAGTGTGGGTACCACATCCCGGAGTGGGCACCACGTCCCGGTGTGGGCACCACGTCCCAATGTGGGCTCCACATCCTGCTGTGGGTACCACGTCCCAGTGTGGGTACCGCATCCCAGTGTGGGTACCGCATCCTGGTGTGGGTACCACATCCCGATATGGGCAGCACATCCCAGCACAGCACCATGGCTGTTAGGGGTTCACCCTGGGTCCAGATCCCACCTAGGTGCTGCTGAGTGTTGCAGATGGAGATACAGAGGACGTGCTTGTGGTGCAGTGAGTTTTGGGAAAGCTTTTGGGTTTTTTATCTCTCGCCAGGTCTGGGACAAACACGGTGCCCACCCGGCGCTGCCTGTGGGGTTTAGCCCTGGAACAGGCTGCCCAGGGAGGGTGTGGAGTCCCCTTCTCTGGAGATTTTCAAGCCCTGCCTGGATGTTGTCCTGAGTAACATGCTCTGACAAGCTCTAGGCAATCCTGCTTCAGCAGGGGAGTTGGACTAGATGATCTCTATGGTCCCTTCCAACTCTAAAAATTCAGTGAAATTCAGTGAAATTCAGTTCCCATATTTCTCAGGCGTGGGGCTTGGCTCGGCTGGGCACGGTCCCCGTGCTGCCTGCGCTCCCTGCTCCCTTCTGCCCTCGTGCTGGTGCTGGAAGGGGTCAAATGAGGATGCTGCAGGGATGTGAGGACACGGGACGGGGCTAGATGTGTGCTTTGGACACCCAGGGTAGCGCAGAGCTGCTGAGGCGGGGCACATCTTGCAAATAAATGTGACTACATCCCACTTGAGCCGTGGGGAGATCTAGTAAAGCCTCCTAAAGAGAGATCCCTGCCTGCCCCAGGCTGGCTTTAACCCTCCCAGCTCCATCCTCTTCTGCAGCCGCGTTATTCCCATATGGCTCATAGAAGCTGATCCTGGCTCAGGGCTCCTGCATGTTGCATGAAAGGGCAGCCATGTGTGAGTGAGTTCCACCTACACGTGCAGCCCCCGTGGGCCCCGCTCCATCTGCAGCCGCGTTATTCCCATATGGCTCATGGAAGCTGGTCCTGGCTCAGGGCTCCTGTGTGTTGTATGAAGCAGGCAGCCGTGTGTGAGTGAGTTCCACCTACATGTGCAGCCCCCGTGGGCCCTGCTCCGTGGGGCAGGAGCCATCCTGGAGGGACGGGATGGGATCAGGGAGCGGGATGTGCCAGTGATGTCCTGGGCTGCCTCTTAGTAATCCTTGCCGGCCCCGCTGCCAGAGGGAGCGGTGCAAGAGGGACATCCATCAAGGTGTCACATAAAAAAACCCTTGGCGGTGGCCTCCACCGGCTCCTGTTGGTGTTTACTACTCGGGAAAAGGAAAAAACACCTGAGATGTGCCCAAAACTGGCAGAATATTTATCCGGTGGGCAAGGAGCGCCCGGTGAGCTGGGGGCCCTGACCTGCAAGATCAACACGGCACTCGGCCACGTTTCCCTGCTGTGACGAGGACAAGATGTAGGAAAGGTGCTGAGACCATGAGTAAGGAATTGATGTTCTCGGGATGGCACCTACCTCCCACCACGGCTGTCCCAGCCCTGGCACAGCACCAATGCCTCAGCAGGTGGCCCTGGTCCCGCCGGCTGCTTGGCACGTGGTGGCATCAACATCCACCGGTTGCCCTGCAGGGGACATAAATGTGTTTTTCTGCAGAAAGCAGAAGATATTTTTCATTATGTTACGGAAACCAAGAGTTAGCACTGGCCCCGTGCAGCCGCAGGTGTTTCTGTGTGGGATTTTTGCTGCCTCCTGAGCATAGATATCTCCTCCCCAGCGTGGTTTCTGCGAGGCCAGCTCAGGAGACGCGTGTGTGGCTTCAGGAGGGGGTTTGGGACACGTGAGTTCATGCAAAAATCAAATCTCTAGAACAGTCTGGTTGCGCAATCTCGCTTGGCTTGGCCATCCCTGGCTGCAGCTCCGGCGTGTGGCCAACGTTGGATGGAGCAGCACGAGCAGTGTCCCAGATGTTTCCAGCCCTGAGCACCACCGGCTGCACCGCGGCGCCGGGAGATGCTCAGCTGCTTTCCATCCACCCGAGGTGGATGATGCCCCAAACTGTGGGGCAGAGGGGACAAGCAGGGTGCTGCCCCATGCCCAGGGTGGTTGCTCTGCAGAGCTGTAGCACCCTTACCTGGGTGGGGAAGGATGCAACCCAGGCCAAACTGCTCTTATCTCTCTGGCTGCGGGTTCAGGTGTCCAAGGCTGGTGTTTCCCAACCAAAGCATCAGTGGGGCAGAGCCACAGCCCCACAGATGCACAGATTCACCTCCTGGATTAACCCCCAGGGGCCCTGCCTGGCTCTCATGGGATTTTTCCATAATTTCATCACCGATGTGTAATTACATGGCCATAATATATTTATGCAAATGCTGCTGTGCTTAATGCTCCCCCCCAGCCAGCGCCAAGGACAGGGCAGTGATAACTGATGGTGCAAGAGCATCTCCCTCTCCACGCTTCTCCATGGTTGTCTCCATCACTCTTCTCGTGTCCCTCTAATAAATGCAAGGGGAAACAGGCTACTGCTGCTCATCCCAGTTATTCCTACCTCCCAACACGGCATCAGCAGGGTGACCATCACCAAAAGCCAACTGCACTGCCCCAGGAGAGGGGTGTGGATGGTGGGTCTGCTCTTAGGGCTGCGTGTGGGATTTCCAGGCTGTGAGGACAGTGAAATGCTCTGTGGGATCCACGAAATACTCTGTGGGATCCATGAAATGCTCTGTGGGATCCACAAAATACTCTGTGGGATCCATGAAATACTCTGTGGGATCCATGAAACACCCTTTGGGGCCGAGGCCGTGCTCAGGTCCGCGCCGGCTGCTCCCGTCCTCCCTCCCCGCACCCTCTTCTCTCCACCGAAGGGAGCTGACGGTTATTTTCCCCTGCTGCGTGCTTCTGGTCTCTCTCCTGTTTACGGAGATGGGAGTTAAAATAACTGATTGATGACTTTGTTCCATCCCAAACACTTTGGGGAAGTTTGCTTGGTTTAGGAGGGCGAGCTAGGAGCTGGGATTTCATTAAGCACTTGGCTCCCGGCTCTTCTCCAGCCATGCTCCAGGGGTGGCTGATGTTGTTTTTTAAATCCTGTTTTTTTTTTTTATCCCAGGAGCCGGCCCGACGATTTCCATGGTTTGCAGGAGAACTTGGAGATGTGGTGGGTCCCCAGGGTTCGCTCTGAGCTCTCAACCACCAGCAAACCTCGCGGCCACCGCAATATTGTTTCACTTAAGCCCTCCTCCACCGCTTCATCAGCACAAAAATTACACTCCAGCTGCCTAAAAGCTTTGGAAAAGAGCCCAAAAAATGAACTACTGGAGTTTGTTTTGATTGTGGGGCTGAGGATTTACAGGCTGTGGCTGGGAGAAAAGGAGCGAGCGGATCTTTTCCCCCTGGAAGGATTTGCTTGGGAGCTAAAGCCTCCACCGCGGCTCAGCTCCACGTCCATCATTTATGGAGCAGACACAAAAAGCACCGCAGAGGGGGGCACGCCGTGAACGCCAGGAGCCAGGGAAAGACTGATTTTAGGTCTGGGATGCCTTTTGGAGGGGTGAAAGTGGGAGGCAAGCAGCTGTGACTGTGCTCCTTGTGGGGTGAGGGCACGGGGTGAGTCCCCAGCTGCCTGCTGGCACAGGCACAACAGGATTGGCCCCCCTGGCGTGTAAAACCGGGGGTGTCCCCCGCTCTGTCATCCCATCTGTCAAGGAAAAGGGCTTTTCCTAGGGCTTTTGCAGGGCACAGCTGTTATCTGAGTGCCCAGGGAGTGTTAAGTGCATCCCTGCTGGGTGCGTGCAGCCCTGCCCCCAGACCCACGGCGCCTGGAGAGGGGTTTGCTGGTCCCTGCCATATCCTGGACCACCGAAGGATCCTGCTGGCATTTCCCTCCTGGATGCCGTGTCCATCACTACCATCTCTCCTTCCCCAGCACAGCTCAGAAGAGCAGAGACGGGAGATGCTACGAGAGTACCAGAAGCGTCTCAATAGCAAATCCCTTTTTAATTATATTGCTGAGCTGGGGAAATTAAGATAAGCATTCTGTCTCACTTAAAAACTCCCTGCGAGATGGAAAAGGCTGTTATTTTTGAGCCCTCCAGGAGAAATGCACGTCCCAGCCTCTCCCTGCAATACCTCCAGGGCAGCATCACGGTACCGCATCAATCTTTGCCAGGAACATCTGCCGGCAGATGCGGGCGAGCAGCAGGGCCTGAGTTATTGCACAACCTCAGGTGGGTGATGGAAACACCGTCGCAGGATGCGAACGGGGGTGATGGGAACACGGTGAGGTCTGATCCAGGGCAGCACCTCAACGGGGACATTTAAACCACGGAGGAAGAGCAGGAGCAGAGCTCCCAACCCACAGCCCGCCGGCTGTTTGCTTTAGCTCTGGACAAGCTCCGGTGGACAAAGACCGTCCTGTGTCAAAGCACATGTTGCTTTGGGCAATTAATTGCTCCTGAAGAAATACTTAATTTATTGCTCTAATTTACGGGCATTAGCCTTGGGCTGGGACGTGCTCTGGGCTGTGCACCCGTTCTGGCAGGGAGGGCAGCCTCCCACCCATGGGGTGACAGTCCCTGGTCTCATCTGTGCCTTTTCCTCCTCAATTAGTTCTTGCTATAAACCATGTCAAGGTGGACAGGTTTGCACCTGATTTACACCAGCAAAGCCCTGGCTGGTTTTTCCGAAAAAAAAATTAAAAAAAATTTAAAAAATAGCAAAATCCTGCATGTTCTGCCAGTGTGCTGGGGAGGGCTTGGGTCTTCTGGCCCGCTGTGGTTTGTGTCCCTCCTGCTCTGCAGGCATTCCTGGCTGGTGTGCACCAGCAGCACGTAGGCTGTGAAAGCCCGACCAGAGGTCTCTGGTGTTGGCAACAAAACTGGAGCATCGGGCTAAAAGTTGCTTTTTAGCGTGCGGGTGAGCCTCGTTGCTTGGGCTGGGCAGAAAACGGGCAAGGGATGGAGCTGGGTGGGTGGCAGGTGCTCCTTGTTGATTTTATTTCAGGTGAATTTATTTCCAGTTAATTAGAGCAAGGGGGAGTTGAGCCTGGGCTGGGGTGATCAGGGCTGATTGGAGCCTATCAGCTCCAAAAGAGTTTGCTGGTGGAAGAGAGCATGGAAATGTCTCCCCTTCCTGCTGCCTCTGCTCATGGGGTTGAGCAGAGCTGTGAAATATCTCACCACCTCCCACATTGTGCCAAAGGTATGCTCAGAAAAGCTGGTTTCTGCCCAGCTAATTCTCCTTGGTGGTTCTGGGATTCTCCTTGGACCAGTTGTGGCTGCACCAGCTTTTGCCAGGGGGTAAATGTGTGTTTACGGGCAGCTCGGGCAGAGAAGTTTGGTGGTGGCCAAGCACTGCCCAAGGGAAGAGCTGGCCACATCCTGGTGCAAGCACCTTGGATGGGCTGAGGTGAAAACTCCTGGGAACGGGCTGGGAAGGCAGCACAGGAGATAAGCTCTTCCCAGGAGAGACCCTCCCAGCATCGGATCAAGCTGCTTCCTAGAAATGCTTCCCTGGGACACCAAATCCAGCTGGGGGGAGATGTCAGCACCAATGCTTATCCCAAGGGACAACAGGGTCCTGCAGTCCCAGGGCTTGTCTCGGAGCAAGTTTCTTGCAGGAGGGTAAAATCAGGGTGGGGAAGTAGAAATTATATTCCTCTCGTTCATTTAATTCAGTTTTAATGGCATCTCTCCCCTGATTCTTCCCTAAAATTGGTTGTGTCCCCACATAAAGCTCACCCAAGGGTGGTTTTAAGCCTTTATAACTGCTTGGAGATATGAAACACGGGGGAAAGAGGTGTTGGGGGAGGTTTTCCCTGCTTCTCTCTCCTGCAATCCCTGGGTAGCTCTGCCAAAGGTCCTGCAGCTCTCCCCACATCTCGTCTTTCCCACAGCAAATGGGAGGAAGCCAGCCATCAAATCTGGCCCATGTTTGGGAAGGAGCATCCAAAGGGAGCACTGAAACATGGCCTTGGGGCACACAATCCCATTTGGAAGCACAGAGAGAGGAGGATATTTGATGTTTGGAGCAACGCGCTGGGCAGGTCCCACAGGGAGTGAAAAAGAAAAAAGCAGAGGATAAAAGAGGGCACGGAAGGCAAAGACAAGGAGAACAACTAAAACCCATCCAAAAATAAGGGCAAAATTCTTCGCTTCCATGGATTAGTCACAATAAAAACATCGGCATTTCATAATTTCTTCCAGTTTAAGAAAAATACCCAGTTAGGGCACTGAAAGCCCTGGCTGGGTCAGTGCCTGCCGGAGCTGAAGGGGACCCATGGCCCCTCCATCGACCCCGTGGGTGATTTTCCTGGTTTATTGAGGACAGGAGCACCAGGGGACAGGGATGCTGAGGGAGACTTCCTAAATAAATTCCCTGGGCTGGGGTTTCCAGGCTGGGAAAGGGAGCAAAGCTGCTGGGGGAAAGATGCACCACGAGTGGAGCAGCGACGCACGCATCCAGGTTTTATCACTTGGTGGTGAGGAGATGGGGCTTGGCACCAAAGCCCACCATGTTTTCTTGACCTTGACCTCAGGGTTTGGTCTAGGGTGATAAATTCACCCTTCTCTCTTGTCTAGTTTAGAGACAGGGAAAGGGAATTTTGCTCTGGTCCAGCCATTCTGGTGAAAGATGGAGGAAAGATCCCAAGAGCTGCTGCTCCACATGGGAAGATGTAAATTTGGGGAACCTTTGGGAATGATGCTCTGGACATCTGGGCTCCCCTGCCAGTGGGGTCCTTGTCCTTTTACCCATCCTGGCTGGGTGGGTGACTTGGAGATGATGTGCTGGGCTCAGCAACACCAGGAGCATCAGTCAGGGTATGAAAAGATGGAAAACGCAGCAGGTTTGAGCACTGGGTGCACGTTTTCTCAGTTGTCTGATGGCCCAACAACCCCTGGAGAAGGGCTTTTACTGGTGAGGGCTCCAGTGAGGCTCCGATATTACAAAGCCAAATCAGAAACAGAGCGTTATTTCATCGAGAAACAATACAAAGACACAGTTTGCCAAAATATTGAGCCCGGTGGGCAGGAGAGTTCCCTCCCTTTACTTTAAACAAGGACTTTTAGGAGGTGGGCTGAGATGACCCAGATTATCCCCCACCAGGGAGAGCAATTATCGTCCCTCTTGGCAGGCTCGGCCGGGTGAGCAGGCAGAATGAGGTGCTGGTTTCTCCCCGGTGAGCGCTGAGCTTCGGTCCTCTGCCTTTTGCTCAAAGATTTGGGGGAATTTCGGGTGATTCCCGCTGACGGCTGATGCCCAAGGTCAGCTCTGCAGCACAGAGCCGGAGGCAGCACCGCGGTGGGTGCTGGTTTTTAATGAGAAGGGTGAAAACTGGGAGCTTCACAACCGCTTGCCTTGTGAACTTTGGGTAAGAAGAGAAGCCGTTCCAGAGGTGAGCTCATTTCTAACCCCGGGAAATGACTTCATGGACGCTGGTATTTACTCACAAAAACACTGCATGTCAGATGTCCCTGACTAGACTTTCTGTTTCGAGTCCAGTATGAGACAAAAATTTCCTTGGATGAGCTGCTCCTGAGACAATTCAAGGTTTGGAGGAGAAGAAGAACTGGAGGGGGGAGAGAAAAAAAAATAATCAGCATTAAAAACTCTGAAATACTGAGGTTTTTCTGAGCAAAGGGGAATTTTTGGACAGTCAGCCCGGCAGAAACACCTGCCTGGGGTGATGGTGCTGGGGGCGAGGGTGCAAGTGGTGGGTGGGTGCTGCTTTGGGATGGCTCTGCTCCAAGAAGAAGAGCCATCGTTACCCGCCCTGTAATGCCCAGCAGCAGGAGTTCCTCTCAGAGGTGAAAAGACAAATTTTTCCTCTCTTTTGTGAAGCCAAGGCGGCGGCAGTGATTTATTAGGATAAACAGCAGCACGAGGTTAATGGAAATTGTATCCCGTGCTGCTTTCCCTGCATGAGATCCCCATTTATACGGGATGTCCGATGGAAAAACACAGTGCTCCTGTTCCTGCTCAAGGTCAGCTCGTGCCAAAAATTGCCACTGGGGCTGTGCTACCTGATGTGGCTTTCTATTTGTTTCCTCCAGCATCCTGGGGTGATCCATATGGATTTGGGGAGGAAAAAGCCCGTTTTAGGGAGCTTGGAGATGCTCTGGCTCCCTGTGACCAAGCGTTGAGCTGCAGCTCCAGGGATGTACCGGGGCAGCATCCCAAAAGGAGGGGATTTCGGAAAGAGCGGAGCCGGGGTGTATGGAAACAAGCCCTGCCTGCCAGCCCTGTTTCCTAATCCTGGGGACCAAAAAACTCTGATTGTTAAACCAGCGCTCAGAGATTCAGCTGAAGGCTGCTGAGCAGACAACATCCAGGCTGACCTTTGAGGAGACAAGCGAAAAAAAAAAAAAAAAGAAAAAAAAAAAAAGAAAATAGAAAACACAAGGGGGTTACTGTGCAAACGCCGGAGAAAAATAGTCATTTTAATAAGGGACCCCACCCTTAAAAGAAGACTTATTGCTAATGCATGCCCAGGACATTTCTGCGTGATGGCATGCTAAAAAAATCCTCTCTGAAGAGGGACCAAAGGCTTTGTTGTGGCATTAGCAAGACTTACAGTTCCTAAGAAATATCCTGTCCCTCTCTTGCATCATACAGTCGGGGATGGAGAGGACATTTCTAGACAAAAAGGCAGCCAGCCGGGAAGGAGGACAAACAGGGAATACATTCCTGACTCGCTATTTAATTGCTTTCGTGCAGGTGCAAACAGCTAAACGAAAGGGAAAATAAGGATGAGTATGTGGGGCCGAATTAATCTCGGGTTTAAGCAGGAGGTTAATGCAAGGAGGAGGCGATAAATGAGTTTCCACCCAACTTCTTTGTGGTTTCTGTGCTTTTTTCACCCCCCAGGGACCACTCTTTTTCCTGTGGCACCAGTGGGCAATGCCCCTGCCAGGCACGGAGGTGATGGTGATGGTCCCCTTCTGCGTGGCAGAGGTGGCTGGTGCTCGTTGCCCACTGGCAATGCTGGGAGTGGGTCTGTTTTCCTCCTTCCCCTTGGACATCAAACATTTTGGATGCATAATTTTCCCTCCATGGCTCTGAGCAGAGAGTTCTTCCCAGCCTGGTCCCTTTGGGTGGTTCAATGCAGATGTGATGGAGGGTTTGGGGGGACTCCAATGGCCAGTGATGCCCCAAGGGTTGGGGTGGTCCAGCATCTGCAGCATCTCCTGAGTCTCAGGAGCTGGTCTCTCTGCCGCACAATTTGACTCTTAAACCCACAAAGGGGAAAAAGTCCTCCTTTTTTTTTTTTTTTGCTGTTCCCAGGAGCATTCCTACAAGCGGAACAGCCTCAGAGATGGTCCAACCCCCGCTTCGACCTCAGGCATTTCCTCCCCAAAAAATAAGTGGGAATAGGTTTAACAACGGAAAAATCTTCCATCCCAGAAAAGGAACCTTTTCCTCTCAGGGAACAAGGCAGAGCCACTGCCGTCAGGCTGGGACCTGCGGTCACCCTGTACACTGTGTACTTCTTAATTTAATAGACTGGGAGACACGAAGGTCTGTTTGCATGTAATTAAAGTCCCTGCCATGCCCTGGGGGTTGTGTTTGCCAGCGCTGACCCCATGGGGACTTGGGGCTGGCCCTCGGTCATCCCCACAGCTCTTCTACTTGTGCTGGCCGGAGGAGCAGGGTGTCCTCAGTTTCCCTCCCTGCCCTTGCATCACACAGCCCATTTTTTAAGCCTTTTTGAGCTCTTTGTCCCCCCAAGGGTCTCACGCTGCCCGTCGAGCTCTCACCGCATTATGCTGAAAGAAATGCAAAAAAGAATAAGGTGAGAACTGATAGAGCGCAGGAAAAAAAAATATGTATTCATTAAAATGGCAAAATGACCCAAGTTTCTCCTTATTAATTACCTCCTTGCAGCATTTTCAGTCCAGGCACGTACCTGTGCTCATCTGTGATGCTCCCATGGACCTGAGTGGTCCAGGAGCATCGCTGGGGGGGGTGTGTGTGTGTGTCTGTGTGTGCTGCGAAGTCTCCCGGTTGTCTGAGCAACGGGATGCTCATCACTAACTCCAGGGATAATTAACTCATTTTCCTGTATTTATAGAAAACTGATGCAGGGATGGTTGGCACTTCTCCCTGATGGGGCCACATTTGGCCACAGCATCTTGAATTTTGGCCGTTTCTTGCGGTACGGCGGCTTTGTCATCATCCCCCGCCGCCTGCTCATTAAGCCTGAAATCGGGCAGCTCGTTAAGCCCGCAAGGGCAGGGGTGCCAGCCCCCTCCTGGGGGTGAAACACGGGCAGATGCCTGAGCTGGGCTGCCCGTGAGTGCCCACCTCCACCTGCCCTGCTCCTGCTTTGCCGGTGCAGGGGATGTCCACATCAGCAGAACCATCTCCAGATGCCTCCAGACGCCTGTGCTAACACCGTAGCTCCTGGCTCGGCCGCTGGCAAAAGGGAATTTTTTCTACTTCAAGGGATTTCTCACCAGGATGTGATGCAAAGACACGCTGGAGCATCCTGACTCGGCGCTGTGGAGGTGGGAGACCCCCGGGGGGCAAAACAAGGAGCATCTTTTCTTGGCATCAGGGCATGCGTACACCAGGTATGTTCCTGTCAGATGGGACAAATCCAGACCTCCATGTGGGTTCTTCTTGTTTCTCCCAGACAGCCAGCAAGCAGCTCGGGACTTTTAAACCACTCTCTTCTTTTCGATGCTTGCTGCTTGGGTTGGTTTTTGGGGAGGGAGGGGGGTGAAGGAACAAAGGGGGTCGCTCTCAGAGGCTGGGGGTGCGGGTGGTGGGGCTGGAGGGGGGCTGTTTGCTGTGAGGTGTCGGGCACCTCCAGCCCCTCCAGCAGAGCTGGGGAGACAGGTTTGATCTCTGCTGCTTGTGTTATTTGTGCAAAGGTGGGGAAATGTTTTATTTTGGTACCTGCAAAGCAGAAGGGGCTTGAAAGGATAAGGGACATACCTGACCTGCACCTGGGGCTGTCGGCAGTGTCCCCGAGAGCTGGAAGCATTTGCCCTTGAAATGTAAGTTATCCCCAAGTTGATTGTGCTCAGGCAAAAAGGGCAATTAAATCAAACCGTGGGGGACCACAACGCTGCTCATCACCCCCTAGAAACCCCCCATGTGGGTGTTTTTCTACCTTCACCACCTCCTCCTGCTTCACCTCCCAAAGGGACAGAGGTGTTGAGCTGGTGCTACCCAGGTCCTGGGATGATCCAGGCTCCTAAATGCCACCACAATCCTCTCCCGAGAGCTGCTGTCAGTCCCCAGACAGCGTGGGATCCCCCTTCTCCCCTCCTGGCCACCCCCAGGTTTTTCCACCCACGACTGTGGATCCAGTGCTGGAGATGGAGGAGGACCATTTAGGTTCAACACACTGATGGGAAGGGCCATGGGGTTTCCAAAAAGCTGGACCCTGTTTGCAAAGCCCCTTTGGAAGGTCAAGTCCTTGAACCCAGCAGGGCTGCCCCGGCACAGGCTCAGCTGGCTCCGCCGTGACTCATTCCCGACCGGGGGCACTGGCGGGCAGTGGCTTGTCCCGTGGTCCTGGCCACCGCTCCCGCTTCCCAGATGCTCAACTGCCTTTGCAAAGAGCTAAAAATATATATGTCTGGGTGAGCAATCGCTATAGCTACGGGAGGGGTTAGCCAAAGAGGGCAGCTGGGCAGCGTCACCGCGACCGGGAGGTGTGATGGTTTGGCAAAACAGGCAACACAGAGGGGACAGACAGGTTGCTGCTGGTGTCTCCAGTGCAGATCCCACCACACCCCCATTTCTCCCTATATTGGAGCTGCAGGACACTACCCAGCCCCTCAGAGGGGGTTCACTTTGCCGCTTGCATTTCGGCAGGGGATGAGTGACGAGCAGCTCCCCGCATCTCCCCACCGCCCCGTCGCGGAGGAGGACACCAACATCTCGGCCTCTGGCTGCCCTGAGCACTGGGTCGAGCCCCGCTTCACGCAGGCGGCGAGGGTCCGCGTGGTCGTCACGGCCATCTTCTTCTTGCTGGCGGCGGGCAGCAACGCGGCGGTGCTGGGCAGCCTGCTGAGGAAGAGGAGGAAATCCCACGTGAGGCCGCTCATCCTCAGCCTGGCGCTGGCCGACCTGCTGGTGACGGTGGCGGTGATGCCCCTGGACGCGGCCTGGAACGTGACGGTGCAGTGGTATGGAGGGGACATCTCCTGCAAGCTCCTCAACTTCCTCAAGCTCTTCGCCATGTACGCGGCCGCCCTGGTGCTGGTGGTCATCAGCCTGGACCGGCACGCCGCCGTCCTCCATCCCTTCTCCCGCGCTCGCCGCCGCAACGGGCTGCTGCTCTGTGCCGCCTGGGCCAGCAGCGTGCTCCTGGCTTCACCCCAGGTAGGGTTTGGTGGCCTCCCCATGTGGTTTCCCCAGGCCGGGGTGGTTTTGGAGAAGGGCTTCCCCATCCCAGCAGTGCCAGCAAGTCCATCTCAGTCCACAAACTCCACCACCACCAAACTGGCTTTCCCGTGTTGGGTGCTCAGCGTTGCTTTGCACCCTCCTTATAGCACCCGCTCGTTGCTACACCATTAGGGTGTTATGCTGAGGGCTGGGAAAAAATGGTGTCTGCTATTTTTTATTCTTCATGTGCGTTGTTATCTTCTCCTAAAAATGCATCACTGCACCACCGCAAAACATGTTGGAGCAGACCAAGAGGAACCTGAGCAGTTCCCCACCAAACCAACGTTCAGCATAGCCAGCAGATGGGATTTCACAGCCATCAGATCCCTTCCACCCTGGCCATAGCTATGAGTTAGGTGCCCAGAGCCCCTTTCCCAGTCCAGCAGTGGCAGGGAGGTGCCCTCCATGCACAGCCAGGAGCATCTGCAGGACGTGGTGGCCTGTTCCAAAGCCTCCCTGAGTTATTATTTGGTTCTCCATTTCAGCTTTTCCTTTTCCACCTTCACACAGTCCCAGGAGGGAACTTCACCCAGTGCGTTACTCATGGGAGCTTCCGAGCGCACTGGGAGGAAACTGTCTACAACATGTTCACCTTCACCACCCTCTACATCACCCCCCTGAGTGTCATGATTGTTTGCTACATCCGCATCATTTGGGAGATCAGTAAGCAGCTAAAGATCAACAAAGGTAAGCAAGTCCCAGCCCTTTTGTGTCCACCATGACCAAACCTGCTCCAGCCTGGAGGGTTGTGGGGTCTGTCCCAGCACACTTTGAAGGGTAACCCAACTAAGAGGCTTTATTCAAATTTCTTGACCCCCCGCTCCTTGCTGTCTTCTGCTTCTTGTGGGCCATGGACCAGATCATGAGCAGGTCTCCCCTCTCTGGCAGAAGCAGAGTCATGGATGGTTATGTTCTCCTGGCTTTCTCCCATCTCCAGCTATCCTTCTGCTTCTTGTGGGCCATGGACCAGATCATGAGCAGGTCTTCCCTCTCTGGCAGAAGCACAGTCATGGATGGTTGTTTCTCCTGGTTTTCTCCCATCTCCAGCTATTATTTTGGCTCTCCCTGGCAGGTTTGATAAGAAATCAAAACGACCACATCTCGAAGGCACGCATGAAGACTCTCAAGATGACCATAGTGATTGTTGCCACCTTCATCATCTGCTGGACCCCATACTACCTCCTAGGCTTGTGGTACTGGTTCCAGCCAGCCATGATCCAGAAGATGCCGGAGTATGTCAACCACAGCTTCTTTCTCTTTGGCTTGCTGCACACCTGCACCGACCCTGTCATTTATGGACTGTACACCCCCTCCTTTCGGGAGGACGTGCAGTTGTGTCTCAGGGGCATTGAAACAGCCATTACCAGGCACGAGAGACACAAACCCATCTCAGTCTCGGAGAAGAACATCAAGGATGGTGCTGTAACTGGTGGGGTGGCATCAGGGGGCTCCAATGGGACAACTGTCAACACAGTCTGCTGAAGAGATGTACCCACAAGGAGATGGGAGGAACAGCTCTGGGGGTGCTTTGTCCCATAGGATCATTCTGGAGACTGTCATAAGGAGGTTTGCCACCCAACTTTAGTGGGTGAGGGTCTCTGGCCAGAAACTGGGAATGTGCCTCCTGCCTGTACTCAGGGTGAAAAACATTTGGGGGTATTTATGGTCATTCTTCCGTATTCTGGCAGCCCCGTGACAGCTAGAAAACCATCCCTTTTGTACCCTAGGATTCTGGGGTCAAGCATCTGCCACTCTTCCAGCATTGACCCCTGGGAGGAGACACGTCTCCCAAGGTGGCCAATCTGTAAGTGCCCTTTGCACTTAAGCTGGAGTGTGGAGCTGCACAGATGCACAGCGCTACGTGGTGTCACCCTGAGAGGCTGCAAAGGTGCCATCACAGGCCTTTACTCCATTTTCTCCACCTGCTGTAGGAAGGGCTTTCTGGAAATGTTGCCTTTCCCAGCTAAGACCCTTCCTGGTTCTTCCACAGCTGTGTGTGAAGCCCTGGGAAGGATGTAAATCTTTGGGGAATGACTAATGCAGGGGCATTAATCCCTTCGGGGTGTCTCCACGGCGGGGAGGGAGAAGGTGCTGTGGGGATGGAGGGGCTTGGGCAAGAGGGGTATGAAGAACCTCAGTGTGTTGGGATGTGATGGAACAGGGTTTCTTCTCCCTTTTGGACACAGCCCCTGCTGCCTTGTTCTGGAACAGATCCATACGTAGCAGCTCTCTGAGACACAGGACTGACCAGGAGAGAGAGTATTTGGAGTAACCAGAGGGTGACATAACCCAGTCCCTCTTGACTGTCTCTGTCCCCAGCTTCTCTCCAGGGCAGGAGCTGACAGGTCTCAGACCATACACTGGGCTGTCCCCAGCCACCAGCACAGGCTGATGGGAGCAAACTACATGTTTTTTCCTCTCTGTTTTCCCCTCTCTTGTTTATACACATTTTCTTTACCTTAATGGCTTGACCCAACACCAGCACCTTGTCTCTGCCCCAAGCAGGGTGGGGGCAGCCACCCCACAGGTGATGCCTGGGGTGTCCTAATGAGGAAGGTGATGGGAACCACCTGTGGGTGGAGGGGGCCATCAGCATTAATGAGTAGCAGGTGGGTGCTGGTGGTTCTTGGTTGTGTTGGGAGAGCAAGGCAGGCTGCTGGAGGGGATCGGCTGAGCTGTGGTGAGTAAAATGGATTTTTTTGCTTTTTCATCAATGTGCCATAAGTTGCTTGTGAAGGTGGGTGCCTCTTCTCCGGGTGTGGGTTGAAGAGGTGGCTTTATTCAACTGTGTTGTTCCCTTCTGTGGAATTAGAAATAGCGGATTATGTCTTTGTTCGTTCTCTGTCGATTGTTATCAAATGTGTTTTCTGCTTTTGAAGAGACATTTAGTTTTGAGCCAGGTGGGGGGTTGTTTTTTGGTTTTGTGAAATCTTTGGGCAGCTCAGGAGCTCTGGACTTGGCTGTTCCCTGCACATTTCTGTGGTGACTGTAGTTTTGAATGAGCATCTGGACTTTATCAGGATGGAAGAGCTTTGTTTTAAAAACAATTCTTGACTTGCTGTGGTTGTGTGCTTAGGGAAGCTGTCTGCCCCCAAGGAAGCAAATCTCCTCTGGGCACTGAGAGGGCTTTCTCAACCTTGTCTGGAAGAGAGGATGGGTCCCCATCGGTCAGAAAGGATCTGGACTGGTCTCCCAGTGCTTCAGCTGACAAACTATTAAAATTGGAGAGCTGACAAGCGGTGCTTGCAGATTGGCTGAGGTTGGGCAGTGAGGATACGTGAAGCCACGATGCTCAGGGTGATGCCAAGCTGTGGAGGGGTGTCGAGCACTTGCCTTTCCCCATACTAAGTATCATTCATGCTAAACATGCTGCCCATGGAGAAAAAAATTCAATTAGAGCTGCAGGGGCCCAGACCGGCTGGTGGGGGATTAGTGTGAGCCCTTTAGGAAGCATCCAAACTCCAATGAGATGCGTAATCGCTGTTTGGCTTTCCTGGGCTCGTTCTGCTCGAGGTTAATTACGCAATGTTAACGGGAGCGGGGCTCCAGGCTGCCAGGCTGGCTGGGTTTGACTGATGCAAAAAAAGAGTTTCTTGTAAGGTGATGGGGAATGACTTACGGCAGGGGAAGCGAATTTATTCATCAGACACTCATTTGGTCTGTTTATATTACTGATTATCGCTAATGGGAGGCAGACCTTGAAGGTGTGTTGGTTTTCTGGCAAACCTCAAATAAGCAGGAAAGTGTCTTTAATCTTCTAAAACATTCTTCATCTGCTCTCTGCCGAGTGGGAGAGAACAGGTCCAGCGTAGCTCGCGCGCTTAAGGCCACTTGTCCCCTCTTGCACAGCGGTAGGAGACCTTCTCTGGGGGGCAAGAAGAACCTTTTTCCCTTGTGGGAGGGGACCCACCACCTTTACACCCCGTGGGTATGGTGAGAGGGCAGGAGGAGGTTTGGCTTTAGGCAAAGACAGGACAACTGGGATGCTGGCAGGGCTGCGTGCCTTGGTCCTTGAGGGAAGGACAGCCAGTCCCTCGGGATGTGCTGCTCCTTCTCCCCGCCTCTTGATGCTTTCCCTCCCATTGCCGGTGCTCAAGGCTGACATTTTTGGGAAGCCTGGAGTGTGGGCAAGGCGCCCATAGCGACAGCTTTCACGATAGAAGGAAAATGTCACCAGCAGAAGGTGGTGCCAAGCTGTGTGCCCGACACACGCAAGAAGGGGGAGCGAGCAGGCGGGCAGCACCTCCCCAGGGGAGATGGGGCAGCCGTTTTCCTGGCCATGGGGGATGAGGTGGACCAAAGCCCAGGCTTGGTTTGAATGTCCCAGCACGTCTGATTCTGCATCTCTCAAATCCATTCATATTTTAGAGAGCAAAAGATTTGTACGTTGCTCATCCGGAGCCCAGAGTCTCTCTCCTCCCCGCTCCAGGGATGATCCTGCTTTCTGCATCTCTCAAATCCATTCATATTTTAGGGAGCAAAAGATTTATACATTGCTCATCCGGAGCCCAGAGTCTCACTCCTCCCCGCTCCGGGGATGATCCTGCTTTCTGAGCAACCTGGTCTGGTGGGAGGTGTCCCTGCCCATGGCAGGAGGGTTTGAACTTGATGATCTTTAAGGTCCCTTCCAACTCTGACCGTTCTATGATTCTGCAGTGGTTCCCTCTCCCCCCACATTGCCTCAAAGCCCTGGTCTCCAACACCACCTGCCCCTCTCAGCTGGCTCCTGAGATTTCTCCATATATTTACCTTGTATAGATAGATAACGAAATACTTACATTTATATATAGTATCTCCCCTTATGGGAGGAAAATTCTCCCACTCTGCCAAAACCTGCCCGTTCCTCCTGGGTACCACCAGCTGCCAGGCTTCTTTCAATCACTGCAGGGTCTGATTTGTCTGACTTGGTAACAGCTCCTCAATATTCCCCTCAGTACCGTAACAACTATATTAATAAGCACAGGTAGCTCTATATTTTACAACTCCTCGACCTCACCCTGGGCTCCCTGCTTCAGACACAGCGCTCCTTTGTTCGGGAGGAAATTCTGATTCATTCCCCATTAGTGGTTTTTTTTTTTTTTTAAATGCTGTGCGTGTTTCAAAGAGCCACGCAAGAGGTTAACGGGAACCTGGGGTTAATTCATAATACCCTGAGTTCCTCAGCACAATACTCGCATTTAATTCAGCTGACTGCACCCCGCCACGTTGGGAAACACACACTGAAACCAGCGGGGAGCACAGAAAACAAGTGTGGGAGCAGGATATTAAGTATTTTGCTGGCCCGTTAAGGTAGAATCAGAGCACCTTTAAATGTATTTATTGTCCCGTTGCCTTTGAGGATGGTGTTACCTCGCCCCCAAAAAGTGGAGCTGAAGCACGGAGGAGGCTGTGCCCAGCTTCCCTGTGGGTCTGGGAGTGTGCAGCACTTGAGGCATGTCCATGGGGATTCAGCCCCCACCTGTAGCCACCTCTTAGTGTGGGTCTATTCTGTTCAAAGCAGAAAAAGCCATATTTTTTTTCTCCTTTGATACCTGCTGACTTAATTGCAGTGCTGGACTGCACGCCCTGAGAGCCCCCACAACACCTTTTCCTCTCTGGGGTTGTAGCCTGGAGCACCTGGTGCCCAAGATCAGCTCGGGAACATGCTCCCTGCAGGGATGCTGTGGCCCCAAGCTCAGGAAGAGAGCTCAGCTGAAGGGCTTAAAGCCAAATAAAAACCCAGACAGACCTTAGGAGACGGCGCTGAGCAGCCGTTTCGCCTTCATTCCTTTTGCTTACTCTTCAGAAACTTCCCTACGCAAAGAAACCCTGAGAAGGGAGCCTCAAAGCCCTCTCCATCTGCTCCTTCCACCTGACTCATGGATGCTCGGGTTCATGCGTCTCCCTGAGGTGCAGACACCATCCACCTTCCAAGCGTTACCCGTCCTCCTCTTCCAACAGGCCTCCAGCGCCCATCTCTTCCTGAAGATGTTTTGTTTGGGGACCTACAAGTCCTTTAACAACACAACAACCCTTCAGGCAGCATCAAATACCTCTAGGTTTCCCGGGGGCACGTTTCCTACCCTAAACTGACACAGGATGCCCATGAGCCAGCCATGTGCCCAATGGCATCCTGGGGTTCATCAAGAAGAGTGTGACCAGCAGGTGGAGGGAGGTTCATCCTCCCCTTCTGCTCTGGGGCCATGGTGGGGCCCCATCTGGAGCACTGGGACTAGTTCTAGGCTCCCCAGTTCAAGAAGGACAGGGAACTACTGGAGAGGGTACAGCAGAGGGTTACAAAGATGATTAGGGATCTAGAGCATCTCTCTTATGAGGAAAGGCTGAGGGACTTGGTTCATCGCAACCTGGAGAAGAGAAGGCTGAGGGGGGATCTGATCAACCCCTATAAATACTTAGAGTGTGGGTGTCAGGAGGATAGGGACAGGACAAGAGGAAATGGGCACAAACTTGAACGTAAGAAGTTCCATCAAAACATGAGGAGGAACTTCTTTACTTTGAGGGTGGCAGAGCCCTGGAACAGGCTGTTCAGGGAGGTGGTGGAGTCTCCTCCTCTGGAGACATTCAAAACCCACCTGGACACGTTCCTGTGCAACCTGCTCTGGGTGGCCCTGCTTTGGCAGGGGGTTGGACTAGATGATCTCCAGAGGTCCCTTCCAACTCCATATGTTTCTGTGATCTATAGGGCACAGTTTTATCTATATAACATACCGAGGTGGACCAAAAATGGGCAAATATTCCCAGGAAGCCCATGCACGTCTCAACCCCCCAGGTTCCTGCATTGGAATATCAAAGAGTAAACTGCTATAAAGTAGTCAAATTTGTTGTGCCATAAATTGTTAGTTTATGTATATTTTAATTGCAAATCAACGCTATAATTAGCGCGTGCGTTTCTTGGGCTGAGGCAAGGCAATGTGCTTCAACAGTGAGCGTTATTAATGGACTGTAAAAGGCAATGGGGAATTGGATTATAATGTTCTTGTTTTGCAAGCTGTATGGTGAATAAATAAATTTGTTCTGGCAGCAGAATTAACTGGAATAAATGCTTCTAGCTCCATCCACCAAGAAGAGGGGTTGCTGTAAATTAACTTATTCTCAGCTTTGAGTTAGAAA
Organism: Calidris pugnax; assembly: GCF_001431845.1. NCBI lineage: Eukaryota > Metazoa > Chordata > Aves > Charadriiformes > Scolopacidae > Calidris > Calidris pugnax. The sequence goes on along the minus strand of NW_015090873.1, from coordinate 935,446 downwards.
ACCTGATTACCAGATCATTATTTCTGGCAATTAGGTATCAGAGCAACATCAGAGAAAGAAGAGGTTTTCTTTGAAATGTTTAATGAGTAATGTAGTGATCATAGACTCATTTGCAGGAAATATGTGATGAGATTTTTTATGTGTGTGCTTAGGGTTCACTGTGCGATGAAAACTTGTGTTTATCAAGTCTACTGCTAAAATCCAGACTTTTCCTAGAATTCCCTGGTCTCTTCCTGAGGTTTATCCCATGCCCAGTCACTAATCAGAGGGCATCCCTTTGCTCTTTTTAGTTTCAGGTGGTTTTAGGTTGTTTGGTACCAACAGCAAACGCGAAAGACTTGGCCAGGAGGGGGAGAGTGTTGCCCTGTTGATGTTGCACGACTGGCTTGCACTTACCTATATGTGTGTTTTCAACCAAACCCCCCAAAATGCCCTTCTTCAAGATTAGAAAAGCTGAATATGAGAGATACAGAGGTTTTAGGCCCCAGCATTAAATCCAAAGCACTTTGCAGAGGGTGCTTATATGGGTGCTTGTAACGGCTTATAACTGCCGTAATTCTGACCACAGAAAACTCAATTCTTTGTGAGAATTCAATGTGGACAGTCTATTTTACAAATACACAGTACTGAGCACAAGTTGTCACGTGGAGGCCACAGTGACATCTGTATGAAATTAACTGTGCTACAAATATTCACAGACATAAAACACAACCCTACCCGTTCGGCTGCGGTTTTACTCCATTTCAAACCAGTGTTTCAGGAAAACGGTGGTGCATTACTGCTCATTAGTCTATTTGTTCATTAAGGGAGGGAGGCTGAAAACAACTCAATAGAAGCTAAAATGTCGAACCAGATCCCCAACCCCAGGCAGCCCCAACCCCCAAAATCCTGTCCGGTGGCAGCGTAAGTGGAACCCTTCACCCTCTCTCCTTTTAGTGCAAAAAATACAAGTGGAAGGGAGTTTGATAGGAATAATCCTTATTCAGTATTGATGCTCATGGCTGAGAACAAAAACCTTGCAGATGTTTTGTAGGGGATGGGGGAGAACATACTAGAAACCATTTAATGTCTTCCATTTTGGCTATTGTTTTATTTCTTGTTGTTCTCTTACAATCATTATGCTCAAATATAAAAATTCCTGGCCAAAGTTAGTTTTAGAAGTGATCCCATCTGCACTGATACATGCTAAACATTGACTACATTCAGTTTCTGAAAACAAATTGGTCAGATTCCCTACAGGTTCCTTTGCCTGACGTACAGAAAACCCCTCCTTCCCAACTTGTGCAAATATCACCATCTCAGTTTGACAGAAAACAGTTACACTTGAGCATCTCCCCACTTCGTTTTCACTAACTTTTAAATAACTTCTTCCCGTGGACCCTTAACAATTGATTCATGCTCAAGCTGCACCATTGTGATCCTTTTCAGCTCCTCATGAATCACAGGAGCACAGAAATAAGAATAAATGGAAAGATGCCGCAGGGATTATATAGTGGAGGCAGAACTGGAAAGCTCCAGGCACCTTTACTTCCAGAGCTCTGGAAGGGACACAGTGCATCGCAGAATGGCTATTATTAAGGCACGTGGTGAAATTAAGTTTATCATCTCGGGTGATTCATCTCCTCGAGTCAAACATTCTGTGCCAGTAGTAGACGACGGTTGGCGATTTGCTGGCCCCTATCAGGATTAGCAGCAGTAGGTACAGCAGCATCATTAGGGCAAAACGGTGCGTGTAAAACCAGGAAGATTGCCTGGAAGGCCTGAAAAAGAGAAAAAGGCATGAATTCTCCCAGAGGTGCAGGAATACGTTGGCAAAGAGTATCTTAGGTTTTGTTATTTTTAAACGGTTAAGCTGATGCAATGTGATCAGAAAGTTGTTCCGCGATCCCTGTAACTGACAAAGCCTGATTCCCCATCCCTTCTCCCTAAATCTTCTGCACAATCCTGTCCTTTCTCCATGGTGTGGAGCAGTAACTGTCTGGTCTGTACCCACAAGTTGATGAGCTGGGTAAATGCTGCCACTTAGGATAGATAAGGGCAGAGTTAAAACCATCCTGCTTTTAAGAGCTGCACTCATCAGAATTTCGCTCCTTGTTTCCTGCCACAAACAGATTATTAGAGCTCTCAAAGATTCTAAGTGCTTACAGGTCTTGTGAAAAAGCAAATGCAGCTGAGGCTGGGAGCATCAAAGAGTGAGACAGAGGCAACGTGGTGGTGTAAGCTTTGTTTCCACAGGAAAACAGGCTAAACCTGCAGAGTGCAGCACATCTTGCTTGTTTTGTCTTATTTTTCAAAAATGAGATGTGTGTTATCTGGTGGTTATAGTGTGCTCATCACTCCAGACAGCTGAACTCTTACCTCCTATGCTGTTTCTGTGAATATACTAGCAAGTATTTAACTCGTAAAAGCTGATTGTTTGTGACAACGAAGTATTTCTGTGGTACGTCACCCCCTTCGCTGTTTTTCACTCTTGCTCTTTTTCTGTCTATTTCTTCTGAATCTGAATGGGAAGAGAACAGAAGGGGGTCTTTGGGGGAACAGAAAAGCAGAAAAAGATGCACAACTTCAAGTGACTGTGAAAAAGCAAACAAACAACCCGCACACAAATGCACCCACCACAGTGGGAAGGAGATAACCAAAGACCTAGACTTGGAATTCCCCCGAATCTCTTAGCATCCAAGAATAGACCAAAAAGTTTGCTTGAGGCTATACCACTCCTAGTCATCCATGGTATGGATGGCATTATGGCCCAGCCCAGGGTCACAAGGGGGCAGGTCTCCCACACGGTGCTTGAGGAGCTGCTAATATTCACAGGGAAATAAAAACAACAAGGACTGACTGAGCCCCACAAGCAGGAAGCACTCAGAGGACAATCTGAGCAGAGGCTTCCTAGACATCCAGTAAAGCTCATTATTGATACATTTGTGATGCTTCTGTTCATCCATCACAGGTGAAATGATCAGACATGGAACATGATTTTATCATACTACTTAAACAAGGAAAACCAAATCATGCCACCAAAATATTTTCTACCCCTTAAATCTACTATTTTAAGAAGAGCTTCACAGGCAACGAGGCTGTTGCATATTTGTTGAGGAGTCAATTGGAAAAGGAGTCAGCAGTTTCTGCTGAAGGGTGTCCTGACTCCATACGTTGCACCGTTTACACAACAGCACTTCTGCACAAAGAGAAGGCTTCCAACACCTAAAGGGGGCTACAGGAAAGATGGGGAGGAACTGTTTTTCAGGGACTGGAGTGATAGGATGAGGGGTAATGGTTTTAAACTGGAGAGAGGAGATTTAAATTAGATATTAGGAAGAAATTTATTACTGTGAGGGTGGTGAGAGCCTGGCTCAGGTTGCCCAGAGAAGCTGTGGCTGCCCCATCCCTGGAGGGGTTCAAGGCCAGGTTGGATGGGGCTTTGAGCAACCTGGTCTGGTGGGAGGTGTCCCTGCCCAGGGCAGGGGGTTGGAACTAGATGATCTTTAAGGTCTCTTTTAACCCAAACCATTCTACGATTCTATGATAATATGAGAAATTCTAAGAGATGAACTACACAGAGTTGTTGTTGCAATGGACTCACCTTTCTTTTTCACCTGACACTTTACATCTGGGTGGTCAATGATCTCACAAACGGCCACACAGCTAAGGATAGAGCCCAGGGCACTTCGCTGCCAGCCAAGACTATGAGGGCTGTAAAGGAGAGCCAGGCTCAGGTCACTGGTAAGGTAGGTACCTTCGCCAAACAGAGACGTCTGAAACGGAGCAGAAATACATCCTAAAATCCTCTAGAGCAAACTATAAACAACATACAAGTGTACTTTACTTTCAGACTGGCAGTTCTGTTTCTGAAGGTAACTTGAAAAAAAAAAAAAAGGCTTTTCTGACCTGTGCTGGGCCTGGTCCATGCACTGTTTTCCTGCTGGCACAACTTCCTTGGGGTGGGGCAGCTGCCCCCTCCCATCCCTGAAATTAGCTGCTTGGCACAGCCCCTGGTGTGGACAGATTCATGCTTTCCCGGATTTGGGTTTAGTTTGCCAGCCTAAGTATTTTATATCAACATGACTGCGCTGCTATTAGAGGCATTTCACTGATTTATTGAGACTGCCATCATTCAAAAAAAATAATCCAACCTCCACAAACAAGACAAGGCTTTACTCGCATTTAAATCCATGCCTCACTAGAAAAGAGGGAAGCACTTTTCAATTGCAAATTCCTTTCAAATATAACTGTTTTAATAACCTTGAATCAGAGGATTTGCCACCCTCCTAAAACTATTAATCCACTAAGTCCACTCTACCTGGTAAGCCATTACTCACAAAGAGCATGGGAGAAAAACATGGTCCAGGCTGACTGGAAGGTTAAGCAGCTGTTGTGTCAAAGCTGCTTCACAAAAACACAAAAAGCCCTGACTCCCAACTGCCTTTCCGCTGAAATTGGAAGAGATGCAAAGCCTACAGGATGTCTCCCTTTGCCAGGCCATTCAAAGAAGGCTCCATTTGCAAGTAGTACCTAAAATTTAGTTGATTTTTATGCCTGGCCACAAGTTTAAGAGACAATCTCTAAGTTGCCCGGGTCACTATCCTCCTTCTCTGTGCACTGGCACTTTACAGCTGCAGGCTGTCAGACAGGCCAGTATTTTCAGAGGAATTACAATTCCTTACAAAGAAGCAAAGGGTAGCTGTAATTTGTCTCACTGGAGAAAAGGGTTTTGTGCTGCTTCCAGTTTTTACCCTCGGGCTGCCTAGAAAATGCAACGAAACCATCCACAAAGGCCTTACACTGAAGTGAAAACAGCAGTATAAGATCGTCAGCACATTTCATACCCCCTAAAGGAATTTGAGCCTATTTTTAAAAAGTGTCACTAGCTGCAAATGACCATCAGAAGATGATGCCAACACCAGGAGCCTCACCCTGTTCAAATGGCAGTGCAGGCCGTTGTGCAGTATGGAATGGAAGTTCTCCAGGCGGCTCCCGTGGAAGGCATAGATGAGGTCCCGCTCTCCCTTGGTCTCAGCAAACTTGGTATTCATTTGATCAGAGTACACAATCTCAAAGAGGTAGTCCGGAGCAGGAACAGCAGCCCCAGACATCCCCGTGAGTTCTTGGATCTTCTCGTACTTAGAAACAGAAAGGAATATAAGTGTTGGTTGCTGGAGGTAGATTACTCACTGGAGATTTTGCTTACTGTCCCTTAGTCTCTCACATTGCTTTATGTATTTTGATTAAGCGTTAGAATTCAACACCCTTGCAACTCGGAAGGAGTAAATGTACAGTGAGAATTCTGATAGTTTCTTGCTAGCAAAGCTAAATCCTAATTCTTCTTTCCGGGAAAAAAAACCCCAACCAATAAACTTGAATTGTGATTATGAATTGATTGATGATGTAAGGGCAATATCACAATTCTACCATGCCACTTAGGCTACTAAGACTTTATATTCATCAGCTGATGGTGGAAGAGGAAAAAATGTGAAAACAGAAGTGGTTTTCATCTTGCTACTAATCTCTACGGCTATTTTGATCCCTCTTACAGAAGTTCCTCAGTGGCTCGCAATCCTTCTATTTTTGGGGTGAAGTACAAAATCATTTTTCTCAGTGAGAAGGAGGACCTGGTTCCAGTACATCTGAGTTGTACTATCATGGTCTGGAACATGCAGGTACATGCTATGTTAATGGGATTAACCAACCACAATCACTGCCCATCATCAACTAGTGACAGTGATAACTACTTCTTCCAGTGCAATTTGGAAGACCACTTCCTCTATATTTCACCCTAATAGGTTGTAAAGTGAAAAGCAGCTCCTGCAAATTTTATTTATAAAATCCTCTCTCCGTGTACTGAGAAAAGTACATTCACATTGAACTGTCAAACTCTCACGATAACCAAGTAAATTCTGGCAGGAAGTGCAAGGTTGCCTTAAAGGACAAATTCTAATCAAGACTCAGAACTCAAAACTTACCTCCTGTTTCTTAGTACTTTGTATCATGAAGACTTTAGATGATAAAATCCAACTGAACAAATCCCAGGTCCTTTTCTCCGTGTTTGGAACAGACTCCAGAAGTTCCCTCAGGCTCGGTAGCGCGTTGGTGTCTGCAAGCTAACGAGACAGGCATTTAGTACAAGCTCCTGCTTTTCATTATGATTAAACAGAGACCTCTAGTGAAAACAAAACAATATTTCACCCTAATGGGTTGCAAACTGAAAAGCAGCTTCTGCTCTGAGATAGAAACATTTGTATCCAGTTTGTGGGAAAGTTTGTGACTTGTCCTAAAAACAAATAGCAGGCAAGTTATAGATCTTGTTGGTAAATATAAATATTTTATAAGGTGCACACGAGGAATAATCAAACAAGCTCCCGGAAGAAAACAAGCCGTGACAATGCAGCATCCGCAGTGGGATAAACACAGGGGCTGTTTATACAAACCCTTCAGAATTAATCTGAATTTTGTGTAGGGCAGGCTCTTAGGAGCCTTTGTATCTCACCACCGCGCTCGGACGTTTCCAAGGGCGGGGTTTATTGGTTCAGAATCCCAAACTGTACTTTTAAAACTTGGATTCCCCGGCGGGATAAACACTTTATCCCACTTTATCCCTCTTTATTCCCACCCCTCAGGCGCCGCCTCCCTCACCCCATGGGCCGCACCGCCGGCTTCTCCCCACAGCGGCCCAGCCGCGCTCCCCCGGGGGCTTTCCGCCTCCGACCAGCCCTTCCCCAGGCTGTTTTCACCCTCCGAGGGGCAGCACACCGTACTCCCGGTTCGGATACACCCCGGGCCGGGTCCGCTGGCACTTACCAGCCCCTCGAAGTCCTTGCTGTCGCCGCCGGCGTAGCGGCCCGGGAAGGGCCTCAGCGCCGAGTCGCGCTTGTAGCTCTGCAGCGCGGCGGCGAAGAGGCTGCACCGCAGGTCGGCGGCCAACGGGTCTCTCCCCGCCGCCTCCCTGACGCGGGCGACCGCCTCGCCGGGGCCGGGCGGTGGCATGCCCGGCGCTGGGGGGAGGTTTGCCGAGCGGCGGCCG
>NW_015090873.1:911331-918250 GCF_001431845.1 Calidris pugnax | reverse complement strand
TGTTTTCAACCAAACCCCCCAAAATGCCCTTTTTCAAGATTAGAAAAGCTGAATATGACAGATAGAGAGGTTTTATGCCCTGGCATTAAAGCCAAAGCACTTTGCAGAGGGTGCTTATATGGGTGCTTGTAACGGCTTATAACTGCCGTAATTCTGACCACAGAAAACTCAATTCTTTGTGAGAACTCAATGTGGACGGTCTATTTTACAAATATACAGTACTGAGCACAAGTTGTCACGTGGAGGCCACAGTGACATCTGTATGAAATTAACTGTGCTACAAATATTCACAGACATAAAACACAACCCTACCCGTTCGGCTGCGGTTTTACTCCATTTCAAACCAGTGTTTCAGGAAAACGGTGGTGCATTACTGCTCATTAGTCTATTTGTTCATTAAGGGAGGGAGGCTGAAAACAACTCAATACAAGCTAAAATGTCGAACCAGATCCCCAACCCCAGGCAGCCCCAACCCCCAAAATCCTGTCCGGTGGCAGCGTAAGTGGAACCCTTCACCCTCTCTCCTTTTAGTGCAAAAAATGCAAGTGGAAGGGAGTTTGATAGGAATAATCCTTATTCAGTATTGATGCTCGTGGCTGAGAACAAAAGCCTTGCAGATGTTTTGGAGGAGGTCGGGGGGAACATACTAGAAACCATTTAATGTCTTCCATTTTGGCTATTGTTTTATTTCTTGTTGTTCTCTTACAATCATTATGCTCAAATATAAAAATTCCTGGCCAAAGTTAGTTTTAGAAGTGATCCCATCTGCACTGATACATGCTAAACATTGACTACATTCAGTTTCTGAAAACAAATTGGTCAGATTCCCTACAGGTTCCTTTGCCTGACGTACAGAAAACCCCTCCTTCCCAACTTGTGCAAATATCACCACCTCGGTTTGACAGAAAACAGTTACACGTCAGTGTTTTCCCACTTCGTTTTCACTAACTTTTAAATAACTTTTTCCCGTGGACCCTTAACAATTGATTCATGCTCAAGCTGCACCATTGTGATCCTTTTCAGCTCCTCATGAATCACAGGAGCACAGAAATAAGAATAAATGGAAAGATGCCGCAGGGATTATATAGTGGAGGCAGAACTGGAAAGCTCCAGGCACCTTTACTTCCAGAGCTCTGGAAGGGACACAGTGCATCGCAGAATGGCTATTATTAAGGCACGTGGTGAAATTAAGTTTATCATCTCGGGTGATTCATCTCCTCGAGTCAAACATTCTGTGCCAGTAGTAGACGACGGTTGGCGATTTGCTGGCCCCTATCAGGATTAGCAGCAGTAGGTACAGCAGCATCATTAGGGCAAAACGGTGCGTGTAAAACCAGGAAGATTGCCTGGAAGGCCTGAAAAAGAGAAAAAGGCATGAATTCTCCCAGAGGTGCAGGAATACGTTGGCAAAGAGTATCTTAGGTTTTGTTATTTTTAACTGGTTAAGCTGATGCGATGTGATCAGAAAGTTGTTTCGCGATCCCTGTAACTGACAAGGCCTGATTCCCCATCCCTTCTCCCTAAATCTTCTGCACAATCCTGTCCTTTCTCCCCATGCTCACTCCTTTCTCCATGGTGTGAAGCAGTAACTGTCTGGTCTGTACCCACAAGATGATGAGCTGGGTAAATGCTGCCACTTAGGATAGATAAGGGCAGAGTTAAAACCATCCTGCTTTTAAGAGCTGCACTCATCAGAATTTCGCTCCTTGTTTCCTGCCACAAACAGATTATTAGAGCTCTCAAAGATTCTAAGTGCTTACAGGTCTTGTGAAAAAGCAAATGCAGCTGAGGCTGGGAGCATCAAAGAGTGAGACAGAGGCAACGTGGTGGTGTAAGCTTTGTTTCCACAGGAAAACAGGCTAAACCTGCAGAGTGCAGCACATCTTGCTTGTTTTGTCTTATTTTTCAAAAATGAGATGTGTGTTATCTGGTGGTTATAGTGTGCTCATCACTCCAGACAGCTGAACTCTTACCTCCTATGCTGTTTCTGTGAATATACTAGCAAGTATTTAACTCGTAAAAGCTGATTGTTTGTGACAACGAAGTATTTCTGTGGTACGTCACCCCCTTCGCTGTTTTTCACTCTTGCTCTTTTTCTGTCTATTTCTTCTGAATCTGAATGGGAAGAGAACAGAAGGGGTCTTTGGGGGAACAGAAAAGCAGAAAAAGATGCACAACTTCAAGTGACTGTGAAAAAGCAAACAAACAACCCGCACACAAATGCACCCACCACAGTGGGAAGGAGATAACCAAAGACCTAGACTTGGAATTCCCCCGAATCTCTTAGCATCCAAGAATAGACCAAAAAGTTTGCTTGAGGCTATACCACTCCTAGTCATCCATGGTATGGATGGCATTATGGCCCAGCCCAGGGTCACAAGGGGGCAGGTCTCCCACACGGTGCTTGAGGAGCTGCTAATATTCACAGGGAAATAAAAACAACAAGGACTGACTGAGCCCCACAAGCAGGAAGCACTCAGAGGACAATCTGAGCAGAGGCTTCCTAGACATCCAGTAAAGCTCATTATTGATACATTTGTGATGCTTCTGTTCATCCATCACAGGTGAAATGATCAGACATGGAACATGATTTTATCATACTACTTAAACAAGGAAAACCAAATCATGCCACCAAAATATTTTCTACCCCTTAAATCTACTATTTTAAGAAGAGCTTCACAGGCAACGAGGCTGTTGCATATTTGTTGAGGAGTCAATTGGAAAAGGAGTCAGCAGTTTCTGCTGAAGGGTGTCCTGACTCCATACGTTGCACCGTTTACACAACAGCACTTCTGCACAAAGAGAAGGCTTCCAACACCTAAAGGGGGCTACAGGAAAGATGGGGAGGAACTGTTTTTCAGGGACTGGAGTGATAGGATGAGGGGTAATGGTTTTAAACTGGAGAGAGGAGATTTAAATTAGATATTAGGAAGAAATCTATTACTGTGAGGGTGGTGAGAGCCTGGCCCAGGTTGCCTATAGAAGCTGTGGCTGCCCCATCCCTGGAGGGGTTCAAGGCCAGGTTGGATGGGGCTTTGAGCAACCTGGTCTGGTGGGAGGTGTCCCTGCCCAGGGCAGGGGGTTGGAACTAGATGATCTTTAAGTTCTCTTTTAATCCAAACCATTCTACGATTCTATGATAATATGAGAAATTCTAAGAGATGAACTACACAGAGTTGTTGTTGCAATGGACTCACCTTTCTTTTTCACCTGACACTTTACATCTGGGTGATCAATGATCTCACAAACGGCCACACAGCTAAGGATAGAGCCCAGGGCACTTCGCTGCCAGCCAAGACTATGAGGGCTGTAAAGGAGAGCCAGGCTCAGGTCACTGGTAAGGTAGGTACCTTCGCCAAACAGAGACGTCTGAAACGGAGCAGAAATACATCCTAAAATCCTCTAGAGCAAACTATAAACAACATACAAGTGTACTTTACTTTCAGACTGGCAGTTCTGTTTCTGAAGGTAACTTGAAAAAAAAAAAAAAGGCTTTTCTGACCTGTGCTGGGCCTGGTCCATGCACTGTTTTCCTGCTGGCACAACTTCCTTGGGGTGGGGCAGCTGCCCCCTCCCATCCCTGAAATTAGCTGCTTGGCACAGCCCCTGGTGTGGACAGATTCATGCTTTCCCGGATTTGGGTTTAGTTTGCCAGCCTAAGTATTTTATATCAACATGACTGCGCTGCTATTAGAGGCATTTCACTGATTTATTGAGACTGCCATCATTCAAAAAAAATAATCCAACCTCCACAAACAAGACAAGGCTTTACTCGCATTTAAATCCATGCCTCACTAGAAAAGAGGGAAGCACTTTTCAATTGCAAATTCCTTTCAAATATAACTGTTTTAATAACCTTGAATCAGAGGATTTGCCACCCTCCTAAAACTATTAATCCACTAAGTCCACTCTACCTGGTAAGCCATTACTCACAAAGAGCATGGGAGAAAAACATGGTCCAGGCTGACTGGAAGGTTAAGCAGCTGTTGTGTCAAAGCTGCTTCACAAAAACACAAAAAGCCCTGACTCCCAACTGCCTTTCCGCTGAAATTGGAAGAGATGCAAAGCCTACAGGATGTCTCCCTTTGCCAGGCCATTCAAAGAAGGCTCCATTTGCAAGTAGTACCTAAAATTTAGTTGATTTTTATGCCTGGCCACAAGTTTAAGAGACAATCTCTAAGTTGCCCGGGTCACTATCCTCCTTCTCTGTGCACTGGCACTTTACAGCTGCAGGCTGTCAGACAGGCCAGTATTTTCAGAGGAATTACAATTCCTTACAAAGAAGCAAAGGGTAGCTGTAATTTGTCTCACTGGAGAAAAGGGTTTTGTGCTGCTTCCAGTTTTTACCCTCGGGCTGCCTAGAAAATGCAACGAAACCATCCACAAAGGCCTTACACTGAAGTGAAAACAGCAGTATAAGATCGTCAGCACATTTCATACCCCCTAAAGGAATTTGAGCCTATTTTTAAAAAGTGTCACTAGCTGCAAATGACCATCAGAAGATGATGCCAACACCAGGAGCCTCACCCTGTTCAAATGGCAGTGCAGGCCGTTGTGCAGTATGGAATGGAAGTTCTCCAGGCGGCTCCCGTGGAAGGCATAGATGAGGTCCCGCTCTCCCTTGGTCTCAGCAAACTTGGTATTCATTTGATCAGAGTACACAATCTCAAAGAGGTAGTCCGGAGCAGGAACAGCAGCCCCAGACATCCCCGTGAGTTCTTGGATCTTCTCGTACTTAGAAACAGAAAGGAATATAAGTGTTGGTTGCTGGAGGTAGATTACTCACTGGAGATTTTGCTTACTGTCCCTTAGTCTCTCACATTGCTTTATGTATTTTGATTAAGCGTTAGAATTCAACACCCTTGCAACTCGGAAGGAGTAAATCTCACATTGCTTTATGTATTTTGATTAAGCTTTTTGCATTAGAATTCAACGCCGTCGCAACTCAGAAGGAGTAAGTGTACAGTGAGAATTCTGATAGTTTCTTGCTAGCAAAGCTAAATCCTAATTCTTCTTTCCGGGAAAAAAAACCCCAACCAATAAACTTGAATTGTGATTATGAATTGATTGATGATGTAAGGGCGATATCACAATTCTATCATGCCACTTTGGCTACTAAGACTTTATATTCATCAGCTGATGGTGGAAGAGGAAAAAATGTGAAAACAGAAGTGGTTTTCATCTTGCTACTAATCTCTACGGCTATTTTGATCCCTCTTACAGAAGTTCCTCAGTGGCTCTCAATCCTTCTATTTTTGGGGTGAAGTACAAAATCATTTTTCTCAGTGAGAAGGAGGACCTGGTTCCAGTACATCTGAGTTGTACTATCATGGTCTGGAACATGCAGGTACATGCTACGTTAATGGGAGTAACCAACCACAATCACTGCCTAGTGACTACTAGGCATCGACTAGTGATAGTGGTAACTATTTCTTGCAAGTGAAATTTGGAAGACTCTTCTATTTTTGGGGTGAAGTACAAAATCATTTTTCTCAGTGAGAAGGAGGACCTGGTTCCAGTACATCTGAGTTGTACTATCATGGTCTGGAACATGCAGGTACATGCTATGTTAATGGGATTAACCAACCACAATCACTGCCCATCATCAACTAGTGACAGTGATAACTACTTCTTCCAGTGCAATTTGGAAGACCACTTCCTCTATATTTCACCCTAATAGGTTGTAAAGTGAAAAGCAGCTCCTGCAAATTTTATTTATAAAATCCTCTCTCCGTGTACTGAGAAAAGTACATTCACATTGAACTGTCAAACTCTCACGATAACCAAGTAAATTCTGGCAGGAAGTGCAAGGTTGCCTTAAAGGACAAATTCTAATCAAGACTCAGAACTCAAAACTTACCTCCTGTTTCTTAGTACTTTGTATCATGAAGACTTTAGATGATAAAATCCAACTGAACAAATCCCAGGTCCTTTTCTCCGTGTTTGGAACAGACTCCAGAAGTTCCCTCAGGCTCGGTAGCGCGTTGGTGTCTGCAAGCTAACGAGACAGGCATTTAGTACAAGCTCCTGCTTTTCATTATGATTAAACAGAGACCTCTAGTGAAAACAAAACAATATTTCACCCTAATGGGTTGCAAACTGAAAAGCAGCTTCTGCTCTGAGATAGAAACATTTGTATCCAGTTTGTGGGAAAGTTTGTGACTTGTCCTAAAAACAAATAGCAGGCAAGTTATAGATCTTGTTGGTAAATATAAATATTTTATAAGGTGCACACGAGGAATAATCAAACAAGCTCCCGGAAGAAAACAAGCCGTGACAATGCAGCATCCGCAGTGGGATAAACACAGGGGCTGTTTATACAAACCCTTCAGAATTAATCTGGATTTTGTGTAGGGCAGGCTCTTAGGAGCCTTTGTATCTCACCACTGCGCTCGGACGTTTCCAAGGGCGGGGTTTATTGGTTCAGAATCCCAAACTGTACTTTTAAAACTTGGATTCCCCGGCGGGATAAACACTTTATCCCACTTTATCCCTCTTTATTCCCACCCCTCAGGCGCCGCCTCCCTCACCCCATGGGCCGCACCGCCGGCTTCTCCCCCACAGCGGCCCAGCCGCGCTCCCCCGGGGGCTTTCCGCCTCCGACCAGCCCTTCCCCAGGCTGTTTTCACCCTCCGAGGGGCAGCACACCGTACTCCCGGTTCGGATACACCCCGGGCCGGGTCCGCTGGCACTTACCAGCCCCTCGAAGTCCTTGCTGTCGCCGCCGGCGTAGCGGCCCGGGAAGGGCCTCAGCGCCGAGTCGCGCTTGTAGCTCTGCAGCGCGGCGGCGAAGAGGCTGCACCGCAGGTCGGCGGCCAACGGGTCTCTCCCCGCCGCCTCCCTGACGCGGGCGACCGCCTCGCCGGGGCCGGGCGGTGGCATGCCCGGCGCTGGGGGGAGGTTTGCCGAGCGGCGGCCG